>NC_069499.1:231633603-231988603 GCF_027579735.1 Bombina bombina
TGCCGAAAATCTTTAGTTGCCTGTAAGTAGAACTTCAGGGCACGGACCACGTCTAGATTATGCAAAAGACGTTCCTTCTTTGAAGAAGGATTAGGACATAATGATGGAACAACAATCTCTCGATTGATATTCCTGTTAGAAACAACCTTAGGTAAAAACCCAGGTTTAGTACGCAAGACTACCTTGTCTGAATGAAAGATCAGATAAGGAGAATCACAATGTAAGGCAGATAACTCTGAGACTCTTCGAGCCGAGGAAATAGCCATCAAAAACATTACTTTCCACGATAAAAGCTTAATATCAATGGAATGAAGGGGTTCAAACGGAACACCCTGAAGAACTTTAAGAACAAAGTTTAAGCTCCACGGAGGAGCAACAGTCTTAAACACAGGCTTAATCCTGGCCAAAGCCTGACAAAAAGCCTGGACGTCTGGATTCTCTGCCAGACGCTTGTGTAAAAGAATAGACAGAGCAGAAATCTGTCCCTTTAGCGAACTAGCGGATAAACCCTTTTCTAAACCCTCTTGTAGAAAAGACAATATCCTAGGAATCTTAACCTTACTCCATGAGTAACTCTTGGATTCACACCAATATAAATATTTACGCCATATCTTATGGTAAATTTTTCTGGTCACAGGTTTCCGAGCCTGTATTAATGTATCAATAACCGACTCCGAGAAACCACGCTTCGATAGAATCAAGCGTTCAACCTCCACGCAGTCAGCCTCAGAGAAATTAGATTTGGATGGTTGAAAGGACCCTGAATTAGAAGGTCCTGCCTCAGAGGCAGAGACCATGGTGGACAGGACGACATGTCCACTAGGTCTGCATACCAGGTCCTGCGTGGCCACGCAGGCGCTATCAGAATCACCAATGCTCTCTCCTGTTTGATCCTGGCAATCAGTCGAGGCAGTAACGGAAAAGGTGGAAACACATAAGCCATGTTGAAAACCCAAGGGGCTGCTAGCGCATCTATCAGCACCGCTCCCGGGTCCCTGGACCTGGATCCGTAGCACGGAAGCTTGGCATTCTGGCGAGATGCCATGAGATCCAGTTCCGGTTTGCCCCAACGAAGAATTAGTTGAGCAAATATCACCGGATGAAGTTCCCACTCCCCCGGATGAAAAGTCTGGCGACTTAGAAAGTCCGCCTCCCAGTTCTCCACGCCTGGGATGTAGATCGCTGACAGGTGGCAAGAGTGAGACTCTGCCCAGCGAATTATCTTTGAGACTTCTAACATCGCTAGGGAACTCCTGGTTCCTCCTTGATGATTGATGTAAGCTACAGTCGTGATGTTGTCCGACTGAAACCTGATGAACCTCAGTGTTGCTAACTGAGGCCAAGCTAGGAGAGCATTGAATATTGCTCTTAATTCCAAAATGTTTATTGGAAGGAGTTTCTCCTCCTGAGTCCACGATCCCTGAGCCTTTAGGGAGTTCCAGACTGCGCCCCAGCCTAGTAAGCTGGCATCTGTTGTTACAATCGTCCAATCTGGTCTGCGAAAGGTCATTCCTTTGGACAGATGAACCCGAGACAACCACCAGAGAAGAGAATCCCTGGTCTCCTGGTCCAGATACAGTAAAGGGGACAGATCTGAGTAATCCCCATTCCACTGACTTAGCATGCATAATTGCAGCGGTCTGAGATGCAGGCGCGCAAATGGCACTATGTCCATTGCCGCGACCATTAAGCCGATTACTTCCATGCACTGAGCTACTGATGGGCTTGGAAGTAATGAAGGACACGGCAAGCATTTAGAATTTTTTATAACCTGGACTCCGTCAGGTAAATCTTCATCTCTACAGAATCGATAAGAGTCCCTAGGAAGGGGACCCTTGTGAGTGGAAACAGAGAACTCTTTTCCATGTTCACTTTCCACCCATGCGACCTCAGAAATGCTAGAACTATCTCTGTATGAGACTTTGCATTTTGAAAACTTGACGCTTGTATCAGAAAGTCGTCTAGGTACGGAGCCACCGCAATGCCTCGCAGTCTTAGTACCGCCAGAAGCGAACCCAGAATCTTTGTAAAAATTCTCGGAGCCGTAGCTAACCCCGAAGGGAAGAGCTACAAACTGGTAATGCCTGTCTAGAAAGGCAAATCTTAGGTACCGATAATGATCTTTGTGAATCGGTATGTGAAGGTAGGCATCCTTAAAATCCACTGTGGTCATATATTGACCCTCTTGGATCATGGGTAGGATGGTCCGAATGGTTTCCATCTTGAACGATGGAACCCTTAGGAATTTGTTTAAGATTTTTAAGTCTAAGATTGGTCTGAAGGTTCCCTCTTTTTTGGGAACCACAAACAGATTTGAGTAAAACCCTTGCCCTTGTTCAGTTCGCGGAACTGGGTGGATCACTCCCATCACTAAGAGATCTTGTACACATTGTAGAAATGCCTCTTTCTTTACTAGGTTTGTTGATAACCTTGACAGATGAAACCTCCCTTGTGGAGGAGAAGTTTTGAAATCCAGAAGGTATCCCTGAGATATAATCTCCAACGTCCAGGGATCCTGTACATCTCTTGCCCAAGCCTGGGCAAAGAGAGAAAGTCTGCCCCCCACTAGATCCGTCTCCGGAAAGGGGGCCCTGTCTTCATGCTGTCTTAGGGGCGGAAGTAGGCTTTCTGGCCTGCTTGCCCTTGTTCCATGACTGGTTGCCTTTCCAAACTTGTCTGTAACGAGCAGTAGGTCCTTCCTGTTTTGGAGCGGAGGAAGTTGATGCTGCTCCTGCCTTGAAATTACGAAAGGCACGAAAATTAGACTGTTTGGCCTTTGATTTGGCCCTGTCCTGAGGAAGGGAGTGGCCTTTACCTCCAGTAATGTCAGCAATAATTTCCTTCAAGCCGGGCCCGAATAAGGTCTGCCCTTTGAAAGGAATATTCAGTAGTTTAGATTTAGAAGTTACATCTGCTGACCAGGATTTAAGCCATAGCGCTCTGCACGCCTGTATGGCGAATCCGGAATTCTTAGCCGTAAGTTTGGTTAAATGCACCACGGCATCCGAAACAAACGCATTAGCTAGCTTAAGCGTTCTAAGCTTGCTCAAAGTCTCATCCAATGGTGCTGTGCGAATCGCCTCTTCCAGAGACTCAAACCAGAATGCCGTTGCAGCAGTGACAGGCGCAATGCATGCAAGAGGCTGTAATATAAAACCTTGTTGAACAAACATTTTCTTAAGGTAACCCTCTAATTTTTTATCCATTGGATCTGAGAAAGCACAACTATCCTCCACCGGGATAGTTGTACGCTTGGCTAAAGTAGATACTGCTCCCTCCACCTTAGGGACCGTCTGCCATAAGTCTCGTGTGGCGGCGTTTATAGGGAACATTTTTCTAAATTTCGGAGGAGGGGAAAAGGGCACACCAGGTTTATCCCACTCCTTGCTAATAATTTCAGTAAGCCTTTTTGGTATAGGAAAAACGTCAGTACACAACGGTACCGCATAGTATTTATCCAGCCATACATAATTTCTCTGGGATTGCCACCGTGTCACAATCATTCAGAGCCGCTAACACCTCCCCTAGCAACACGCGGAGGTTCTCAAGCTTAAATTTAAAATTTGAAATTTCTGAATCCGGTCTCCCCGAATCAGAACCGTCACCCACAGAATGAAGCTCTCCGTCCTCATGTTCTGCAAATTGTGACGCAGTATCAGACATGGCTCTCGTGTCATCGGCGCGCTCTGTCCTTAACCCAGAGCTATCGCGCTTGCCTCTTAACTCGGGCATATTGTATAATACTTCTTTCATAACATTAGCCATATCATGTAAAGTGATTTGTAAGTGCCTTGATGTACTTGGCGCCTCAATCTCACGCATCTCCCGAGCAGGAGACGAAGGTACTGACACTTGAGGAGAGTTAGTCGGCATAACTTCCCCCTCGTTGTCTGGTGATAATTTCTTTATCGGCACAGATTGACTTTTATTCAAAGTAATATCAATACAATTGGTATATTTCTATTGGGCTCCACAACGGCTTTTGAACATAATGAACAAGCAGATTCCTCTGTATCAGACATGTTTAAACAAACTAGCAATGAAGCTAGCAAGCTTGGAAATTATTTTCAATAAGTTTACAAGCAATATAAAAAACGCTGCAGCGCTTTTAAAAAACACAGTTGAATTAACAAAGAACTAATTCAGTTATAGTCTTAACGGTAAATGTAATAATTAGCAGAGGATTGCACCCATTAGCAAAAGGATGATTAACCCCTCAATACCCAAAAACGGATATCAAATTAAAATTTAACGCTTTTATCACAGTCAAACACACTGTCACAGGTCTGCTGTGACTGATTACCTCCCTCAAAAACAAATTTTGGAGACCCCTGAGCTCTCTAGAGACGTCCTGGATCAAGGAGGAACAAACAGGAAGACTGTGCTAGAATTTTAACTGCGCAACAAGGCGCTAAAAAAGGCCCCTCCCACTCATATTACAACAGTGGGAGACCTGATATAACGTTTTCTATGCAGAAAAATACGTTAGCCATGTGGAAAAAAATCATGCCCAAAAAGGATTTATCACCAAAGTACCTCACAAAACGAATAACATGCCAGTAAACGTTTTAAAAACAAACTTTTTCAAAGTCATGCAAAGTTACCACTAAGCCTGCTACCAGTCGCTTCTACTGCAGATAAGGCTTAAGCATTATTTCAGTATTAACAGTATTTTTTCAGTCAAATTCTAGTCCCTAGAAAATAACTCAACTGCGTATACATTTATCAGCCTGATACCAGTCGCTACTACTGCATTTAAGGCTGTACTTACATCATGTGGGTAACAGCAGTGTTTTCTTAGTCAATTCCATTCCCAGAAAATATTGTACTGCACATACCTCATTTGCGGGGAACCCCGCATGCTATTCCCATTTTCTGAAGTTACCCCACTCCTCAGAATGTCGAGAACAGCCAGTGGATCTTAGTTACGCCTGCTAAGATCATAGAAAACCGCAGGCAGATTCTTCTTCCAAATACTGCCTGAGATAGAAAAAACAGCACACTCCGGTGCCATTTAAAATAACAAACTTTTGATTGAAGATTAATTAAGTAAAAACTCCAACTCCTCTCGCGACCTCCTTTATTGAGGGTTGCAAGAGAATGACTGGATATGACATGTGAGGGGAGGAGCTCTGCTTGGGTGATCCTCTTGCAACTTCCTGTTGGGAAGGAGAATATATCCCATAAGTAATGGATGACCCGTGGACTGAACACACTTAAGAAGAGAAAGGGCATTTGTACACCAGATGTTTCTTTGCATAAATGTTTTGTATATGATCCATTCCACTTATATAGCTCATATGGGAGTGATTTTGTAATGTTTAGTTTTGCTTATTTTTTTATTTTTATTATAACATTGTGCTGATTTTCAGACTCCTAGCCAAGCCCCAAAGTGTCAGATGTATACACTTGTTTACAGTCTAATCTGTCTTTTCATATGCAGGGAAAGGGGGAGGGTAGAGTGTCTGCTCCCAGCTCCTTTCACTGGGTGTTTCAGCTTAACCTCATCAACAGTGCTAAGCTTCTAAGTAAGTTTTGAAAAGGTTTTATACTGGATTTTTATACTAGTATCTGCCCATATTCTTCTTTATAGTAGTGACTATTACATGCAGTTATATGAAAATTGGTGTATACTGTCCCTATAACTCAAACTTTACAATCACTTTAAGTTAAAATTGGCTAATGTTTGTTGCACAAATCATAATTTAAATAAATTTAAGTTAAATTATGCAAGTAATTTCTGCTCTAGATAGGTTAAGCAACATTTATAAGTAAACGAAAATGTAATACTGCAAAGTAGTTTACTTGCCCCCAACCTGGGAACTTCATAACACCCAAAAACAAAAAAATACTGCAGAGAACGCTGGAATGGAAACCTTTCCATTAGCACACCTAGACTTGGTGAATAAATAAAGGTAATTTTTGTAGATAATTTAAAGGGACACTGAACCCAAATTTTTTTTCTTTTGTGATTCAGATAAAGCATGCAATTTGAAGCAACTATCTAATTTATATTATCAAATGTTCTTCATTCTCTTGGTATCAAATGTTCTTCATTCTCTTGGTATCTTTATTTGAAATGCAAGAAAGTAAGTTTAATGCCGGCCCATTTTTGGTGAACAACCTGGGTAGTTCTTGCTGATTGGTGGATAAATTCATCCACCAATGAATAAGTGCTTTCCAGGGTCCTCAACTAAACAAATAGCTTAGATGCCTTCTTTTTCAAATAAACAGCAAGAGAACAAAGAAAAATTAATAGGAGTAAATTAGAAAGTTGCTTAAAATTGCATGCTCTAACTGAATCATGAAAGAAACATTTTGGGTTCAGTGTCCCTTTAAAGGCTTAAAACCTTACCAATAAACTAAATATGCAATTGCTTCAAATTGACTGTATATATTAGACTCTAATATATAATTAGAGTATATTTTTTTTTAAATAAATATGCCATTACTGATGTGGTAAACACAAAGAGCTGAAAATCTGTAGAGAATAAAATGGAATGTGGAAATAGCACCACCAGCTTCCACAAATTTTATTTGGACAGGTTTGACAGTCGCACATGCAGTGCTTGTGTGTGTTCAATTTAAAGGGACATGAAACCCACAATTTTAAAAAAAGTTTCCAATTTACTTTTATTCTCAAATTTGCTTTGTTCTCATGCTATTTTTTGAAACAGAGCTATCTGGAAAGGTAGCGTGCACATTTCTGGAGCGCTACACGTCAAGAAATATTGCTGACATCAAGCACACTTCTGAGCTTACCTTCATGCTTTTCAAAAAGGATAACAAGAAAATAAAGAGAATTTGATGATAAACGTACATTAGAAAGTGGTTTACAATTGTATGTTCGATCTGAATCATAAAATACAATAACATTTGGGGTTTTATGTCACTTTAACCATAAGTAGCACCACTGGACGGTTTAAATGCTTTTTTGATGTTCATATGTATTAGATATGTGCATTCAGATCTTTCGTGAGGATCAGAATGCAAAAGTATGCAGCCGCTCAATCCCTTTGAATATGTCAGTAGCTGGATTAATTCCTGTAAAAAAATCCCACTTGAAGAACTCTGCAAATCTATATCTAAGAGTGGGGATTTATTTTTGCAGGAATCAATCTGGTTAAGGACATATTCGAAGGGAACTAGCGGCTGCTTACTTCCACATTCGGATCCTCGCAAAGGATTCAAATGCACATGCTCAATATGTATATTAACCACTAGATGGAGCTACTAGACAGATGTTTGGTGCTCTTGTAGGCTATTCAAACAGACAAGGAATAGTAAAGCTTGAAACGTTATGTTATTAAAGAACCATTTATGATGTTTGGATTCAATTTAATTATCTTTAACTACTGAAATCATACCAAGACATTTAGTATCACAATATTTCAAAATCTCAAGAGGAATGTTTTACAAAACTAAAAACAGGGCTATGGAGTCAGAAAGTGACTGATCGTGAGCAAATTCTTGAATATCAATTATAATAAGTAAATTAAATATGTTTATATTGCATATCTAAAAATTAAACAATGTTGACCTTTAAGCATAAGGCATCTGTAAAAGGGATAAACACTTCTGAATCAGTACTATTCTATAAATGCACTTCAAGGGTCAGTGTACTGCAAAATATTCTCAGTTTTAATGTGTTCCCAGCTAACTATTTTACCTGATGGAGTGTATAAAAAAAAATTGACTAAAGAAA
Organism: Bombina bombina; assembly: GCF_027579735.1. NCBI lineage: Eukaryota > Metazoa > Chordata > Amphibia > Anura > Bombinatoridae > Bombina > Bombina bombina. The sequence continues at coordinate 231,641,309 of NC_069499.1, forward strand.
AAGGTATGCAAACAAGATGCATCAAACAAAATAATCATCATCCAAGTGGAGTTGGGAAAAAAAGAATCCAGCCATATTTAAAGGGTGTTCCTGCAACAACTTTAAAATTAAAGGGACAGTCTACAATAAACCAAAAGATAGAGAACACCTTTACACAACCAACATTGTTATATTAATATACTTAACATTTAAACCTCTACATTTCTGACTGTTTCTAAGCCACTACAGCCAGCTTTTTTTTATTAGCTTTTCACTAGAGACTGCTAATTCATGTGTGCCATATAGATAACATTGTGCAGGACACAGCACTAATTAGCTAAAATGCAAGTCAATAAATAATAAATAAAAAGCCATGTGATAAGGAAGCTGTCAGAAGAGGCTTAGATACAAGGTAGTCAGAGGTAAAAAGTATATTAACATAACCAAGTTGGATATACAAAACTGGGGAATGGGTAATTAACCCGTTGGCTAAGCCAAGCAATTTCCCACCTGGGTGCTAAGCTGGATTTGAGCTTTTTTTTTTTTTTTTTTTTTAGCTTTTTTTTCCAGAAGACGACATACCGTTGGAAGGTTAGGCGATTAACTTTTCAACAGTGGGTCTTGGGGGTCTGTAGCTGCTTAGATGCTTCAGATACAGGCTTCTAAGCAGCATTCTCTCATTTCCCTATATTGTCCATTGTTAATTTTAAATAAAAATGCACAATGACATCTCGTCTTTGCGAGTGAAGTCACTGCGCGAATCATGAAGCACCCGGCAAGTGCTAGCGACGCCTCTGCGCCATCAGCACCTGACTGGGACAATTTGCTACGGCTCAGAGCCGTCGTTGGCACTCAAAAGGGTTAAGGGATAATCTATATTTTAAAACAATACCAATTTTGGAGTAGACTATCCCTTTAATTAACAAATGCTTGCATGTGAACACTTTAGGTTTGGTTAATTATTTAGAATCGACTATTTAAAGATATAACGCTTTTAAAAAAGTTGAAAGTTTAAACAGCATGACAGTTAAGGATATTTTGGACTAGATATTAGAAGCAGTATATTCTGACAGAGCACTATGTTAGATAAAAAACCAGATCTATAAAAAGCATGACTGGCACAGTTACCTTCCTCTGGTGCAGAGCTTTCTGCTGAACTGTCCTTGGAAGAGCTGCCAGAAGAAGCGGCTCTGTTTGTAAGCTTCTTCGTGGCTCCTTTCTTCTCTGTGCCTTTTCCAGGCTTCCCTTTCTTCTTGGATTTCGTGCCACCAACAGTCCACTGGAAACAAATGAGTAATTAAACAATTTATATGTATTATGTCTATTTGTACCAGTTATAAATCTTTAGAATCTTGTGTGTCCCCTGCCTTTAGTACAGCAAAACTTGTGCTAAACAGTTCATCAAACCTTTCACGATTCCGACAGAGCATACAATTTTAAGCAAGTTTCCAATCTACTTCTATTATTACATTTACTTTGTTCTTTGTTGAAAAGACGGTAATTGTAGGCTCAGGAGTGTGTACGTGTCTGGAGCACTATATGGCAGCATGTTTGCAAGAATATGTTTAACATCATACATTTGCAAGCGCACTAGATGGCAGAAGTTTGCAGGCATGTGCTGCTTCAGACACGAGCATGCTTCCTACCTAGGCATGCTCTTCAACAAAACAACATTTGCTAATATAAGTAAATTGGAAACCAAAAAAAATCCATTTGATCTGAGACACGAAAGAAAAAGGTTTGGTTTCATGTCCCTTTAACAAAATGTCAAGACTGTAATGACAAGCGATTATTCTTCCACAACAATGTATGTATATATGCAAACAGCAAAAACCGGCCATATCTGCTAGACAGCTGAAAATCAGCGTGAAGATTTTACACACGTGGAATTATATGCTGAAGTCCACAAACTAATTCCGTCAAGAGAGATAATAACGTGGATATGTCAATATTGACATGGTTCATATGTGGTTGTGGTGCCCAAATACCCAGAGAGTTTGAGTTCCTGTGATTAAAGAAATTAAGAAAATATGTAAGGTGATGGTAAATAGGCAGTATTTTGACCTACATAAATTAAATCGCTATAAAAATAATATTTAAATAACTTTAGGGGAACATTTGTGGAACAAATTAGAATATGGCTCTTAATGAATTCAGTGAGCTATACTGCAAGCGGATCCTATTGGAAGCCAATCAAAACACACACAAAAAAAAGGGAGGATGGAGAAGAGCACAATGCACTGAACTAAAAGGTAGATTTTGCAAAAAAATGTACAGATACTCTTAAGGAGAAACTCGTACGTTTTATTGTGACACACAGGTTCTGTCCAATCAAGTTTCCCATCACTTTAATATAAAATGCCCACTGGACCCTTTAATTTGGTTGTTAAATAAACCTATCAATATTAAATTTAACCATAACATTTTTCAAATTAGATAAATAGTGCAAGAAATCTTGTTGTCCTGAATTGGAAAAAGATGTCCCTATCTTATGCGTGTTTGTTCACAACCTGCGAGTTATATATGGGCCTATATTTTTGTAGGCATACATTCTGCACTCATTCAAAGAGGAAGCACTGAAATAAGTGAACGACCAGGCAGCATCTACATACAACTGTATGCATAAACAAATGCAATGGAACACTCCATTTACTTGCTGAAAAACTCCATTGTAAGAATCATAGTTCACCACAAAGATGGTTTTCTGTAAAATATTTGAACGCAATTTGTATTTCATTCATTTTTCACTATACACCAATTAGCCATTTTTTTCTCAAAAGTAAAAACAAAAAAAAAAACAAAACAAAAAAAAAAGAAAGAAAGGAAGGTTTGATATGGGTTTCGTGTGAAATAACATGCATTTATATGGTTTTCAAGCAAAACTTAAAAACCTTTGAATATTGGCACTGCTTTCTCTAAACAAACGTAGATTATTATTATCAGGCATTTGTAGAGCGCCAATAGATTCTGCAGCGCTTAACTATTCTTTTCCCATATCTGCTAACATATGTAATTTCTTACAGGTCTGGTTATACTCCATACATGGGGGAATTAAAATTGATTATTGTTGAACACTGATTGCCCTGTTATGATCTGGGGAGTAGAGCTCCCCGGTTTCCTTCTATTTGAAAATATAACATGTGCATATTATAGATGAATAATTTGGAAACAGCTTCTTTATACTACGATTACAAAATTATCCACGTAGGATTGAGTAATTAATTTACCAGATTGATAAATCTGTCTTTAGATTGTAACACTGTATATATCTATCCGAGGGGGTGTGATTGATATGGCTATTGAAGTAAATAGCCCAATAGTGGATTCTATGTTATGCACATATGTTCTCATATTTGCCTCTTGCATATCCGATCACTTATTTATCCTGGTTGATCATGTGCGTTTATACACTCTTTGGGGTGCGCTGTCTAAGTAATGAGTAAAGTGTTAAGCTGGCTTGTCTGCTATCGTAACATTGCTGTTGTTGGGACTGTAATTTGGGTCATGTCTGATAAGAGCACCTTGTTGCCATGGTCACGATTATAGATAAATCGGCGTTAAGACTTGGTCTAGGAGTGGGTTTAGCTTTCGTGTCATTGAAATTTTTTGACAGCCTAGAAACGGTGCAAACTAATTTGATTAATATCTGACATTTTGACTTGTGTACAGTCCTGGCCAAAAGTTTTGAGAATGACACAAAATATTAATTTTCACAAAGTCTGCTGCCTCAGTTTTTATGATGGCAATTTGCATATACTTCAGAAAGTTATGCAAAGTGATCAGATTAAATAATCCCCGAAAAAACATTTCTACTGCAATTCTGCCCTGCCACAAAAGGACCAGCTGACATTTCTCTGGTTAACACAGGTGTCAGTGTTAACAAGGACAAGGCTGGAGTCCCCTCTGTCATGCTGATAGAGTTAGAACAACAGACAGGAAGCTTTAAAAAGGAGGTTGGTGCTTTAAATCATTGTTCTTCCTCGGTAAACCATGGTTACCTGCAAGAAAACAAGTGCAGTCATTACTTTGCACAAAAAGGGATTCACAGGCAACTACTAAGATTACACCTAAATTAACCACTTAATCAGGTCATCAAGAACTTCAAGGAGAGAGGTTTAATTGTTGTGAAGAAGGCTTCAGGGCATCAAGAAAGTCCAGCAAGCGCCAGGACCGTCTCCTAAAGTTGATTCAGCTGCGGGATCAGGACACCACCAGTGCAGAGGAAAGGCAGCAGGCAGGTGTGAGTGCATCTGCATGCACAGTGAGGCGAAGACTTTTGGAGGATAGACTGGTGTCAAAAAGGGCAGCAAAGAAGCCACTTCTCCCCAGGAAAAAACATCAGGGAGAGATACCGTTTCCGATTGTTTGGGCCATCCGGAAAAAAGGAGAGCGCTACCATCAGTCCTGTGTCATGCCAGCAGTTAAGACCACTCATGTGTGGGGTTGCTTCTCAGCCAAGGGAGTGGACTCGATCACAATTTTGCCTAAAAACACAGCCATGAATAAAGAATGGTACAAAAACATCCTCCAAGTGCAACTTCTCCCAACCATCCAAGAACAGTTTGGTGACTATCAATCCTCAAGAGGCAAATGAACAAAAAAAAAAACCCCACATATTCTAACAAACTCCAAGCAATCATTATGCCAGAATGGGCTGCCATCAGTCAAGATGTGGCCCAGAAGTTGATTGGCAGCATACCAGGGCAAATTGCGGAAGTATTGGGAAAAAAAGGGTCAACACTGCAAATATTGACTTCGCATAAACTTAATATAATTGTCAATAAAAGCCTTTGACACTTACGAAATGCTTGTAATTATACTTCAGTATACCATAGTAACATCTGACAAAAAGATCTAAAAAAAAAACCACTGAAGCAGCAGATTTTGTGAAAATATTTGTGTCATTCTCAAAACTTTTGGCAAGGACCGTACAGCCATTATATTTTAATGACAGCTAAAACGACTCTTACGCACTGAGTGCGTTAGTCGGTTGCCATGGTTACGGCTATACACGTACCTGTGTCAACTATAGACGATACCTACGATCTCAGTATATTTTGATTTATGTGCTTATGATCTATGGATTTTGTGACTTTGTATATGATTATGTGATTCTAGGACTTCACTGGTAGTTACGATTTGTGTTAATGCTGGATTTCACCGAGACACTGGTTGATGACGTCACCTCTGGGGGAGTGGCTGTGGACAGCTGCGGCTCGGCGTTTCATCTTGCACATTTTGTATAAAATGTCACAGTGGGTCTTAAATACTATACGGGTCCTTCTCCCCTTGGCTGAAATACGCCCAACTACAACACTTCATACAAAGCGCACAAAACAAACAAGACCTACCAAGAACCCCTACCCCCTTCAAGCAAATTTGCCTAATAGGAAATATCTGCAAAGGATCATTATTGATGGCAAAATCCCTAAATCCCTACTGCACAATCATCAGCTCTCCCCCCACAACACACAACCGGGTGGCATTGTGAATTAGGTATAAAAACTTAGCCAACAAACAGTGGCAGTTTCTTCCAAAACACATGACAAACCTCTACCTCACCTAAAATTATAAAGCTTAAATATAAAAAAAAAAACTTCTACGCTGGTACCAGACACCGGTATGACTTAAAAACCATCTACCCAACCTCCTCAGCACTTTGCTGGAGGGGATGCAATACATAAGGCAATATGTTATACATGTGGTGGCAATGCAACAAGCTGGCCACCTTCTGGCACAATGTAGAGAACACCCTAAAAAGTCTAGCAGACCCAAAATTTTCACTAACCCAAACAATGGTTCTCCTGAACGAGACTCCACCACTTTGATGCAAAATAAGGAATGCGCTAATACAAACAGGCCTCAACAGTGCAAAAGCCCTCATAGCCCTATATTGGAAATCTCCTCAAATAACAACATTAGAGAACTGGCTACAGAAAACAGATGAGATACTCTCACTTGAGGAATATGGGTTTTACGGATATTAAATTCTACTGGGATACTATACGCCAAACCAACGACAATCCCTCTCATTCTACAAAACCTAATCCCACAAACAATAACCAGGAGGTACCAGCGTCACCCAACCCGATTTCTACCTTAGAATCTTAATTGCATAACTGTCTCATAATCCTCACTAGCATCACATTAAACATGCAGTTTCCACCCCCCCCTTTGCCTTGTCCCCTTCACCCTGTCCCTCTTTCTATAAACCCACTAAAACTCCTTATCCTTACTTTTAGTTCTATGTTGTTATGAAAATAAGTTTTGTTAAGTTTCTAATACGAAATATATTAACACCTAGAGACTAAGCTCAGCAAACCAAAATAATTGAATATATGCCAGTTATGTACATCACCAGGTTTCTGAAATGTTAATAGTAAGTCCAATTTCTTACTACTGTTATCTCAACGGCCTACACAGACCACATTGGCAGCCGGACCAAACTTTAAAGGACCTTTTACAGCATGCTGCCCTACACCCAAGTAGATAGACTTTGCAGACGTTAAATCCTACCCCACTTAACCAATAGCAACTGGGCGTACAGTAAATGTTTACAATAAGTGTACTCTCAAAGAGATTTTCCCTGTAAGGTTATATGCATTTTAAAACATATTGTAACGTTTTTGTTTTGTTTGCAGAAAACAAAATTGAGATAAAAAAAAAAAAAAAGTCACGGTGGGGGTGAAACCCCCGAAAATGTTACAATAAAAAGGTGACAGATTTAAAATCCTGGCGACTGATACATACATACAGTTTACATTGTTTCATATGTTTATTTTGGTTTACTGCCTTGTTAATTATTATACTTTTTCTGCTTTTTAAACTTTTATTTCTACTCAAAAATTTAGCCAGAGAGAAATTATAATCTTATTTTACCGAGACCTATATTGTAAAAAGTGTCTCGTACACAATTATATTATTAAAATGATTAAAAGCAATAAATTAAAATGCCTTTAAGACAATCCCTCGGGGAACTAATAATATGGATGTGTTATCATATACAATCTACCCAGACCAGACAGAGAATCAAGCCCATTGTGAGAAACATATGCTCTAAAAAAAATAAAAAAATAAAAAAGCATTTTACTATTGCAACACAATGTTCTTTTAAGCCCACTCAACTACCAGATAAAGCAACAGCCCTAAACAGAGTCCTAATTAAACAGAATATGTTTAATCAGATCTTGATAAACCTGCCCTAGCATTGTCCCTCCTTTATATATTTTCCATGCACTGACACTGGTTCACTTGATCTACCAATTGTTCACTGAACGCTGGGAACTATAGTTCATATGCTTATATGGGTAACTAGAAGTACCAGCATACCCATGCATTAAATCACAGTTCCAGACACAGCAAGAACAGCAGCACAGCACGGTGCACAGAGCAATACACACAGCACTGCACTCAGGGGGCACATGGCATGGGGATAGTAACTCTGCCGTGCACACTCGGAAAAGATTTATGTAGCTTCTTGAAAAAAAAAAAAAACAATTTATGTAAGAATTTACCTGATAAATTCATTTCTTTCATATTGGCAAGAGTCCATGAGCTAGTGACGTATGGGATATACAATCCTACCAGGAGGGGCAAAGTTTCCCAAACCTCAAAATGCCTATAAATACACCCCTCACCACACCCACAAATCAGTTTAACGAATAGCCAAGTAGTGGGGTGATAAAGAAAGGAGTAAAAAGCATCAACAAAGGAATTTGGAAATAATTGTGCTTTATACAAAAAAATCATAACTACCATAAAAAGGGTGGGCCTCATGGAAATGAATTTATCAGGTAAATTTATCAGGTAAATTCTTACATAAATTATGTTTTCTTTCATGTAATTGGCAAGAGTCAATGAGCTAGTGACGTATGGGATATCAATACCCAAGATGTGGAACTCCACTCAAGAGTCACTAGAGAGAGAGGGATAAAAATAAACAGCCATTTTCCGCTGACAAAATAATCCACAACCCAAATTATACGTTTATTCTTTAATGAAAAGAAACACTTAAAACATCAGCAGAAGAATCAAACTGAAACAGCTGCCTGAAGAACTTTTCTACCAAAAACTGCTTCTGAAGAAGCAAATACATCAAAACGGTAGAATTTAGTAAATGTATGCAGAGAGGACCAATTTGCCGCATTGCAAATCTAATCAACTGAAGCTTCATTCTTAAAAGCCCACGAAGTGGAGACTGATCTAGTAGAATGAGCTGTAATTCTCTGAGGCGGGGAATGACCCAACTCCAAATAAGCTTGATGAATTAAAAGCTTTAACCAAGAAGCAAAGGAAATAGCAGAAGCCTTCTGACCTTTCCTAGAACCAGAAAAGATAACAAATAGACTAGAAGTCTTCCTGAAATCTTTAGTAGCTTCAACATAATATTTCAAAGCTCTCACTACATCCAAAGAATGTAAGGATCTTTCCAAATAATTCTTAGGATTAGGACACAAGGAAGGGACAACAATTTTAAATGAAGTCCGCAAAACCGCCTTATCCTGATGAAAAATCAGAAAAGGAGATTCACAAGAAAGAGCAGATAGCTCAGAAACTCTTCTAGCAGAAGAGATGGCCAAAAGGAACAACACTTTCCAAGAAAGTAGTTTAATGTCCAAAGAATGCATAGGCTCAAATGGAGGAGCCTGTAAAGCCCTCAAAACCAAATTAAGACTCCAAGGAGGAGAGATTGATTTAATGACAGGCTTGATATGAACCAAAGCCTGTACAAAACATTGAATATCAGGAAGTTTGGCAATCTTTCTGTGAAATAAAACAGAAAGAGCAGAGATTTGTCCCTTCAAGGAACTTGCAGACAAACCCTTATCCAAACCATCCTGAATAAACTAAAATTCTAGGAATTCTAAAACAATGCCAAGAAAATTTATGAGAACACCACCATGAAATGTAAGTCTTCCAGACTCGATAATAAATCTTTCTAGAGCCCGATTTACGAGCTTGTAACATAGTATTAATCACTGAGTCAGAGAAACCTCTATGACTTAGAACTAGGCTTTCAATTTCCACACCTTCAAATTTAATGATTTGAGATCCATATGGAAAAATGGACCTTGAGACAATAGGTCCGGTCTTAACGGAAGTGGCCAAAGTTGGCAACTAAGCATCCGAACAAGATCCGCATACCAAAATCTGTGAGGCCCTGCTGGAGCCACCAGCAACACAAACGATTGTTCCATGATGATTTTGGAGATCACTCTTGGAAGAACTAGAGGCGGGAAAATATAAGCAGGTTGATAACACCAAAGAAGTGTCAATGCATCCACTTGAAAATCCCTGGACCTGGACAGGTATCTGGGATGTTTCTTGCTTAGAAGATAGGCCATCAGATCTATCTCTGGAAGACCCCACATCTGAACAATCTGAGAAAACATCTGGATGGAGAGACCACTCCCCGGATGTAAAGTCTGAGGACTGAGATAATCCGCCTCCCGATTGTCTACACCTGGGATATGCACTGCAGAGATTAGACAAGAGCTGGATTCCGCCCAAACAAGTATCCAAGATACTTCTTTCATAGCTTGGGGACTGAGTCCCACCCTGATGATTGACATATGCCACAGTTGTGATATTGTATGTCTGAAAACAAATGAAAGGTTCTCTCTTTAACAGAGGCCAAAACTGAAGAGCTCTGAGAATTGCACGGAGTTCTAAAATATTGATTGGTAACCTCGCCCCTTGAGATTTCCAAACCCCTTGTGCTGTCATAGATCCCCAACCTGAAAGATTCGCATCTGTTTTAATCACAGTCCATGTTGGCCAAACAAAAATATAATTTATGCTTACCTGATAAATTCATTTCTCCTGTAGTGTAGTCAGTCCATGGGTCATCCATTACTTATGGGATACCAATACCAAAGCTAAAAGTACACGGATGACGGGAGGGACAGGCAGGATCTTTACACGGAAGGAACCACTGCCTGTAGAACCTCTCTCCCAAAAACAGCCTCCGAAGAAGCAAAAGTGTCAAATTTGTAAAATTTTGAAAAAGTGTGAAGTGAAGACCAAGTTGGAGCCTTGCAAATCTGTTCAACAGAGGCCTCATTCTTAAAGGCCCAAGTGGAAGCCACAGCTCTAGTAGAATGAGCCGTAATCCTTTCAGGAGGCTGCTGTCCAGCAGTCTCATAGGCTAAACGTATTATGCTACGAAGCCAAAAAGAGAGAGAGGTAGCCGAAGCTTTTTGACCTCTCCTCTGTCCAGAATAAACGACAAACAGGGAAGAAGTTTGACGAAAATCTTTAGTTGCCTGCAAATAAAATTTCAGGGCACGGACTACGTCCAGATTATGCAAAAGTCGTTCCTTCTTTGAAGAAGGGTTAGGGCACAATGATGGAACAACAATCTCTTGATTGATATTCTTGTTAGTGACTACCTTAGGTAAGAACCCAGGTTTAGTACGCAGAACTACCTTGTCTGAATGAAAAATCAGATAAGGAGAATCACAATGTAAGGCCGATAACTCAGAGACTCTTCGAGCCGAGGAAATAGCCATTAAAAACAGAACTTTCCAAGATAAAGGCTTGATATCAATGGAATGAAGGGGTTCAAACGGAACACCTTGCAGAACGTTAAGAACTAAGTTTAAGCTCCACGGCGGAGCAACAGTCTTAAACACAGGCTTAATCCTAGCCAAAGCCTGAACGTCTGGAACTTCTGCCAGACGTTTGTGTAAAAGGATAGACAGAGCTGAAATCTGTCCCTTTAACGAACTAGCAGATAAACCCTTTTCTAAACCTTCTTGTAGAAAAGACAATATCCTAGGAATCCTAACCTTACTCCATGAGTAACTCTTGGATTCGCACCAATATAAGTATTTACGCCATATTTTATGGCAAATTTTCCTGGTAACAGGTTTCCTAGCCTGTATTAAGGTATCAATCACTGACTCCGAGAATCCCCGCTTTGATAGAATCAAGCATTCAATCTCCATGCAGTCAGCCTCAGAGAAATTAGATTTGGATGTTTGAAAGGACCCTGAATCAGAAGGTCCTGTCTCAGAGGCAGAGACCATGGTGGACAGGACGACATGTCCACTAGATCTGCATACCAGGTCCTGCGTGGCCACGCAGGCGCTATTAAAATCATCGATGCTCTCTCCTGTTTGATCCTGGCAATCAATCGAGGAAGCATCGGGAAGGGTGGAAACACATAAGCCATGTTGAAGACCCAAGGTGCTGTCAGAGCATCTATCAGTACCGCTCCCGGGTCCCTGGACCTGGATCCGTAACAAGGAAGTTTGGCGTTCTGGCGAGACGCCATGAGATCCAGATCTGGTTTGCCCCAATGATGAAGCAGTTGGGCAAACACCTCCGGATGAAGTTACCACTCCCCCGGATGAAAGGTCTGGCGACTTAGAAAATCCGCCTCCCAGTTCTCCACGCCTGGGATGTGGATCGCTGACAGGTGGCAAGAGTGAGACTCTGCCCAGCGAATTATCTTTGAGACTTCCATCATCGCTAGGGAACTCCTTGTTCCTCCTTGATGGTTGATGTAAGCCACAGTCGTGATGTTGTCTGAGGCCAAGCCAGAAGAGCATTGAAAATTGCTCTTAATTCCAGAATGTTTATTGGAAGGAGTCTCTCCTCCTGAGCCCATGATCCCTGAGCCTTCAGGGAATTCCAGACTGCGCCCCAACCTAGAAGGCTGGCGTCTGTTGTTACAATCGTCCAATCTGGCCTGCGGAAGGGCATCCCCTTGGACAGATGTGGCCGAGAAAGCCACCATAGAAGAGAATCTCTGGTCTCTTGATCCAGATTTAGCAGAGGGGACAAATCTGAGTAATCCCCATTCCACTGACTTAGCATGCACAATTGCAGCGGTCTGAGATGCAGGCGCGCAAAAGGTACTATGTCCATTGCCGCTACCATTAAGCAGATTACCTCCATGCACTGAGCCACTGACGGGTGTTGAATGGAATGAAGGACACGGCAAGCATTTAGAAGTTTTGATAACCTGTCCTCCGTCAGGTAAATTTTAATTTCTACAGAATCTATAAGAGTCCCTAAGAAGGGAACTCTTGTGAGTGGCAATAGAGAACTCTTTTCTACGTTCACCTTCCACCCATGCGACCTTAGAAATGCCAGAACTAACTCTGTATGAGACTTGGCAGTTTGGAAACTTGACGCTTGTATCAGAATGTCGTCTAGGTACGGAGCTACCGCTATGCCTCGCGGTCTTAGTACCGCCAGAAGAGAGCCCAGAACCTTAGTAAAGATTCTTGGAGCCGTAGCTAACCCGAAGGGAAGAGCTACAAACTGGTAATGCCTGTTTAGGAAGGCAAATCTTAGATACCGGTAATGATCCTTGTGAATCGGTATGTGAAGGTAGGCATCCTTTAAATCCACTGTGGTCATGTACTGACCCTCTTGGATCATGGGTAAGATGGTTCGAATAGTTTCCATTTTGAACGATGGAACTCTTAGGAATTTGTTTAGGATCTTTAAGTCCAAGATTGGTCTGAAGGTTCCCTCTTTTTTGGGAACCACAAACAGATTTGAATAGAATCCTTGTCCGTGTTCCGACCGCGGAACTGGGTGGATCACTCCCATTAGTAAGAGGTCTTGTACACAGCGTAGAAACGCCTCTTTCTTTATCTGGTTTGCTGATAACCTTGAAAGATGAAATCTCCCTTGTGGAGGAGAAGCTTTGAAGTCCAGAAGATATCCCTGAGATATGATCTCCAACGCCCAGGGATCCTGGACATCTCTTGCCCAAGCCTGGGCGAAGAGAGAAAGTCTGCCCCCCACTAGATCCGTTTCCGGATCGGGGGCCCTCACTTCATGCTGTCTTAGGGGCAGCAGCAGGTTTTCTGGCCTGCTTGCCCTTGTTCCAGGACTGGTTAGGTTTCCAGCCCTGTCTGTAGCGAGCAACAGTTCCTTCCTGTCTTGGAGCGGAGGAAGATGATGCTGCTCCTGCCTTGAAGTTACGAAAGGCACGAAAATTAGACTGTTTAGCCCTTGGTTTGGCCCTGTCTTGAGGCAGGGCATGGCCCTTACCTCCAGTAATGTCAGCGATAATTTCTTTCAAACCGGGCCCGAATAATGTCTGCCCTTTGAAAGGAATATTAAGCAATTTAGATTTAGAAGTCACATCAGCTGACCAGGATTTAAGCCACAGCGCTCTACGCGCTTGAATGGCGAATCCGGAGTTCTTAGCCGTAAGTTTGGTTAAGTGTACTACGGCATCAGAAATAAATGAATTAGCTAGCTTAAGGGCTTTAAGCTTGTTCATAATCTCATCCAATGGAGCTGTGCTAAGGGTCTCTTCCAGAGACTCAAACCTGAATGCCGCCGCAGCAGTGACAGGCGCAATGCATGCAAGGGGTTGTAATATAAAACCTTGCTGAACAAACATTTTCTTAAGGTAACCCTCTAACTTTTTATCCATTGGATCTGAAAAAGCACAGCTATCCTCCACCGGGATAGTGGTGCGCTTAGCCAGAGTAGAAACTGCTCCCTCCACCTTAGGGACCGTCTGCCATAAGTCCTGTGTGGTGGCGTCTATTGGAAACATTTTTCTAAATATAGGAGGGGGTGAAAAAGGCACACCGGGTCTATCCCACTCCTTGTTAACAATTTCTGTAAGCCTTTTAGGTATAGGAAAAACGTCAGTACACGCCGGTACCGCAAAATATTTATCCAGCCTACATACTTTCTCTGGAATTGCAACCGTGTTACAATCATTCAGAGCCGCTAAAACCTCCCCTTAGTAATACACGGAGGTTCTCAAGCTTAAATTTAAAATTTGAAATGTCTGAATCCAGTTTACTTGGATCAGATCCGTCACCCACAGAATGAAGCTCTCCGTCCTCATGTTCTGCAAATTGTGACGCAGTATCAGACATGGCTCTATTATTATCAGCGCACTCTGTTCTTATTCCAGAGTGATCGCGTTTACCTCTAAATTCTGGCAATTTAGATAGTACTTCAGTCATAACATTAGCCATGTCTTGCAAAGTGATTTGTATGGGCCGCCCTGATGTACTTGGCGCCACAATATCACGCACCTCCTGAGCAGGAGGCGAAGGTACTGACACGTGAGGAGAGTTAGTCGGCATAACTTCCCCCTCGTTGTCTGGTGATATATTTTTCACATATAAAGTTTGACTTTTATTCAAAGTAACATCTATACATTGAGTGCACAAATTTCTATTGGGCTCCACATTGGCCTTTAAACATAGTGAACAAACAGCTTCATCTGTGTCAGACATGTTTAAACAGACTAGCAATAACACTAGCAAGCTTGGAAAAAAACCTTTAAATAAATTTACAAGCTATATAAAAAACGCTACTGCGCCTTTAAGAAACATAAAAATGTGACACAGTTGAATTAACGATGAACCAAATATGTTAAAACAACCAAATTTTAACAGAAAATGTATAAAGTTAGCAGAGAATTGCACCCACAAGCAAAAGGATGATTAACCCCTTAATACCCAAAACGGATAACAGTTGAAATAATAAACGTTTTTTATCACAGTCAAACACACTGTCACAGATCTGCTGTGACTGATTACCTCCCTCAAAACTAGTTTTGGAGACCCCTGGGCTCTGTAGAGACGTCCTGGATCATGGAGGAAGAAATAGGAAGACTGTGACTAAATTTTTACTGCGCAATCAAGCGCTAAAATAGGCCCCTCCCACTCATATTACAACAGTGGGGAAGCTCAGTAAACTGTTTTTATTCAGAAACAAACGACAGCCATGTGGTAAAAATCATGCCCATAAAGTTTTATCACCAAGTACCTCAGAAAAAACGATTAACATGCCAGTAAACGTTTTAAAAATGAAAATTTAGTGTTATTAATAAGCCTGCTGCTAGTCGCATTCACTGCAGTGCAGGCTCAAATATTACTTTAATATAGACAGTATTTTCTTAGTGAAATTCCATTCCCCAGAAATACCTCAGAGTATACATACATACACATATCAGCCTGATACCAGTCGCTACTACTGCATTTAAGGCTGCACTTACATTACATCGGTATTAGCAGTATTTTCTCAGTCAATTCCATTCCTTAGAAAATAATTTACTGCACATACCTCCTTGCAGGTGGGCCCTGCATGCTATCCCCTGTTCTGAAGTTACCTCACTCCTCAGAATGGCCGAGAACAGCAAGTGGATCTTAGTTACGACCGCTAAGATCATAGACAAACTCAGATTCTTCTTCTAATGCTGCCTGAGAAGAAACAACACTCCGGTGCCGTTTAAAATAACAAACTTTTGATTGAAGAAATAAAAACTAAGTTTAACACACCACAGTCCTCTCACACGTCCTATCTATAGTTAGGTGCAAGAGAATGACTGGATATGACGTAGAGGGGAGGGGCTATATAGCAGCTCTGCTTGGGTGATCCTCTTGCACTTCCTGTTAGGGAGGAGATATAATCCCATAAGTAATGGATGACCCGTGGACTGACTACACTTAACAGGAGAAAGAAGCCCCTTGAACTAAACGATGGGGATTTAACCACCACGTCAGAGTGTGTCGAACATTGGGATTTAAGGATATTAATTGTGATATCTTTGTATAATCCCTGCACCATTGATTCAGCATACAAAGCTGGAGAGGTCTCATATGAAAACGAGCAAAGGGGATCACGTCCGAAGCTGCAGTCATGAGACCTAAAACTTCCATGCACATAGCCACTGAAGGGAATGACTGACACTGAAGGTGCCGACAGGCTGCAACCAATTTTAAACGTCTCTTGTCTGTTAGAGACAGAGTCATAGACACTGAATCTATCTGGAAACCTAAAAAGGTGACCCTTGTCTGAGGAATCAAGAAACTTTTTGGTAAATTGATCCTCCAACCATGTTTCCGAAGAAACAACACTAGTTGACTCGTGTGAGATTCTGCAGAACGTAAAGACTGAGCTAGTACCAAGATATCGTCCAAATAAGGAAACACCGCAATACCCTGCTCTCTGGTTACACAGAGCAGGGCATTGAGAACCTTTGAAAAGATTCTTGGAGCTGTTGCTAGGCCATACGGAAGAGCAACAAATTGGTAATGCTTGTCTAGAAAAGAGAATCTCAGGAACTGATAATGATCTGGATGAATCGGAATATGAAGGTCTGCATCCTGCAAGTCTATTGTGGACATATAATGTCCTTGCTGAACAAAAGGCAGAATAGTCCTTAAAGTTACCATTTTGAAAGTTGGAACTCTTAACGATTCAAAATTTTCAGATCCAGAACTGGTCTGAATGACTTTTCCTTCTTTGGGACAATGAATAGATTTGAATAAAACCCGAGACCCTGTTCCTGAAAAGGAACTGGCATGATTACCCCAGATAACTCCAGGTCTGAAACACACTTCAGGAAAGCCTGAGCTTTTACTGGATTTGCTGGGATGTGTGAGAGAAAAAAAAAAATCTCAAAAAAATCTGAATCCTATTCGATACCCCTGAGAGACAATGTTCTGAATCCAATGATTTTGGACAGAATACTTGACAAACCTTAATCTGCTCCCTACCAGCTGAGCTGGAATGAGGGCCGCACCTTCATGCGGACTTAGGGGCTGACTTTAGTTTCTTAAATGGCTTGGATTTATTCCAATTTGAGGAAGTCTTCCAATTGGAAACAGATTCCTTGGGGGAAGGATTAGGTTTTTTTTCCTTATTTTGACGAAAGGAACGAAAACGGTTAGAAGCCTTAGATTTACCCTTAGATTTTTAATCCTGAGGCAAAAAAAAACTCCCTTTCCCCCAGTAACAGTTGAAATAATAGAATCCAAATGAGAACCAAATAAATTATTACCTTGGAAAGAAAGAGATAGCAATCTAGAATTTCTAAAGCTTTCCAAGATTTAAGCCACAAAGCTCTTCTAGCTAAAAAAGCTAAAGACATGGATCTAACATCAATTTTGATATCAAAAATTGCATCACAAATAAAATGATTAGCATGTTGCAGTAAGCGAACAATGCTAGATATGTCAGAATCCGATTCTTGTTGCGCTAAATTGTCCAACCAAAAGGTTGATGCAGCCGCAACATCAGCCAAAGAAATTGCAGGCCTGAGAAGATGACCTGAATATAAATAGGCTTTCCTTAGATAGGATTCAAGTTTCCTATCCAAAGGATCTTTAAAAGAAGTACCATCTTCCATAGGAATAGTGGTACGTTTAGCAAGAGTAGAAATAGCCCCATCAACTATGGGGATCTTTTCCCAAAACTCTATTGAAATTGCTGGTAAAGGATACAATTTTTAAACCTTGAAGAAGGAATAAAAGAAGTACCCGGCTTATTCCATTACTTAGAAATCATATCAGAAATAGCATCAGGAATAGGAAAAACCTCTGGAGTAACCACAGGAGGTTTAAAAAACAGAATTTAAACATTTACTAGTTTTAATGTCAAGAGTACTAGTTTCCTCAATATCCAAAGTAATTAACACTTCTTTTAACAAAGAACGAATATACCCCATTTTAAATTAATAAGTAGATTTGTCAGTGTCAGTATCTGAGGAAGGATCTTCTGAATCAGATTCTCATCAGAGGAGGATAATTCATTATGTTGTCGGTCATTTAAAATTTCATCAACCTTATGAGAAGTTTTAAAAGACCTTTTACGTTTATTAGAAGGCAGAAAAGCAGACAGAGCCTTCTGAATAGAATCAGTAACAAATTCTTTAACATTCATAGGTATAGCATGTACATTAGAAGTTGAAGGAACTGCAACCAGCAATGTACTATTACTGATGGACACATTATCTGCATGTAAAAGTTGATCATGACAACTATTACAAATAACATTAGGAGATATAATCTCCACAAGTTCACAACAAATGCACTTTGCTGCCTGATATCGGTTCTACCAAAGCTAAGTTCAAACAGATACTTCTGAGACAGGATCAGATTGAGACATCTTTCAAAATGTAAAAGAAAAAAAACATAAAGCAAAATTATCAATTTCCTTATATGATAGTTTCAGGAATGGGAAAAAATAGCCCTCTGACATAGAAAAAGGCAAGAGGCAAATAGCAATGGGGTGAAAAAATGAAAAAATTTGGCGCCAAGTATGATGCACAACGTAACTAAAAAAATTTGGGCTCCAACAACGTCCGGACACTCGCGTCACTAACGACGCAACCTTGTGCAAGGAACTCGGCATCAACTATGACGCTGGAAATTACAAACTTGCGTCAACGTACGTACTTTCGCGCCAAAAAAATTTGCGTGCCAAGAATGACGCAATAAAGTCTAGCATTTGGCGCACCCGCGGGCCTAATCCTGCCCGCAATTTGCAAAGAAAAATTAAGTCAATTTTAAACCCCAGGTAAGAAAATTACTTCTTAATAGTGTTTATTTTCCCCAAATATGAAACTGACAGTCTGCAAAAAGGAAATTATTTGCCATGAGTCAGGTTCATGTAAGTACAATACATATATTTAGATCTTTATATTAATGCATAAAATGCCAAGCCATAGCTGAGGTGTCTTAAGTAATAAAAACATACTTACCGAAAGACATCCACATATAGCAGATAGCCAAACCAGTACTGGAACAGTTATCAGTAGAGGTAATGGTATAGGAGAGTATATCGTCGATCTGAAAAGGGAGGTAGGAGATGAATCTCTACGACCGATAACAGAGAACCTATGAAATAGATCTCCCGTAAGATAAACCATTGCATTCAATAGGTGATACTTCCTTCACGTCCCTCTGACATTCGCTGTACTTTGAGAGGAATCGGGCTTCAAAATGCTGAGAAGCGCATGTTAACGTAGAAATCTTAGCACAAACTTACTTCACCACCTCCATAGGATGTAACAGGAGATATGGAGCTTATACCTCCGTTCAACAGCCCAGGAAACAAATCTGATAAAGATGTGGGATAGAAACATTCAACAGGTTGTATGTGTGTATTGAAGCCTATTATACTTATTGATGCCCCAATAGCAGATCTAGTGTTTTTGGGTATCAACTTCACAACATGTTTTCCATTTACATCATTCACTCTTTTTGAGGTCTTGAAGGAACTTCTAATACACTGTCAAAAAGGATTGGCGTTTCTACATTTTCCCCAGGTAAAACTCTTTTAATGTAACATTATAGCATCCTGAACATATTTTCTTTCCTCAGGAGCCTTGGAAACTGCAAAGAGGTGTAAAATTGGATATGTGCATTTGTCAATGAAGTATGAGGAGGGTAGCAGCATTTGGCTCTTTTCAAAGCCAGATTTATTCATGTAAAAGTGCAACATACAAAGATCTGAATTTGCACAGATCTTTGTGTGTGGCACTTTCACATGAAAAAAATCTGGCTCTGAAAAGAGCCAAGTACCACTAAGGCCATATTTGTCACTCGTTTATAGGACAAATGCACATATCTAGTGTAAACCACCTTGAAGCAAATGTTTGTGAGAAGGGGTGTCTGTAATATTATCTTAAAGAGACTTTTTAGTGAAGCCCCACAATACAGCTTAAGTATAGAAACACTTAAAAAAATATTATCTTAAGTTTTCTTTATGCATGAATCTGAAACGCATTCAGATTCAAATAACCAATACTTTCCAAAATATTGCATATATAAAACATAACTTGTTAACCAAGTGGTACAATGTTAACTATTTTAGAATCAATTCTAAAGCAGATGTTCAGAGACTGAATAATTAGAACACAGAGATACCCACCTCATCATCACTGTCGGAGGTTTCTGAATCTGAGGTTGCTGCAGGTTTGCTAGCAGGTTGCTCTTTTTCATCATCCGTCCTCTTTCGTTTGGCAAGAGAAAGCAGTTCCTACAACAAACAAACAACAAAGGAAATTATTATGTGAGAGAAGGTAAAGCATGGTAACTCTGCAGCCATTGTTTGCTTTAAAAAAAAAGGGACAAACTAAAAAAAAAAAAAAAAAAAACAACTTATGATTCAGGTAGATTATAAAGTTTTAAAAGACTTTTCAATTTACTTTTATAGTCAAATGTATTTTTAGTCAAATGTATTTCATTCTCTTGATCTCCATTGATAAAAACATATCTAGGTAGGCTCAGAAGCAGCAATGCACCACTGGGAGCTAGATGGTGATTGGTGGGTAGAAACATTTTCTTGTCATTGGCTCAACAGATGTGTTAGCCAGCTCCCAGTAGTGCAATAACATGCACGTCTATGCCCATTTCAATATGCTCTGATACATTTTCTACATAAAAATCTACTATAAGTGTGTGTGTATATATATATATATATATATTCCACTAGAATGATCACCACATAAAGCGCAAAGATCTCCAGGATAAAGTAAAACTTCCTTTATTATAGATACAAAAGTAAAAGCATGACAGCCTACACACAGCTGTAATAAAGCACTAGAAGTCATCGAAACCACACGCAGACATGTTTCGTGCGGTTGCGCACTTGATCACTTTTTAAGCAGTGATCAAGTGCGCAACCGCACGAAACATGTCTGCGTGTGGTCTCGATCGCTGACACTGTTTTTACTTCTAGTGCTTTATTACAGCTGTGTGTAGGCTGTCATGCTTTTACTTTTGTATCTATAATAAAGGAAGTTTTACTTTATCCTGGAGATCTTTGCGATTTATGTGGTGATCATTCTAGTGGAACATATTACTATTTTTTGAGACACTGACTACAGACCGGCTCAGACTCCACAGCTGCAGATCTCTACACACTCTGACTCATTTGCTCCCCAGCGTGTTACCGGTACTTTTGAGACATTCTCTTTTTAGTCTCTGTGTGTGCACTTTTACTTACAAAGTGTTCAACTATATATTATACATATATATATATATATATATATATATATATATATATATACACATATACACATACACATATATATATATTCAAAATTAATGCAAATGGATTTATAACCTAAGATCACTTGCAACCTTAGGAATGAATGAAATAAATTATGCGTGCTTCCTGGGTGAATGAAATGTAAAATAAAAATTCATTATCTTTTGGCAAGATTTTTAAGAAGTGTTTAAACTCATGTCAAAATCCCTATTAGAATATAATTTCTAACGAAAATGGATAGTAAAAATTTGATAATGTGTAAAAAATTCTTAAATTTTGAATTAATCGTTTTTTTCATTCAGAATACTCTTGAATCAGATTTATGTCTTTTTATCCAGCTGTATCTATATAAAGAAAGGGAAAATTATCCTAGTATTCAAAAGATCGGTTTTGATCATCACTATAAATGTATCAATATATAAAAACCCTTTAGGACTAATTTAAATATCCACAGCATATAGTTGGGGAGCCAATAAACTAATTATTGTTACCATAAATATTGTGGTTATAACTGTTACTTATAATTGTTTCAATTTTATATGGAGTTTATTTCAAGCAGTAACATATATTTAATGTTACAATCTTGTTACCATTTTGCCCCATATACTACGAGACTCTAAAGGCTTCAAAATGGGAGTGTTCCTCCGTGAATTTTCTTTAAAAGTAGTATCAAAGAAACAGTCATGTGATTATTATTGGAGCCGGAAGAAGCCCCAAAGCCTTAGGGGTGAAACGCGCGTAGCTGGCAAAAGTTTTTGCAGGAGAAACCAAGGTTGAAGAATATTAGCCATCAAGTTTTGGTGGGGGTGTCTGGCAACGTACTCACAATCTACCATCCACAATTATAGGCAACATCACAGAAGGGAGATCATACCAGGTTGTGGACTACTGCCTATATGACAATAGGTACACCTGGGAGGTCTGGATCCGCATCAGTGGGACTCCCCACAAGTATAACCGCTACGGCGGACACCATATACAGCACTAAGCGGTTTTGAGTATAACGTGTCATGAATTTTGCCTTGATTGTGGAAGTACCATGAGAACTGTATTTACTATTAAGTGACTGCCTGAACTCAGAATTGAGTGTATTTACGAATAGTAAAGGGTGGCTGCTGTTTAATTATCCAGACACACTCCAGCCTTTAACATTCAAATGGTTGTTTCGCTATATACCTAAAAGGATAACAACTCCTCTGTCAAAGTGCCGAATGTTACCCATTTATTGTGTCTTCAACAAATTTGGGGACTATTTTCTTGTTCTTTTCATTAGGGTTTCATTTACAATTTTTATTTTATTATTGATGTTTCATAGTGCACTATGATAGAAGTAGAACTGTTTATACATTTTGACATATTATGCCTTTAGTCTGCTCCATTAAACACTTTATTATTGCTCCCCTTCTTATTGTGGAATGTTATAGTAGTTACATTATATTAGTTATATTTTGCCTTGTTGTGGGTTTCAGATCTAGGTAGATTTGTCCAATTAATTTTATAGGGATTAGTTGTGCTGAATAGGAACTGCTATTCCTCCCATGTTCCATATAAGATAGATAGATAGATTATAGTGTGTGAGAATATATATATATATATATATATATATATATATATATATATATATATATATATATATATATATATATATATATATATATATATCTCTATATCTATCTCAATGCAAAGGGGTACCAACACACATTATCTGTAGTCCATCATCCGGGGTGCACTTCAAATATAATACATATAAAGCAGGCAAAGGGAAGGCACTCACCGTTATATATATATATATATCTCCAATATAAATAACTGCACTCTCAAGTCTTTCAT
The DNA here is from genome assembly GCF_027579735.1 of Bombina bombina. Taxonomy (NCBI): domain Eukaryota; kingdom Metazoa; phylum Chordata; class Amphibia; order Anura; family Bombinatoridae; genus Bombina; species Bombina bombina. Next base: position 231,663,893 of record NC_069499.1, read on the forward strand.
GAATGTGAGAACTACAAAAGTCTCTTTTTATTGAAACGTTTTCAAGTAACAAGTCCCCGTCATCAGCATAACAAACGTGTCAAATACAGCTTATATTTATACTAACATATGAATTGCATCAATGAAAAATACCTGTGTACCTCTAGTGCCCCAGAATAAACCGCCAAACACTCGTGTATGGAGCGCACTGTGCGTTCCAGTGATTTGCAACCGGAAGTATCTCATATCACATGACTTCCGGTCTATAATATTTTACATTCTCTGTGTAAATTGTCTTTGAATATCAGATCACAATCTTTTTTTTAGGTGTGAAATGTGTGTAATAAAGTTTTTTTATCCCTGTGACTTTCTTCAAGTGTTGTGATTAGCCTAATGTTCAGTCTTTTTATCTCTCATCGAAAGTTTGTTTTAGGCTTATTATGTATATGCAGCTACTTTATCTCTGCATTAACTTATCAAACTGTGATCTACATAGTGTATATTGTGACTATTTGTGGGTTATTATTCTATGTATATTAGTATGGTCTCTTATTCAAACGTATATACCGGCTATTTTATGACCAGTTGTTTATCTGGGTTGTCTTGGTAACCCTGTAACGCCTTATATAAGCAGTCTATGATCTTACATACCCTGCTCTATATTATTTATTAAGGCGAAATGTTTACTGTCTATTATACCGGTTATCTATTGTTGTCCCCTATCATGACAGTTTACCAAACTATATCTTGCATACATTGTTATTCACCCCACTATATACATATTTGTTTCTACTTCATGTTGAGTAGTTGTCACAAGTCAATCATGATCAACTTGTTCTAACTACTAATCATGTATGCCCAGAGATAAAATAATAAAATAAAACTTTAAACATAATATTAAGTATTGACATATATGCTATCTGCATATAGTTGTAGAATCAAATTTTGCTATCTGTACTTTACATATATGGAAATACCATCTTGATATTGGTTAATTGTCACCATTTTCCGTATGTTCGATAGTTTTTATGATCCTTATATATTTTTCTAAAGTTAGCTCATGTGAGGGTTCTCTAGAGTTTGCACGTCTAAGGATTAGCTTTTCTTCTACAACTATATGCAGATAGCATATATGTCAATACTTAATATTATGTTTAAAGTTATTTTATTATTTTATCTCTGGGCATACATGATCAGTAGTTAGAACAAGTTGATCATAAAAAAGAGACTTTTGTTGTTCTCACATTCACGAAAGACCTGAGAGTGCAGTTATTTATATTGGAGATATCTAAGACATCACTGCACCCAGGCAGGCGACCTTGGGAGGGTATATCCTGTGATAAAGGGACGGTATTATATATATATATATATATATATATATATATATATATATATATATATATATATATATATATATATATATATATATATATATATATATATATATATATATATATATATATATATACACACATACATACACACATATATATATATATATATATATATATATATATATATATATATATATATATATACATACATATATATACATACATATATATACACACATATACATACACACACACACACACACACATATATACATATACATCAGGGACGTGCACTCATAGGAGGCAGGGGAGGCAGTGCCTACCCTGCCATATGTGGACAAAGTTTAATTAAATTTTAATTAAAACATAAAAAAAAGTCCCAAAAAAAATATTTCCCCCCCATGTAATGCTATGGAGAGGCAGGTACAGGAACGCTTCTCTCCATTGCAGTACATGAGTCAAAGGAAAAGCTGTGCTGCAGCGCCACCTGTGTTCTGTCAATATATTAGCAGCAAAAATTGGGACCAATAGGAGGCACCCCTCTTGATGCCTCCTAGCAAGTGAAGGATATATAGATTAATAAGGAGGATGCAGTTAGCAGGGTCATGTGACACAACTGGAAGCTGAGGTATCCTAAGAACAGATGACACCAAGCAGAAGAGTAAAGTAGTATTCTACATCTCTTGTGATTCACAAATTGTGTTCAGATACAGCTCATTAACAGGGGGACAGTAAGTGTGCATAACCCAATACTGACAGGAAGTCAAAGGGTCAATTCAAATTTAAATCCATAATTTAAAACCCAGAGTTTGAAGTTAAGTGTGCAGTGTCCACATTATTTAAATTAAAGTTTTTGATATTGAATATTGCTAAGCCTCCCTTTTTCATGGTTATTTTATTTAATTTGGTACAAACTCCATATATGTTATGTCTGTTCAGTCAGAGGATGCAGTATCTATTTTTATTTTTCTCTGTGTCTCCATTTATTTAAAGACTGCTGTTAACTTGTAATTCACAAATCAATTGAAAGCTGTTGCATTGTGTTTTTAATATTTGCTGCTTTTATACAAGTTTATATTAATAAAAAGGAGATAATGAGTCATTTAAAAAATATATGTAATTATTGCAGTTGTTAAATGTTTTTAGAAATGCCACTGTAAAGCAACTGGTTAAACACATAGTCAAAGGGAGACATTTAAAATTAAACTTTCATGATTGAGGTAGAGCATGCTATTTTAATAGACTTTTCTAGTTATTTATATTTTGAGAATTAGCATCAACTGTTACTGGCCGCATGTCAGCAAATCAAATTAGTTTTTTAAAGGAACATGAAAGTCATAATTACATTTCCATCATTCAGATAGAAATTGCACACAAAAAATAAATAAACTTTCTATTTTACTTTTATTATTATGTACTTCATTCGTTTGGTATCCTTTGGTGTCCTTTGTTGAAGAGCATACCTAAGTGGGATGTGCACGTGCGTTTCTTGAACACCATATTGCAGCAGCTGTGTTGGCAGTATTGATAACTTGTCCTTTGTATAAAACTTGTATGGTAAATTATTTCTCTTTTTACAATACAGTAGTGAGTAGAGAAGAGATTGTGTATCATTCTAATTGCTTAGTAACTGTGTAAATGTGTATGTGAGCAGAGTGTGTGTGGGTGTCAGATAATCAATACATTTCCAATGAGCTGGTGCTTTAGTGCAGTGTTTCTCAACAATGGTCCTCAAGTACCCCCAACAGGCCAGGTTTTCATTATAGCTGAATCAGTGCACAGGTGAAGTAATCAGCTGATCAGTGGTTACTAACTTGCTCTCACCCATCACCTGATTATGTCACCTGTGCACTGGTTCAGCTATCATTTAAACCTGCCCTGTTGGGGGTACTTGCGGCCCTCTGTACATATGTTTCTCCGGCGTATCATAGCTAGTGCCTCACCAGCCTCTGACCTCACTGCACGTCACTGATACATATATATATATATATATATATATATATATATATATATATATATATATATATATATATATATATATATATATATATATATATATATATATATATATGTATATATATGTATATATACATATATACATATATATACATATATACACATATATACATATATACATATATACATATATATACATATATATATATACATATATATACATATATATATATACATATATATATATACATATATATATATATATATATATACATATATACATATATATATATATATATATATATACACATATATACATATATATATATATATACATATATATATATATATACATATATACATATATACATATATATATATATATATATATATATATATATATATATATATATATATACACATATATATACATATACATATACATATATATATACACATACATACATATATATATATTGTTTAAAAATTGCTGGCAAGTATTTTAAAATAATTTTCAAAAATAAGCAAAATTAATTACATAGTTAAGCTGCCTGGAGAAGCCAACTCCACCCCCTTATCAGTGTTTAGACACAGGCATTGTATTTCAGCAAGTTCACAGCTTCTAGGCATGCTTCAGCAGATAATCCATATGAACTTTTGCATTCTACTAAAACAATAGATACAGCCATATAAGAAAATGTGTGGTGGGAGTTAGAGCTTTACAATTCAGAAACAAAAAAAAAGGGGTTAATGGCGAGGCACTGCAGTATAAATTAGCAGGTAAAGTAAAGCACATATTCAATTTTGTCTCTATCCCAACTTATTTTATGTCCCGTTAAATTAAATAGACATTATAAAAGCTGTTTTTCTTTGTTATAAATGAGTAGTATTATTTTAAAAAATAACTGTCCTGCCCTGAACACAAAGTTTTTTTTTGTTTGTTTTTTAAAGGGACAGTCAAGTCCAAAAAAAAACAACTTTCACGTTTCAAATAGGGTATGTAATTTTAAACAATTTTCCAATTTACTTTTGTCACCAATTTTAGTTTGTTCTCTTGGTATTCTTAGTTCAAAGCTAAACCTCGGAGGTTCATATGCTAATTTCTTAGACCTTGAAGGTTGCCTCTAATCTAAATGCATTTTGATAGTTTTTCACCTCTAGAGGGCATTAGTTTATGTGTAGATAACATTGAGCTCATGCACGTGAATTTACCATGGAGACAGCTCTGATTGGCTAAAATGCAAGTCTCTCAAAACAACTGAAATAAGGGGGCAGTCTGCTGAGGCTTAGATACAAAGTAATTACAGAGGTAAAACGTGTATAATTATAAACTGTGTTGGTTATGCTAAACTGGGGAATTGGTAATAAAGGGGTTATCTATCTTTTAAAACAACAAAAATTCTGGTGTTGACTGTCCCTTTAAGTTATGGTTGATGTGATTTCTGCTAATTAAACTAATCAAAAAAAGGGGGGCGCTAATGAGCCGCTAGATATACTAACAAATTTAGACTTATCAGCAATTCTAGTCTATTGTATTAACATACCTAGTATTGTAAATACATACAAATCTAAAATTACAGAGAATTGTACCAGAGTAAACAAGAGTTTTTATCATCAAAAGTTCACTTCATTAATGTGAGTTGAATCCTCATTAGAACCAAATATACAAATGTTGGCTGCCTTCTCCTCACCGGCAAATCCGGGTTGACTATAAGAAACAAAGAAGAACAGAGGGGCGCCTCATGTGTAATATCATCAAGTTTGTGTGAAACCACAATATAATAAGAGCCAAGTGGGTACTCACATATTCATGGAGCACACCAATGTGCTGGTAGGTGCAGGCTGTAGATTTGACAGGTGTAACAGCTCACCCACAACTAAGATCTCCGTGTGCTGCAGTAGATAGATGAAGCATAGACAAAAACCAAGCACTATATGTGCAGATTATTCAGAGTACAATTATATCTATTTTGCAAAGTGCCAAATGGGTACTCACATGCTGGCTTAGCACACCTATGTGCTGGTAGACGCAAGCTGGCAAATTGAGGGAAAGTGTGTCAGCTCACCCCAAAGGCGGTCTTTCCAATAGGTAGTATCCAAAAGCAAGGTTATCTTAATGGTTAGGCTCCCATATGATAACTATGAAAGCAGTCGGGTAAGGTGTGTCCACTCAAAGTTGTTTTTCATAAAAAACAGAATTTATGCTTACCTGATAAATTACTTTCTCCAACGTTGTGTCCGGTCCACGGCGTCATCCATAACTTGTGGGAATATTCTCTCCCCCAAAAGGAAATGGCAAAGAGCACAGCAAAAGCTGTCCATATAGTCCCTCCTAGGCTCCGCCCACCCCAGTCATCCGACCAACGGACAGGAGAAAAACAGGAGAAACCATAGGGTGTCGTGGTGACTGTAGTTAAAGAAAGAAATTCATCAAACCTGATTAAAAAACCAGGGCGGGCCGTGGACCGGACACACCGTTGGAGAAAGTAATTTATCAGGTAAGCATAAATTCTGTTTTCTCCAACATTGGTGTGTCCGGTCCACGGCGTCATCCATAACTTGTGGGAACCAATACCAAAGCTTTAGGACACGGATGAAGGGAGGGAGCCAATCAGGTTACCTAAACGGAAGGCACCACGGCTTGCAAAACCTCTCTCCCAAAAATAGCCTCCGAAGAAGCAAAAAGTATCAAATTTGTAGAATTTGGCAAAAGTGTGCAGGGAAGACCAAGTCGCTGCCTTACATATCTGATCAACAGAAGCCTCGTTCTTGAAGGCCCATGTGGAAGCCACAGCCCTAGTAGAGTGAGCTGTGATGCATTCGGGAGGCTGCCGTCCGGCAGTCTCATAAGCCAATCGGATGATGCTTTTTAGCCAAAAGGTAGCAGAAGCTTTTTGACCTCTCCTCTTGCCAGAATAAACGACAAACAGAGAAGACGTTTGTCTGAAATCCTTTGTTGCTTCTAAATAGAACTTTAAAGCACGAACTACATCTAAATTGTGTAACAAACGTTCCTTCTTTGAAACTGGATTCGGACACAAAGAAGGCACAACTATTTCCTGGTTAATATTCTTGTTGGAAACAACCTTTGGAAGGAAACCAGGTTTAGTACGCAAAACAACCTTATCTGAATGGAACACCAGATAGGGTGGATTACACTGCAGAGCAGATAACTCAGAAACTCTTCTAGCAGAAGAAATAGCAACCAAAAACAGAACTTTCCAAGATAACATCTTGATATCTATGGAATGTAGAGGTTCAAACAGAACCCCTTGAAGAACTGAAAGAACTAAATTCAGAATCCAGGGAGGAGTCAAAGGTCTGTAAACAGGCTTGATCCTGACCAAAGCCTGAACAAAAGCTTGAACATCTGGCACAGCTGCCAGTCGTTTGTGTAACAAGACAGATAAAGCAGAAATCTGTCCCTTTAGAGAACTCGCTGATAATCCCTTATCCAAACCTTTTTGAAGAAAAGAAAGGATCCTAGGAATTTTGATCTTACTCCATGAGAATCCATATTTTATGGTAAATTTTTCTAGTTACAGGTTTTCTGGCTTGTACCAGAGTATTTATCACAGAATCCGAAAACCCACGCTTAGATAAAATCAAGCGTTCAATTTCCAAGCCGTCAGCTGGAGGGAAACTAGATTTGGATGTTCGAATGGACCCTGTACTAGAAGATCCTGTCTCAAAGGTAGCTTCCATGGTGGAGCCGATGACATATTCACCAGGTCTGCATACCAAGTCCTGCGTGGCCACGCAGGAGCTATCAAGATCACTGAGGCCCTCTCCTGTTTGATCCTGGCTACCAGCCTGGGAATGAGAGGAAACGGTGGAAACACATAAGCTAGGTTGAAGGCCCAAGGCGCTACTAATGCACCCACTAGAGTCGCCTTGGGATCCCTGGATCTGGACCCGTAGCAAGGAACCTTGAAGTTCTGACGAGACGCCATCAGATCCATGTCTGGAATGCCCCATAATTGAGTCAACTGGGCAAATATCTCCGGGTGGAGTTCCCACTCCCCCGGATGGAATGTCTGACGACTCAGATAATCCGCCTCCCAGTTTTCCAGTCCTGGGATGTGGATCGCAGATAGGTGGCAGGAGTGATCTTCCGCCCATTTTATGATTTTGGTCACTTCTCTCATCGCCAGGGAACTCCTTGTTCCCCCCGATGGTTGATGTAAGCAACAGTCGTCATGTTGTCTGATTGGAATCTTATGAATCTGGCCTTTGCTAGTTGAGGCCAAGCCCTGAGAGTATTGAATATCGCTCTCAGTTCCAGAATGTTTATCGGGAGAAGAAACTCTTCCCGAGACCATAGACCCTGAGCTTTCAGGGAGTCCCAGACCGCGCCCCAGCCCACTAGACTGGCGTCGGTCGTGACGATGACCCACTCTGGTCTGCGGAAGCTCATTCCCTGGGACAGGTGATCCTGAGTCAGCCACCAACGGAGTGAGTCTCTGGTCTTCTGATCTACTTGAATCACTGGAGACAAGTCTGTATAGTCCCCATTCCACTGTTTCAGCATGCACAGTTGTAATGGTCTTAGATGAATTCGCACAAAAGGAACTATGTCCATTGCTGCAACCATCAACCCTACTACTTCCATGCACTGAGCTATGGAAGGTCGTGGAACAGAGTGAAGAACTTGACAAGCGTTTAGAAGTTTTGACTTTGACATCTGTCTGGAAAATCTTCATTTCTAAAGAATCTATTATTGTCCCCAAGAAAGGAACTCTTGTCGACTGAGACAGGGAACTCTTTTCTATGTTCACCTTCCACCCGTGAGATCTGAGAAAGGCCAGAACGATGTCTGTGTGAGCCTTTGCCTTTGAAAGAGACGACGCTTGTATCAGAATGTCGTCCAAGTAAGGTGCCACTGCAATGCCCCTTGGTCTTAGAACCGCTAGAAGGGACCCGAGTACCTTTGTGAAAATCCTTGGAGCAGTGGCTAGCCCGAATGGGAGAGCCACAAACTGGTAATGTTTGTCCAGAAAGGCGAACCTTAGGAACTGATGATGATCTTTGTGGATAGGAATATGTAGATACGCATCCTTTAGATCCACGGTAGTCATAAATTGATCCTCCTGGATTGAAGGTAAAATCGTTCGAATAGTTTCCATTTTGAACGATGGCACTCTGAGAAATTTGTTTAGAATCTTTAAATCCAGAATTGGTCTGAAAGTTCCCTCTTTTTTGGGAACTACAAACAGATTTGAGTAAAACCCCATTCCTTGTTCCACAGTTGGAACTGGGTGAATCACTCCCATTTTTAACAGGTCTTCTACACAATGTAAGAATGCCTGTCTCTTTATTTGGTTTGAAGATAAGTGAGACATGTGGAACCTTCCCCTTGGGGGTAGTTCCTTGAATTCCAGAAGATAACCCTGAGAAACTATTTCTAGTGCCCAGGGATCCTGAACATCTCTTGCCCAAGCCTGAGCGAAGAGAGAGAGTCTGCCCCCTACTAGATCCGGTCCCGGATCGGGGGCTACTCCTTCATGCTGTTTTGGTAGCAGCAGCAGGCTTCTTGGCCTGCTTACCCTTGTTCCAGCCTTGCATCGGTTTCCAAGCTGGTTTGGTTTGCGAAGCATTACCCTCTTGTCTAGAGGCTGCAGAGTTGGAGGCCGGTCCGTTCCTGAAATTGCGAAAGGAACGAAAATTAGACTTATTCTTGGCCTTGAAAGGCCTATCCTGTGGGAGGGCGTGGCCCTTACCCCCAGTGATGTCTGAGATAATCTCTTTCAATTCTGGCCCAAAAAGGGTTTTACCCTTGAAAGGGATATTAAGTAACTTTGTCTTGGAAGATACATCCGCTGACCAAGACTTTAGCCAGAGCGCTCTGCGCGCCACAATTGCAAACCCTGAATTTTTCGCCGCTAATCTAGCTAACTGCAAAGCGGCATCTAAAATAAAGGAATTAGCTAACTTAAGTGCGTGAATTCTGTCCATAACCTCCTCATACAGAGTCTCTCTACTGAGCGACTTTTCTAGTTCCTCGAGCCAGAACCACGCTGCTGTAGTGAAAGGAATAATGCACGAAATAGGTTGCAGGAGGTAACCTTGCTGTACAAAAATCTTTTTTAGCAAACCCTCCAATTTTTTATCCATAGGATCTTTGAAAGCACAATTATCCTCGATAGGAATAGTAGTGCGCTTAGCTAGTGTAGAAACTGCCCCCTCGACCTTAGGGACTGTCTGCCATAAGTCCTTTCTGGGGTCGACCATAGGAAATAATTTCTTAAATATAGGAGGGGGGCAAAAGGTATGCCGGGCTTCTCCCACTCCTTATTCACTATGTCCGCCACCCGCTTGGGTATAGGAAAAGCGTCGGGGTGCACCGGAACCTCTAGGAACTTGTCCATCTTGCACAATTTTTCTGGAATGACCAGGTTGTCACAATCATCCACAGTAGATAGCACCTCCTTAAGCAGTGCGCGGAGATGCTCTAATTTAAATTTAAATGTCACATCAGGTTCTGCCTGTTGAGAAATTCTACCTGAATCAGAAATTTCCCCATCTGACAAAACCTCCCTCATGGCCACTTCAGATTGGTGTGAGGGTATGACAGAGCAATTATCATCAGCGCCCTCCTGCTCAACAGTATTTAAAACAGAGCAATCGTGCTTTCTCTGAAATGCAGGCATTTTGGATAAAAAATTTGCTATGGAGTTATCCATTACTGCCGTCAATTGTTGCATAGTAACAAGCATTGGCGCGCTAGAAGTACTAGGGGTCTCTTGCGTGGGCAAAAAACTGGCATAGACACAGAAGGAGATGATGTAGAACTATGTCTACTCCCTTCATCTGATGAATCATCTTGGGCAACTTTACTATCTGTGGCAGTACTGTGCTTACTTTGTTTGGACGCTATGGCACAATTATCACACAAATTTTGAAGGGGGAGACACATTGGCTTCCATACATACAGAACAGTTTATCTGAAGGCACAGACATGTTAAACAGGCTTAAACTTTTCAATAAAATACAAAAACCATTTTAAAACAAAACAGTTACTGTCTCTTTAAATTTTAAACAGGGCACGCTTTTTTACTGAATATGTGAAAAACTATGAAGGAATTGTTCAATTTTAACCAAATTTTCACCACAGTGTCTTAAAGCATTGCACCCCAAATTTCAGACCTTTAACCCTTAAAATGACGAAACCGGAGCCGTTTACAGTTTTAACCCCTCTACAGTCCCAGCTACAGCCTCTGCTGCGACTTTACCAAACCCAGGGGGGTATACGATACCAAATGAAGCCTTCTAGGAAGCTTTTCAACCACTTCCAGACCCACACACATGCAGCTGCATGTCCTGCTCTCAAAAGTAACTGCGCAGTAATGGCGCGAAAATGAGGCTCTGCCTACTACATAGAAGGCCCTTCCTGACTGGAAAGGTGTCTAAACCAGTGCCTGGCGTAAAAAAACGTTCCCCAAAGTTATAAAGTGTGAATTTCAGCTTCAAGCTGTATAAAATGCCCAAATAAAGCAATCGATCTAGCCCATATAAGTGTCTACCAGTTTTATAGCCCATATTAAGCCCTTTATTCTGTTTGAGACTAAGAAAATTGCTTACCGGTCCCCATGATGGGGAAAATGACAGCCTTCCAGCATTACTCAGTCTTGTTAGAAATATGGCTAGTCATACCTTAAGCAGAAAAGTCTGCCAACTGTTTCCCCCAACTGAAGTTATCTCATCTCAACAGTCCTATGTGGAAACAGCAAACGATTTTAGTTAATGCTGCTAAAATCATATTCCTCTCACAAACAAAACTCTTCATCTTTTTCTGTTTCAGAGTAAATAGTACATACCAGCACTATTTTAAAATAAACTCTTGATAGTAGAATAAAAAACTACAACTAAACACCACATACTCTTCACCATCAAAGAGAATGACTGGGGTGGGCGGAGCCTAGGAGGGACTATATGGACAGCTTTTGCTGTGCTCTTTGCCATTTCCTGTTGGGGAAGAGAATATTCCCACAAGTTATGGATGACGCCGTGGACCGGACACACCAATGTTGGAGAAATAGTATTTATTTGTAAAAACAAATTAAAAACAAAATATAAAATACATAAGAGTGGAATAAGGGTATTTTAATAACCCCTTAAACATGCAACGTGTATCTCGGCATAACACGCCATTTCCTCGGGCATATTTTTCACCTTACTGCTACCCCTGCTTTAAGTATCTGCTACCTAACACAAATGAGCACTGTCCTCTAATGTGGTACACCTGCTTATTCCAAATGTACCTCTGTAATTAGCAAGCATTCAGATTTCTTATGTTACAACATATATAATAGAGTACATATATTTCATTATGCCATCCTATGTGTACACATAATCAACAACTATTATCTAGCAAGACATACAATCATTTTCATTGAAAAGCCGTCAGTTAAATACATTTCACTGTTAAAATATTACTTCATTTTAAATCACCCTGCAACAACAGTTGATCCTTACTACTTATATTACATTGTATCAACATTCTCATCAATATTTTGTGCAGTCCATCAACTGATATAGTTTATTATCTCATAAAAATTTGAAATTCAGCCAATCCCTCTTCTAAAACATATCAATCCCATGTTTAACATCTATACTGCAAACAATTACTAAATTGATCTGATCATTCCTATTTATCTTTGGTGTTAAACAGGACTCTTACCTTTTTAAATATGTCCCTAAATGGTTTGTATAGCCCGATCTCACCTTTAAGTGTATAGTTTGGTGGTAATCCTTTTCATAAAAGATGGCAAGTATGTTTTTTTATTTGTGGTGGCACATATATTATTGATGGTCGTTCTGAATTGTAGGCACTTTAAATCAAATGTATTTCAATTCTAGTGCATTTCCGTATTGTGGTTAAATTAAACCATGTATACACTCGCCGATATATGAAGTGAGTCAAATCAGCGAGGACCTATCAGATCAAAGGTGTGTTTCATCTTGCTGCTACCCACTCAGCTCGACTACCAATGGGAAGTGAGTCATATCAGTAAGGGCCTATCAGATAAAAGGTGTGTTTGTTCTTACTACCGCCCAGTCAACTTGACTCCCAATGAGATGGGCTTTTTGTGCGTTACCCTTCTTGATATTTTCACATAATCAATTTGATTGGGCTAATCGCTGACGGTACTCCGGTCATGAACAAATCCCTTTCTGACTTGACTTAAAACCAATCTATCTTCATTGTAACGATGTGATGTGTATCCCATCTAAACCGTCTGTTATGCTTTTAAATCTCAGTCCAGATTTAACCCCTCTCTCAGTAATAATCAATATATACAAGGAGTGTTAGTTATACTTGTGTTATGTATGAGTATCGAACTCGTATTGACATGATAGACATATTGACCCATTACTCGGGTGTCTTTATATTATAAGGATTATGATATAACATCCTAATTATGTGCTTGTGAACCATAAAATTCTTGTCAGTGTATTAAACATAATGTGTCAAGGTATATGTATATAGTGGCACAGATTAAATCCCCAAACTAAAGTGCTTGTGTATTTATCATCGTGATCTATACAGGTAATATGTGTAAGTAGTGAAGTTTCACAATTTAATATATCATCTAACTCTTTCAAAAATAAAGGTGACTAAGATCGTGATGTCTTATATGTAAGTGGTGAAGCTTAACTATTAATACAACACCTATCTCTATTAGAATAAATGTGACTTTAAATCGTAATATATTAAGTATCTATGTGCCCTCAATCCCTTTGGGATATCAAAATAGCCACTAATGCTAAATCAATATCAACTATAATTTTACTATGTGTCAATTATTGTGATATAAGTGAATAGTATAAATACAATTATAATTGGATATAAAAAATAAGACATATGTAATAAATAAAATAACTTAAAAAAGATTAAACTTAATCTAAATATAAAATGACAATGAACTATATTTATAGATTCCAAAGGTCTCTATTAACCCCATAAATATCTTATATTTATTATGAAATTTTTAACCACTATATTTTCCCTATTAACCCAAAATTAGATATGTGTTTCTTTGTGATAATGTGAATACTAATACTTAATGTAATGGATAGTCTATAGAATTAAGTAAATGTATGTTTATATGACAACAAATGAGTACATAAGTAAGAATTTTATATTAGTCAGGTTTATCTTATAAATATATTTTAAAGAAAAAAATTCCTATATGACAGAGAAATGCTGTTCAATGAATAGCCCATCCAATGGGTCTAGTTCTCTATTCTTTATGAGTTAGGTCTTATTTGTATTGATGAGTTACTTTGAGTGTGGTATAAATTATATACTCACCACTCAATTATATAAGATTCTCTAAAATGCGGAGAGATCAAATACTTCATTTAGGCCAGAGGGAAATAAAGATTGGAACCTAAATATCCAATAGGTTTCCCTCTAGCATAAATGCACATATCTAATGCTACCCACACTGTGGGTAATATGTTCTAAAGGAGTGATCTTAAATGTGTGATGACCACCATTATGTGAAAAAATGAAAAAACAGGAGAAGCGCTAGTAAAAGCTAAAGGTGCTAAAATGAAAACAGAATAAAATAATATGCTATGCAAACGAAATGATAAAATAAGATAAATTTACTTGCTTTGCAAATATAATTTAATCAAACAATCGTAGAAGTACATATCAAGCAAAAATAAAATGAAAAAACAGAGGTATTTAAAAATCGGACGTCTCCGATATGTAAAAACACAAAATTAAAATAAATGACTACTGTTGCCAATATAAACCTTGTCTCAATATTATGTGGAGGAAGTCGGCATAAAAACTAAAAGTCCTCAGATGAGATCAAATGAGTCAGAGCCGGGTAAATGCAAACCCGTTTTTCCTTTAGGTGTACCGTCCGTGTATTAAGAATCACCTCCGTGAGGCGTATGCGTATCCCGTGACGTCACTGATCGGGAGGCGTCGTCTCTGTAGGGAAATCCTATTGGTCAGGATAACTTGACAGATGAACTATAGCGGCCGCTATATTGTAGATGTTGAACCCCGCTCTTAGTGCAGGATCGCACGCAGGGTCACAGTATATCCAGATTTCTCTTGTAGACCTTGTAGTAAACAGACTTTGATGTGTGACTTGAAACCAGCTTTAACTTAAGCGCATGGCCCTTCACAATGCAGTCCTCGTGTGCTCCGTGGGTAGCTGAAAAAACTTGTCACTCCAACAAAGTATTCAAGTCCTTATAGACAATATATGAAGTGTAAGGCAGCTGTAACTTTCATCAACGCGTTTCTCCCTCTTACAGGGCTTTCTCAAGATGAATTAGCTCCAGTTACAGCCTCCTTTTAAACAGTTCAGACTCATACCTATTGGTCAGGTGAGATTACTTTATCTGACAGGTGTGCTCATTACAATTGATTTATTGGCAACAGTACTGGCAACTTAGAAAAAAAAGAAGAAAGACAAAACACTTTTATAAAATTAGATTTAAGAATATATCTAGAAATGCCTAAATTTTCATACATTTCCATATTAGCAGCAATTGCAATCAATAGAAATAAAAATATAACTCCAATTTAAAAAATGCTTTCCAAGGATAGTATTATTGTTACTGAAAGAAGGGGGGAGGGTTTAAGAGAACGTCAATACATCCTCACTAAAGTGGTCAAAATTGTGACTAGGTACTAGAATTAATTATTTACTAATGTGCATAAAGAAAATAAGTGAAAAGAATATATTTATATGTGCTGCAGACCAATATATATAAAGAAAATATATAACTGCAGTTTTCTGCCAATATGTAAAATTATACATGTGCTTACAATGAAACAGATAAACTGATCTAGTTTATAAATAGTGAACAATATTATAAAATTATAAAGAAGTCGCAGAAGTCCTGTGATGAATTCAAACTTGTATAAGTGTGTACATATATATACCCTATATTACAGAGGCATCCAACTTTCCAGTATATCATGTGACTAATTTTTGGACATTTAACTTAAAAGTGAAAGAAATAGTGAGAATCAAAAGTTTAGTGAAAATAAATAAAAAATAGAATAGTATAGAGTCGTACTTAGGCAAAAATTAATCTAAAACAAAGGGTGAAATGTTGAGTTCAGAGTTCAAACCAGCTGGATATAAAGTATCATACTTATATATGTATCCCGCTTCTTTTATACATAGTAGCTTATCTATATTGCCTCCTCTCCAGTGGCACTTAATATGCTGTATTCCCCAGAAAGTTAAATCTTTTGTTTGCCCTTTGTGTACTTCTTTGAAATGCTTGTAGAGTCTAGTATCTTCTCTTTCTTTCTCTATACATAACAGGTGCTCCCTGATCCTATCCTTTAGCATCCTTTTTGTTTCTCCAAAATATATTAAATTGCACGTACATTGGAGTACATATATGACCCCTTTTGTCATTCATCTAATGAGTTCTTTTATTTGAAACAGATCTCCTTTAGGTGGAATTTTTATAGAATTTTTCTTACAGCTATGCTGGCAGGCCTTGCACGTATAGCAGGGGAAAAAACCTGCCACTTTCTTTCCTGCAATATCTAATTGAGTATTCAGACTTATTTTATTTTCTTGAAAAGTACTGGGTACTAGTATCTGTTTTAAGTTTCTTGATTTTCTGAAAACTAATCTTGGTCTGTCAGTCAAATTCTTCCCTATAATAGGGTCCGCTTGTAGGATATGCCAGTGTTTATTAAGAATTTTTCTTACAGTACCATGATCATTACTATAATCAGTAATGAATGGTGTATCGATAGTATCTTTTTCATTTAAAATGTTTTTTGTGTTTATAAGTAAGAAGTGTTTTCCTATTTGATGATCTGGCTCTACTAGTAGCATTATGGACTAACTCCTCATCATAGCCCCTATCCTTAAATTTCTCCATAAGTGTCCCTATTTGTTCCTCAAAGTCCATTAGTCTGGAGCAGTTCTTTTGTATCCTTAAGGCTTGACCTACAGGGATGTTTTCTTTCCATTGTTGGAGGTGACAGCTGTCTGAGTGTATAAAGCTGTTAGAGTCTACATCCTTAAAATGTGTTTTTGTCTCAATAATGTTATTTATCACCATAATTTCTAGGTCAAGGAAAGTAACTTTTTCTTGACTATAGTTAAATGTAAATTTAAGGCCTTTATCGTTGGCGTTCATATTCGTTAGCATGTTATTCAACTCCATTTCAGAACCTCTCCAGATCATCAGCATATCGTCTATATATCTGCTATAGAGCACGAGGTTTGCACCAAAGCCACTTTCCCTGAAGAAATTTTCTTCCCAGTGGCCTACAAATAAATTGGCATAACTTGGTGCAAACCTCGTGCCCATAGCGGTCCCTACGATTAGAAGATAGAAATTCCTATCAAACGAAAAATAGTTATTGTTTAATATGAAAGCTATACTCTTTAACAAAAAAGTATTTTGTTCTAATTTAATGTCAGGGTCTGCATCCAGATACTTTTTTACAGCCGATAAACCTTGATGGTGGTCAATCACCGAATATAATGAGGTGATGTCACAAGTTACTAGAAACCAATCTCCCATTTAATTGTATCAAGGATGTTTAAAACCTGGGTTGAATCTCTTAAATAAGAGTTCAGTTGCCTGACATATTTCTGCAAAAATACATCCACATACTGTGAGAGATTGGATGATAGAGATCCCACTCCGGAGATAATTGGCCTTCCAGGGGGGTTCTTAAGGTCCTTATGGATCTTTGGAAGGAAATAGAAAACCGGGACCCTAGGGAATTTAGGGTCCAGGAAATCCACCTCATTATTCAGAATTCCCAAATTCTTTCCTTCTATAATAATCTTTTTTTCAGATTGGCTGCAAATTTGTTCGTAGGATTAAGTTCTAAGTTGTTATAGGTTTTTTTTATCATTAAGTAGCCTTAGGGCTTCAGATTTATAATATTTGGTGTCCAAGACTACAATCCCGCCGCCCTTGTCGGCGGGCTTTATGCTCACGTCAACATTCTTCTTAAAACCATCAAAAATTAAATAGGTCTTGTTTACTCATGTTTGATTTCATATATTGTGAAGGTTTGCTTTTCTTAAAATCCCTAAGTACCATTAACTCAAATGTTTCCAAATTACTCCCTTTGCAGAAAGTGGGGTTAAATGTAGATTTATTTTTTAAATTTGTATGAATAAATTTTTCTTGTCTCACTTCAGTTTCTTTAGTCCTGTCTAATGGGTCTTCATTTTATTTTTGCAGGATATGTACTTCTACGATTGTTTGATTAAATTATATTTGCAAAGCAAGTAAATTTATCTTATTTTATCTCATTTCGTTTGCATAGCATTTATTTTATTCTGTTTTAATTTTAGCACCTTTAGCTTTTACTAGCGCTTCTCCTGTGTTTTCATTCTTTCACGTATCTTTTTTCCCTAATTTGAGGGACTTTAGGGTTGGAGCAGCTTGGTGCCTCTTGCGCACACTTTAACACACATACACACACCTGTTTCATAGTCTCTTGTTAGTGTTGCAGCAGAGTTCTCTTTTTTCCAATATGGAAGATATCTTTGAATTTAGAGAAAGTTTCTACAAAACCATGTCAGGACATAAGGAAGGGGATACTGCTATATATTTAGATTTTGAAAATTTAGATATAATGAGTAAATTAGAAAAATTGCTCACTAGGGAATTGAAACAAAAAAATGAGATTTTATTTTTAAATAAATACACACTTAAAGGGCTAGTACCGAAAGGGCTAGTACTAAATAAAGAATGTGCATTCCCATTAAAAGAAACATTCCAATCGGAATGGGAGGGCGTCCTTAATAAGGCCTCCTTGGATTTAATAGATATCCTTAAGAGATCTAGAAAGGATACCCTCCTAGATTTAGAAAAATAAATTTTGGAAATAAAAGATAAACTCAAGGAAGAAAAAAACTAAAGAATACATAGAAAAACAAAAAGTAATGATTGAAAGAATAAAAAGTTTAAGTAAAGATCTTTTGAAAACAAAATGGAAGAAATTGGATAGAGACACAATTAAACCACAGACAGAACAAAATAAAAATGAAGAGATGGATTTAACTACATCTCAAAACAATTGGACAACAGTCAGTTATAAAAAGAAAGAAAAAAGGAATTACCCCAACCAGAGAGACCGTGATTATAGGGATAGGAACACAAACCACTCATGGAGGCCAGACACATACAATAGACAAAATAATGGCTACTACCATCATAATACATATAGGCATATGGATCATCGAACGAATAACTCTAGAGATGAGAACTACTATCATGATAAAAGGCAAACAATGTATAACACAAATAGAGATTGGGAACATAATTATGATAGAAAGAAAACAATGTATAATGCAAATAGACATTGGGAAAATAATGAGAGATGGCAAACACCTGTGAGGAGTAATTACAGACATATCAGCATCCTGAGACCCCTAAAATTAGAGAAAATAAAACTCATTTTTTAGGACAAAGCCCTCTAAGGGAGGGCACATCCAGAAATCTGCAAAAAGAAAATCTGGAAAAAGTCTGGGGCAACAGAAAAAGACCCCTAGAGGAACAAGAGGGAGGGGAACGAGCAAGAGAGGCAAAAAGAATAAAGTAGATACAAATGGGGTGTTTAATATTAGTAGTATTCAGCTAAAAGAAGATGAAACAAGAATTTTGAGTCATGGACTCTCATTTGCACTTAGTTCTAAAATGAACAAGTTTAACACACATGTACATGTAAAAAAATTCATAAGAAATTTAACGCTCAAACGCTATTTCCTAAAAGACCCATTAGACAGGACTAAAGAAACTGAAGTGAGACAAGAAAAATGTATTCATACAAATTTAAGAAATAAATCTACATTTAACCCCACTTTCTGCAAAGGGAGTAATTTGGAAACATTTGAGTTAATGGTACTTAGGGATTTTAAGAAAAGCAAACCTTCACAATATATGAAATCAAACATGAGTAAACAAGACCTATTAATTTTGGGAGGTTTAAAGAAGAATGGTGACGTGACCATAAAGCCCGCCGACAAGGGCGGCGGGATTGTAGTCTTGGACACCAAATATTATAAATCTGAAGCCCTAAGACTACTTAATGATAAAAAAAAAATATAACAAATTAGAACTTAATCCTACGAACAAATTTGCAGCCAATCTGAAAAAGAGTATTATTATAGAAGCAAAGAATTTGGGAATTCTGAATAATAAGGAGGTGGATTTCCTGGACCCTAAATTCCCTAGGGTCCCGGTTTTCTATTTCCTTCCAAAGATCCATAAGGACCTTAAGAACCCCCCTGGAAGGCCAATTATCTCCGGAGTGGGATCTCTATCATCCAATCTCTCACAGTATGTGGATGTATTTTTGCAGAAATATGTCAGGCAACTGAACTCTTATTTAAGAGATTCAACCCAGGTTTTAAACATCCTTGATACAATTAAATGGGAGAAAGATTGGTTTCTAGTAACTTGTGACATCACCTCATTATATACGGTGATTGACCACCATCAAGGTTTATCGGCTGTAAAAAAGTATCTGGATGCAGACCCCGACATTAAATTAGAACAAAATACTTTTTTGTTAAAGAGTATAGCTTTCATATTAAACAATAACTATTTTTCGTTTGATAGGAATTTCTATCTTCAAATCGAAGGGACCGCTATGGGCACGAGGTTTGCACCAAGTTATGCCAATTTATTTGTAGGCCACTGGGAAGAAAATTTCTTCAGGGAAGGTGGCTTTGGTGCAAACCTCGTGCTCTATAGCAGATATATAGACGATATGCTGATGATCTGGAGAGGTTCTGAAATGGAGTTGAATAACATGCTAACGAATATGAACACCAACGATAAAGGCCTTAAATTTACATTTAACTATAGTCAAGAAAAAGTTACTTTCCTTGACCTAGAAATTATGGTGATAAATAACATTATTGAGACAAAAACACATTTTAAGGATGTAGACTCTAACAGCTTTATACACTCAGACAGCTGTCACCTCCAACAATGGAAAGAAAACATCCCTGTAGGTCAAGCCTTAAGGATACGAAAGAACTGCTCCAGACTAATGGACTTTGAGGAACAAATAGGGACACTTATGGAGAAATTTAAGGATAGGGGCTATGATGAGGAGTTAGTCCATAATGCTACTAGTAGAGCCAGATCATCAAATAGGAAAACACTTCTTACTTATAAACAAAAAAACATTTTAAATGAAAAAGATACTATCGATACACCATTCATTACTGATTATAGTAATGATCATGGTACTGTAAGAAACATTCTTAATAAACACTGGCATATCCTACAAGCGGACCCCTATTATAGGGAAGAATTTGACTGACAGACCAAGATTAGTTTTCAGAAAATCAAGAAACTTAAAACAGATACTAGTACCCAGTACTTTTCAAGAAAATAAAATAAGTCTGAATACTCAATTAGATATTGCAGGAAAGAAAGTGGCAGGTTTTTTCCCCTGCTATACGTGCAAGGCCTGCCAGCATAGCTGTAAGAAAAATTTTATAAAAATTCCACCTACAGGAGATCTGTTTCAAATAAAAGAACTCATTAGATGAACGACAAAAGGGGTCATATATGTACTCCAATGAACGTGCAATTTAATATATTTTGGAGAAACAAAAAGGATGCTGAACGATAGGATCAGGGAGCACCTGTTATGTATAGAGAAAGAAAGAGAAGATACTAGACTCTACAAGCATTTCAAAGAAGTACACAAAGGGCAAACAAAAGATTTAACTTTCTAGGGAATACAGCATATTAAGTGCCACTGGAGAGGAGTCAATATAAATAAGCTACTATGTATAAAAGAAGCGGAATACATATACAGGGAGTGCAGAATTATTAGGCAAATGAGTATTTTGACCACATCATCCTCTTTATGCATGTTGTCTTAATCCAAGCTGTATAGGCTTGAAAGCCTACTACCAATTAAGCATATTAGGTGATGTGCATCTCTGTAATGAGAAGGGGTGTGGTCTAATGACATCAACACCCTAAATCAGGTGTGCATAATTATTGGGCAACTTCCTTTCCTTTGGCAAAATGGGTCAAAAGAAGGACTTGACAGGCTCAGAAAACTCAAAAATAGTGAGATATCTTGCAGAGGGATGCAGCACTCTTAAAATTGCAAAGCTTCTGAAGCGTGATCATCGAACAATCAAGCGTTTCATTCAAAATAGTCAACAGGGTCGCAAGAAGCGTGTGGAAAAACCAAGGCGCAAAATAACTGCCCATGAACTGAGAAAAGTCAAGCGTGCAGCTGCCAAGATGCCACTTGCCACCAGTTTGGCCATATTTCAGAGCTGCAACATCACTGGAGTGCCCAAAAGCACAAGGTGTGCAATACTCAGAGACATGGCCAAGGTAAGAAAGGCTGAAAGACGACCACCACTGAACAAGACACACAAGCTGAAACGTCAAGACTGGGCCAAGAAATATCTCAAGACTGATTTTTCTAAGGTTATATGGACTAATGAAATGAGAGTGAGTCTTGATGGGCCCGTGGCTGGATTGGTAAAGGGCAGAGAGCTCCAGTCCGACTCAGACGCCAGCAAGGTGGAGGTGGAGTACTGGTTTGGGCTGGTATCATCAAAGATGAGCTTGTGGGGCCTTTTCGGGTTGAGGATGGAGTCAAGCTCAACTCCCAGTCCTACTGCCAGTTTCTGGAAGACACCTTCTTCAAGCAGTGGTACAGGAAGAAGTCTGCATCCTTCAAGAAAAACATAATTTATGTAAGAACTTACCTGATAAATTCATTTCTTTCATATTAGCAAGAGTCCATGAGCTAGTGACGTATGGGATATACATTCCTACCAGGAGGGGCAAAGTTTACCAAACCTCAAAATGCCTATAAATACACCCCTCACCACACCCACAATTCAGTTTAACGAATAGCCAAGAAGTGGGGTGATAAAAAAGTGCGAAAGCATATAAAATAAGGAATTGGAATAATTGTGCTTTATACAAAATCATAACCACCACAAAAAAAGGGCGGGCCTCATGGACTCTTGCTAATATGAAAGAAATGAATTTATCAGGTAAGTTCTTACATAAATTATGTTTTCTTTCATGTAATTAGCAAGAGTCCATGAGCTAGTGACGTATGGGATAATGACTACCCAAGAAGTGGATCTTTCCACACAAGAGTCACTAGAGAGGGAGGGATACAATAAAGACAGCCAATTCCTGCTGAAAATAATCCACACCCAAAATAAAGTTTAACGAAAAACATAAGCAGAAGATTCAAACTGAAACCGCTGCCTGAAGTACTTTTCTACCAAAAACTGCTTCAGAAGAAGAAAATACATCAAAATGGTAGAATTTAGTAAAAGTATGCAAAGAGGACCAAGTTGCTGCTTTGCAGATCTGGTCAACCGAAGCTTCATTCCTAAACGCCCAGGAAGTAGAAACTGACCTAGTAGAATGAGCTGTAATTCTCTGAGGCGGAGTTTTACCCGACTCAACATAGGCAAGATGAATTAAAGATTTCAACCAAGATGCCAAAGAAATGGCAGAAGCTTTCTGGCCTTTTCTAGCACCAGAAAAGATAACAAATAGACTAGAAGTCTTACGAAAAGATTTCGTAGCTTCAACATAATATTTCAAAGCTCTAACAACATCCAAAGAATGCAACGATTTCTCCTTAGAATTCTTAGGATTAGGACATAATGAAGGAACCACAATTTCTCTACTAATGTTGTTGGAATTCACAACTTTAGGTAAAAATTCAAAAGAAGTTCGCAACACCGCCTTATCCTGATGAAAAATCAGAAAAGGAGACTCACAAGAAAGAGCAGATAATTCAGAAACTCTTCTGGCAGAAGAGATGGCCAAAAGGAACAAAACTTTCCAAGAAAGTAATTTAATGTCCAATGAATGCATGCATAGGTTCAAACGGAGGAGCTTGAAGAGCTCCCAGAACCAAATTCAAACTCCAAGGAGGAGAAATTGACTTAATGACAGGTTTTATACGAACCAAAGCTTGTACAAAACAATGAATATCAGGAAGAATAGCAATCTTTCTGTGAAAAAGAACAGAAAGAGCAGAGATTTGTCCTTTCAAAGAACTTGCGGACAAACCCTTATCTAAACCATCCTGAAGAAACTGTAAAATTCTCGGTATTCTAAAAGAATGCCAGGAAAAATGATGAGAAAGACACCAAGAAATATAAGTCTTCCAGACTCTATAATATATCTCTCGAGATACAGATTTACGAGCCTGTAACATAGTATTAATCACAGAGTCAGAGAAACCTCTTTGACCAAGAATCAAGCGTTCAATCTCCATACCTTTAAATTTAAGGATTTCAGATCCTGATGGAAAAAAGGACCTTGTGACAGAAGGTCTGGTCTTAACGGAAGAGTCCACGGTTGGCAAGAGGCCATCCGGACAAGATCCGCATACCAAAACCTGTGAGGCCATGCCGGAGCTACCAGCAGAACAAACGAGCATTCCTTCAGAATCTTGGAGATTACTCTTGGAAGAAGAACTAGAGGCGGAAAGATATAGGCAGGATGATACTTCCAAGGAAGTGATAATGCATCCACTGCCTCCGCCTGAGGATCCCGGGATCTGGACAGATACCTGGGAAGTTTCTTGTTTAGATGGGACGCCATCAGATCTATTTCTGGAAGTTCCCACATTTGAACAATCTGAAGAAATACCTCTGGGTGAAGAGACCATTCGCCCGGATGCAACGTTTGGCGACTGAGATAATCCACTTCCCAATTGTCTACACCTGGGATATGAACCGCAGAGATTAGACAGGAGCTGGATTCCGCCCAAACCAGAATTCGAGATACTTCTTTCATAGCCAGAGGACTGTGAGTCCCTCCTTGATGATTGATGTATGCCACAGTTGTGACATTGTCTGTCTGAAAACAAATGAACGATTCTCTCTTCAGAAGAGGCCAAAACTGAAGAGCTCTGAAAATTGCACGGAGTTCCAAAATATTGATCGGTAATCTCACCTCCTGAGATTCCCAAACTCCTTGTGCCGTCAGAGATCCCCACACAGCTCCCCAACCTGTGAGACTTGCATCTGTTGAAATTACAGTCCAAGTCGGAAGCACAAAAGAAGCCCCCTGAATTAAACGATGGTGATCTGTCCACCATGTTAGAGAGTGTCGAACAATCGGTTTTAAAGATATTAATTGAGATATCTTCGTGTAATCCTTGCACCATTGCTTCAGCATACAGAGCTGAAGAGGTCGCATGTGAAAACGAGCAAAGGGGATCGCGTCCGATGCAGCAGTCATAAGACCTAGAATTTCCATGCATAAGGCTACCGAAGGGAAGGATTGTGACTGAAGGTTTCGACAAGCTGTAATCAACTTTAGACGTCTCTTGTCTGTTAAAGACAGAGTCATGGACACTGAATCCATCTGGAAATCCAGAAAAGTTACCCTTGTCTGAGGAATCAAAGAACTTTTTGGTAAATTGATCCTCCAACCATGATCTTGAAGAAACAACACAAGTCGATTCGTATGAGATTCTGCTAAATGTAAAGACTGAGCAAGTACCAAGATATCGTCCAAATAAGGAAATACCACAATACCCTGTTCTCTGATTACAGACAGCAGGGCACCGAGAACCTTTGTAAAAATTCTTGGAGCTGTAGCTAGGCCAAACGGCAGAGCCACAAATTGGTAATGCTTGTCCAGAAACGAGAATCTCAGGAACTGATAATGATCTGGATGAATCGGAATATGCAGATATGCATCCTGTAAATCTATTGTGGACATATAATTCCCTTGCTGAACAAAAGGTAAGATAGTCCTTACAGTTACCATCTTGAACGTTGGTATCCTTACATAACGATTCAATATTTTTAGATCCAGAACTGGTCTGAAAGAATTCTCCTTCTTTGGTACAATGAAGAGATTTGAATAAAACCCCATCCCCTGTTCCGGAACTGGAACTGGCATAATTACTCCAGTCAACTCTAGATCTGAAACACATTTCAGAAATGCTTGAGCTTTTACTGGATTTACTGGGACACGGGAAAGAAAAAATCTCTTTGCAGGAGGTCTCAACTTGAAACCAATTCTGTACCCTTCTGAAACAATGCTCTGAATCCAAAGATTGTGAACAGAATTGATCCAAATTTCCTTGAAAAAACGTAACCTGCCCCCTACCAGCTGGAATGAGGGCCGCACCTTCATGTGGACTTAGAAGCAGGCTTTGCCTTTCTAGCTGGCTTGGATTTATTCCAGACTGGAGATGGTCTCCAAACTGAAACTGCTCCTGAGGATGAAGGATCAGGCTTTTGTTCTTTGTTGAAACGAAAGGAACGAAAACGATTATTAGCCCTGTTTTTACCTTTAGATTTTTTATCCTGTGGTAAAAAAAGTTCCTTTCCCACCAGTAACAGTTGAAATAATGGAATCCAACTGAGAACCAAATAATTTGTTACCCTGGAAAGAAATGGAAAGTAAAGTTGATTTAGAAGCCATATCAGCATTCCAAGTTTTAAGCCATAAAGCTCTTCTAGCTAAAATAGCTAGAGACATAAACCTGACATCAACTCTGATAATATCAAAAATGGCATCACAGATAAAATTATTAGCATGCTGAAGGAGAATAATAATATCATGAGAATCACGATGTGTTACTTGTTGCGCTAAAGTTTCCAACCAAAAAGTTGAAGCTGCAGCAACATCAGCCAAAGATATAGCAGGTCTAAGAAGATTACCTGAACACAGATAAGCTTTTCTTAGAAAGGATTCAATTTTCCTATCTAGAGGATCCTTAAACGAAGTACCATCTGACGTAGGAATAGTAGTACGTTTAGCAAGGGTAGAAATAGCCCCATCAACTTTAGGGATCTTGTCCCAAAATTCTAATCTATCAGACGGCACAGGATATAATTGCTTAAAACGTTTAGAAGGAGTAAATGAATTACCCAATTTATCCCATTCTTTGGAAATTACTGCAGAAATAGCATTAGGAACAGGAAAAACTTCTGGAATAACCACAGGAGCTTTAAATACCTTATCTAAACGTTTAGAATTAGTATCAAGAGGACCAGAATCCTCTATTTCTAAAGCAATTAGTACTTCTTTAAGTAAAGAACGAATACATTCCATTTTAAATAAATATGAAGATTTATCAGCATCAACCTCTGAGACAGAATCCTCTGAACCAGAGGAATCATCAGAATCAGAATGATGATGTTCATTTAAAAATTCATCTGTAGGGAGAGAAGTTTTAAAAGATTTTTTACGTTTACTAGAAGGAGAAATAACAGACATAGCCTTCTTTATGGATTCAGAAACAAAATCTCTTATATTATCAGGAACATTCTGCACCTTAGATGTTGAAGGAACTGCAACAGGCAATGGTACTTTACTAAAGGAAATATTATCTGCTTTAACAAGTTTGTCATGACAATCAATACAAACAACAGCTGGAGGAATAGCTACCAAAAGTTTACAGCAGATACACTTAGCTTTGGTAGATTCAGCACTTGACAGCGATTTTCCTGTAGTATCTTCTGGCTCAGATGCAACGTGAGACATCTTGCAATATGTAAGAGAAAAAACAACATATATATAAAGCAAAATTGATCAAATTCCTTAAAATGACAGTTTCAGGAATGGGAAAAAATGCCAAAGAACAAGCTTCTAGCAACCAGAAGCAATAAAAAATGAGACTTAAATAATGTGGAGACAAAAGTGACGCCCATATTTTTTCGCGCCAAATAAGATGCCCACATTATTTGGCGCCTAAATGCTTATTGGCGCCAAAAATGACGCCACATCCGGAACGCCGACATTTTTGGCGCAAAATAACGTCAAAAAATGACGCAACTTCCGGCGACACGTATGACGCCGGAAACGGAAATAGAATTTTTTCGCCAAAAAAGTCCGCGCCAAGAATGACGCAATAAAATGAAGCATTTTCAGCCCCCGCGAGCCTAACAGCCCACAGGGAAAAAGTCAAATTTTAAGGTAAGAAAAATGTTAAATTAAAATTCATTATCCCAAATATGAAACTGACTGTCTGAAAATAAGGAAAGTTGAACATTCTGAGTCAAGGCAAATAAATGTTTGAATACATATATTTAGAACTTTATAAACAAAGTGCCCAACCATAGCTTGGAGTGTCACAGAAAATAAGACTTACTTACCCCAGGACACTCATCTACATATAGCAGATAGCCAAACCAGTACTGAAACGAGAATCAGCAGAGGTAATGGTATATATAAGAGTATATCGTCGATCTGAAAAGGGAGGTAAGAGATGAATCTCTACGACCGATAACAGAGAACCTATGAAAATAGACCCCGTAGAAGGAGATCACTGCATTCAAATAGGCAATACTCTCCTCACATCCCTCTGACATTCACTGCACGCCGAGAGGAAAACCGGGCTCCAACTTGCTGCGGAGCGCATATCAACGTAGAATCTAGCACAAACTTACTTCACCACCTCCATCGGAGGCAAAGTTTGTAAAACTGAATTGTGGGTGTGGTGAGGGGTGTATTTATAGGCATTTTGAGGTTTGGGAAACTTTGCCCCTCCTGGTAGGAATGTATATCCCATACGTCACTAGCTCATGGACTCTTGCTAATTACATGAAAGAAAACATGATTTTCATGCAGGACAATGCTCCATCACACGCGTCCAAGTACTCCACAGCGTGGCTGGCAAGAAAGGGTATAAAAGAAGAAAATCTAATGACATGGCCTCCTTGTTCACCTGATCTGAACCCCATTGAGAACCTGTGGTCCATCATCAAATGTGATATTTACAAGGAGGGAAAACAGTACACCTCTCTGAACAGTGTCTGGGAGGCTGTGGTTGCTGCTGCACGCAATGTTGATGGTGAACAGATCAAAACACTGACAGAATCCATGGATGGCAGGCTTTTTAAGTGTCCTTGCAAAGAAAGGTGGCTATATTGGTCACTGATTTGTTTTTGAATGTCAGAAATGTATATTTGTGAATGTTGAGATGTTATATTGTTTCACTGGTAAAAATAAATAATTGAAATGGGTATATATTTGTTTTTTGTTAAGTTGCCTAATAATTATGCACAGTAATAGTCACCTGCACTCACAGATATCCCCCTAAAATAGCTATAACTAAAAACAAACTAAAAACTACTTCCAAAACTATTCAGCTTTAATATTAATGAGTTTTTTGGGTTCATTGAGAACATGGTTGTTGTTCAATAATAAAATTAATCCTCAAAAATACAACTTGCCTAATAATTCTGCACTCCCTGTATAAGTATGATACTTTATATCCAGCTGGTTTGAACTCTGAACTCGACATTTCACCCTTTGTTTTAGATTAATTTTTGCCTAAGTACGACTCTATACTATTCTATTTTTTATTTTCACTAAACTTTTGATTCTCACTATTTCTTTCACTTTTAAGTTAAAATGTCCAAAAATTAGTCACATGATATACTGGAAAGTTGGATGCCTCTGTAATATGGGTTATATATGTACACACTTCTACAAGTTTGAATTCATCACAGGACTTCTGCGACTTCTTTATAATTTTATAATATTGTTCACTATTTATAAACTAGATCAGTTTATCTGTTTCATTGTAAGCACATGTATAATTTTACATATTGGCAGAAAACTGCAGTTATATATTTTCTTTATATATATTGGTCTGCAGCACATCTAAATATATTCTTTTCACTTATTTTCTTTATGCACATTAGTAAATAATTACTTCTAGTACCTAGTCACAATTTTGACCACTTTAGTGAGGATGTATTGACTTCTCTTAAACCCTCCCCCCTTCTTTCAGTAACAATAATACTATCCTTGGAAAGAATTTTTTAAATTGGAGTTATATTTTTATTTCTATTGATTGCAATTGCTGCTAATATGCAAATGTATGAAAATTTAGGCATTTCTAGATATATTCTTAAATCTAATTTTATAAAAGTGTTTTGTCTTCTTTTTTTCTAAGTTGCCAGTACTGTTGCCAATAGATCAATTGTAATGAGCACACCTGTCAGATAAAGTAATCTCACCTGACCAATAGGTATGAGTCTGAACTGTTTAAAAGGAGGCTGTAACTGGAGCCAATTCATCTTGAGAAAGCCCTGTAAGAGGGAGAAACGCGTTGATGAAAGTTACAGCTGCCTTACACTTCATATATTGTCTATAAGGACTTTAATACTTTGTTGGAGTGACAAGTTTTTTCAGCTACCCACGGAGAACACGAGGACTGCATTGTGAAGGGCCATGCGCTTAAGTTAAAGCTGGTTTCAAGTCACACATCAAAGTCTGTTTACTACAAGGTCTACAAGAGAAATCTGGATATACTGTGACCCTGCGTGCGATCCTGCACTAAGAGCGGGGTTCAACATCTACAATATAGCGGCCGCTATAGTTCATCTGTCAAGTTATCCTGACCAATAGGATTTCCCTACAGAGACAACGCCTCCTGATCAGTGACGTCACGGGATACGCATACGCCTCACGGAGGTGATTCTTAATACACGGACGGTACACCTAAAGGTAAAAACGGGTTTGCATTTACCCGGCTCTGACTCATTTGATCTCATCTGAGGACTTTTAGTTTTTATGCCGACTTCCTCCACATAATATTGAGACAAGGTTTATATTGGCAACAGTAGTCATTTATTTTAATTGTGTTTTTACATATCGGAGACGTCCGATTTTTAAATACCTCTGTTTTTTCATTTTATTTTTGCAGGATATGTACTTCTACGATTGTTTGATTAAATTATATTTGCAAAGCAAGTAAATTTATCTTATTTTATCTCATTTCGTTTGCATAGCATATTATTTTATTCTGTTATCATTTTAGCACCTTTAGCTTTTACTAGCGCTTCTCCTGTTTTTTTCATTCTTTCACATATCTTTTTTCCCTAATTTGAGGGACTTTAGGGTTGGAGCAGCTTGGTGTCTCTTGCACACACTTTAACACACATACACATGACCACCATTATGTTAGACTGTACTGTGCCTGGATACAGTATGGTTTCATAGAGCGATTTTTTTATGTTCCTCCAGTGTTCGCTCCATCTGGTGCGGATTTTCCTACAGGTGTGTCCTAAATATTGAAGGCCGCATTCGCATGCAAGAACATAAATTACATAATCAGTGCCGCAATCGATTCTACTCTTAATTGTAATGATTTCCCCTGTGGTATGACACCTTATAGTTGGCCGTTACATAGATGACCTTATCTATGTATGGAATGGTTCTTTAGAGGAAGCCACATCATTCTTGAATAGTCTAAATTCTAACGACATGGGCATATCCTTCACTCATAATATACAAGTAAATAAAATTGAATTTTTGGATGTAAACCTGGAATGGACCGACATAGGGGATGTTGAGTCTTCGACCTATTTTAAGGAAGTGGATAGTAACAACTTTCTCCACTTCTCTAGTAAACATCTAAATAGTTGGAAGACCAACATTCCGTACAGTCAGTTCAGACCAATTAGGAGAAATTGCAGCATAATGGCACTCTATAGATGACCAATCTGAAATTCTAATAACAAGATTTAGAGAGAAAGGTTACCCTATGGAATTAGAGACAGCTTTGTTAAAGCAAGGAATGAAGACAGAAATACGATTCTTACACCCAGATTAGAAAGGGTGTCACTTCATATATCGGCGAGTGTATACATGGTTTAATTAAACCACAATACGGAAATGCACTAGAATTGAAATACATTTGATTTAAAGTGCCTACAATTCAGAACGACCATCAATAATATATGTGCAACCACAAATAAAAAAACATACTTGCCATCTTTTATGAAAAGGATTACCACCAAACTATACACTTAAAGGTGAGATCGGGCTATACAAACCATTTAGGGACATATTTAAAAAGGTAAGAGTCCTGTTTAACAACAAAGATAAATAGGAATGATCAGATCAATTTAGTAATTGTTTGCAGTATAGATGTTAAACATGGGATTGATATGTTTTAGAGGAGGGATTGGCTGAACTTGAAAAATAAATGACTGAATTGCAAATTTTTGTGAGATAAACTATATATCAGTCGATGGACTGCACAAAATATTGATGAGAATGTTCATACAATGTAATATAAGTAGTAAGGATCAACTGTTGTTGCAGGGTGATTTAAAATGAAGTAATATTTTAACAGTGAAATGTATTTAACTGACATATGGCTTTTCAATGAAAATGATTGTATGTCTTGCTAGATAATAGTTGTTGATTATGTGTACACATAGGATGGCATAATGAAATATATGTACTCTATATTATATATGTTGTAACATAAGAAATCTGAATGCTTGCTAATTACAGAGGTACATTTGGAATAAGCAGGTGTACCACATTAGAGGACAGTGCTCATTTGTGTTAGGTAGCAGATACTTAAAGCAGGGGTAGCAGTAAGGTGAAAAATATGCCAGAGAAAACGGCGTGTTATGCCGAGAAACGCGTTGCATGTTTAAGGGGTTATTAAAATACCCTTATTCCACTCTTATGTATTTTATATTTTGTTTTTAATTTGTTTTTACAAATAAATACTATTTTTATGAAAAACAATTTTGAGTGGACACACCTTACCCGACTGCTTTCATAGTTATCATATGGGAGCCTAACCATTAAGATAACCTTGCTTTTGGATACTACCTATTGGAAAGACCTCCTTTGGGGTGAGCTGACACACCTTCCCTCAATTTGCCAGCTTGCGTCTACCAGCACATAGGTGTGCTAAGCCAGCATGTGAGTACCCATTTGGCACTTTGCAAAATAGATATAATTGTACTCTGAATAATCTGCACATATAGTGCTTGGTTTTTGTCTATGCTTCATCTATCCACTGCAGCACACAGAAAATCTTAGTTGTGGGTGAGCTGTTACACCTGTCAAATCTACAGCCTGCATCTACCAGCACATTGGTGTGCTCCATGAATATGTGAGTACCCACTTGGCTCTTATTATATTGTGGTTTCACACAAACTTGATGATATTACACATGAGGCGCCCCTCTGTTGTTCTTTGTTTCTTTCTGCTAATTAAGATGTAGAAGTTGTAATCCACACCAAGTGGGCAAATCTAAAGATAGATTATACGCACCTAGACATTTTCTGTTAAACTCCAAATAGTTTTAACATAATTAAATTAAATTTTTCTCATTTAGGAGGGTGGAGCCAACAGCTGAAGCAACCGGACATGTTCATGTGAAGCTCCTGGCTTACATATTGGAAATTTGGGTTTAATTCGACAATATAAGTGTTTTTTTTTCCGCTACAAAGCCCCAAATCCTGAAACACAGCCTTAAATTGAAGGTAAACTGATGAATCAGTGCCTAGTTTTTTCAAAATACTATTAAAAACAGGGGCACTTTTATTCATCAAAGTTAACATTTCCCCGTTTTTGTAGAAATACTTACCTTTTATTCTGGAAGCCGATCAAGTGCTTCCCCCGCAAGCCTCTTCATACGTCACCAATGACGAATCCGGCTTCCTCCAATCACGGCTTCCCTTCAGGCAATGTTTGCTCTGGGGGGGAGCCGTGATTGGAGAAAGCAGGATTAGTCATTGGTGACGTATGAAGAGACATGCGACAGGTGGGGGGAAAGCTGGATCGGCTTCCAGAATAAAAGGTAAGTGTTTGTACAAAAACGGAGAAATGTAAACTTTGATGAATTAAAGTGCACTGATTCATCAAAGTTTACCCTCACTTTAAAACATCAGGGGAAAAAGGAGAAACATTATCTAGAAGATCCTATACAGGTCTAAGCCCCTCAGTATCGCCATGTGGTCAGCGTCACCATCTAATACTCTGGGCGCCCTAAACATTAGCAAACTGCATAACCCACAGCTCTAAAGCCGCCGTATAATCCCCCCGGGTCTCCAGGTTAATAGAAGTTGTTAATACTATGTAACTAAGGGCAGAATTGTAGCTGCAGCCAAGTACACAATATCACACTTAGTTAACCCACTAAGACATACAGACAGCACTCATCCCCAAATTGCAGCACCAGTATGGAAGCATTGGAGGCATGGGAACAGTCGGCTTAACAGCTTCTTGATTGGCACTTCCACAGCCTCATATCTCTCCTACTCTCCCTTCTGAAGTCACCAAAGCAAGGAACTGATATTACTACTGCAGAGAAGGGGGAGAATATCTACATAATATGTGCACACGCATGCCAGAAGAACACCAGCACTTTCTCAGACAGGTCTGTGCTGAGCGTTCTGCACTCTGAGTTTGGGCGAACTGCCGACACCAGCTACTTACCGCTCAAGGACCTAGCAGTGGAGGCGCTGAGCCTAGGGGATTTTCCCGTGCAGATGGACACGTCACCTACAGTGTCTAATGGCATTCAACACTCTTCTCCAAAGCAGGTCATCCAGGGACCGATATAAATGCCGCCAAGTGTGAAAATTGCAACGAGATGACTATACCTCTCTAGGCCCTGTGAAGTTTCCTTACATGTGGGTAGCAGCTAACTTCAAGAGGAGAATAAAGGTTTATCTGGCACAGGAAAGTAATTACACCAGCTGCAGACCTCTACACACTGAGACACATTTCTTTGCTAATGATAGCCAGGTCTCTATTGGAACTCAGCTTTTTAAACTTGAAAAATCAATAAGGGACTATGCATTGCACCTGAACTATTATGAAGCAGGATAAGCAGTGCTACCAAGTATCATAGCCAGCCCTGATGGACTAACTGTTGTAAGCTTGGCGAAGAGCATGGTTAAGTAACCTCTTATCCCGAGACTCATACTATCACTCTTAGAGCGTTGACTGACTGACATGTGGGTCTAAAGATCTAGGTTTGTATATAGGTTGCTAGTTACAAGTTCCATATTTTTTTTTCTTCATTTTATCTGTAATTGATACCCGTTTAACATGTATGTTAATGCTAGGATATACATTTGCTGATTTAGCCTTGTTACTTGAAGTTAAATGTTTTAACGATATCTTAGAGGTATTATATATGGTGCTTGAGCAACATCGCAGATCAAAAGTTACACATGTTGGATATGAACGGTAACCAGTACTGAAAGTTATTGCTGAACCTGAGGCTGCCACAGCAAATCCTAGTGATATATCACTACGATAAGTCCCCTCTCCAGTCCACAAACACATGGCACATAGTGGCCATAATTAGTTGCAGCACGCAAATATCTCAGTCTGAAGTTCTATATACACGCTTTTAGATTTATTGAGCGCCACTTTCTACACACTAAAGATCATCTCAAAAACAGTTAACACACTGGTTCAATTTGACTGTTATTTCCAATGAACCGTTTAAGCTTTCAACAGTACCGAGCATTATAATGAATAAAACCACTATGAGTGTTATATTTTGAACCTGATCACAAGACAGGTACTGGCACTTTATTAATGGTCCTAAATGAGGATTGTACTAATGTACCTATTTAGGCCAAAGTATATACTTATTACAGCCCTATGTATTTTACCACAATATATCATGTTCTTGTGACTACGAAGTCTATCTTTCACACAATAGACATAACTATATCTACACTATACTGCTTGGTTGTATTATTGCAAGGATAACGATTTGCTGTCTGCAGCCGGAACAGCATATTTTTGTGTAACTTTATAATATAACAAAAAAACTCCTTGTAATCCCTCTCCTTCCATAGCTACATATAATTTCTTATTATAGACCTAGACAGCAATATGCCCTTATTTCCATTTGCAGTGGTTGCTATATAATTTATGGAAGTATACAGTCATAGTAAAGTTTGTATTCTATAGAAGATTCAATAAGTTGGTTAATATGACTGGTGTATATATACTGTATCCTCATGCTAGTTATGCCTTTGCTGGTTATGTTTTTTCCTATATCAGATGCATACAATATGCCAGTACATATTTATCTTGTGAAATTTTGTCTGTCCAGTAGTATGTTATATGTGGGAAATGCCTATAAAGTACGCTACTCTATTTACTGAGATATGACAATTATTATTAAAAGGGACAGTCAACACCAGAATTTGTTTGTTTTCTTAAAGATAGATAATCCCTTAATTACCCATTCCCCAGTTTTGCATAACCAACACAATAATACGTTTTACCTTTGTAATTACCTTGTATCTAAGCCTCTGCAGACTACCCCCTTATTTCAGTTCTTTTGACAGACTTGCATTTTAGCCAATCAGTGCTCACTAATCTGTAAATTCACATGCATGAGCTCAATGTTATCTATATGAAACACATGAACTAACACCCTCTAGAGGTGAAAAACTATCAAATTGCATTTAGATTAGAGGCGGCCTTCAAGGTCTAAGAAATTAGCATATGAACCTCCCAGGTTTAGCTTTCAACTAAGAATACCAAGAGAACAAAGCAAAATTGGCGATAAAAGTAAATTGGGAAGTTGTTTAAAAATGGCATGCCCTATTTGAATCATGAAAGTTTTTTTGGACTTGACTGTCTTAAGCATTAATAGTTTTCCCTCTCTGAGCTATATTCATATAACTGGATGCCACAGTGATCCACTGACAGGTGAAATGATTCTCTAGTTTAAGAATAGATCATCTTACTTGTATGTTAAAATGCTTTGTACATTGTGATGCCTAAAGTTTGATTATATAAAATTCATACGCTTGTGATTTTATTTAACACCTATGGCTCATGATCCCTACAGATATTTATACAGAGACAGTTCTTTTGGCCCAGTCTTATAGTATTCTATTCTAATATGCCTTACCATCAGACATACAATATCTCACAAAAGCGAGTACATCCCTCACGTTTTTGTAAATATTTTATTATATCTTTTCATGTGACAGCACAGAAGAAATGACACTTTGCTACAATGTAAAGTAGTGAGTGTACAGCCTGTATAATAGTGTAAATTTGCTGTCCCCTCAAAATAACTCAACACAGTCATTAATATCTAAACCATTGGCAACAAAAGTGAGTACACCCCTATGTGGAAATATCCAAATTGGGTCCAATTAGCCATTTTCCCTCCCCGGTGTCATGCGACTCATTAGTGTTACAAGGTCTTAGGTGTGAATGGGGAGCAGGTGTGTTAAATTTGATGTTATCACTCTAATACTGGTCACTGGAAGTTCAACATGGCACCGAATGGCAAAAAACTGAGGATCTGAAAAAAGAATTGTTGCTCTACATAAAGATGGCCTAGGCTATAAGAAGATTGCCAAGACCCTGAAACTGAGCTGCAGCATGGTGGGCAAGACCATATAGCGATTTCACAGGACAGTTTCCACTCAAAACAGGCCTCGCCATGGTAGACCAAAGAAGTTTAGTGCACGTGCTCAGCGTCATATCCAGAAGTTGTCTTTGGGAAATAGACATACGAGTGCTGCCATCATTGCTGCAGAGGTTGAAGGGGTGGGGGGGTCAGCCTGTCAGTGCTCAGACCATACGCTGCAAACTGCATCTAATTGGTCTGCATGGCTGTCGTCCCAGAAGGAAGCCTCTTCTAAGGATGATGCACAAGAAAGCCCACAGTTTGCTGAAAACAAGCAGACTAAGGACATGGATTACTGGAACCATGTCCTGTGATCTGATGAGACCAAGATAAACTTATTTGGTTCAGATGTGTGGCGGCAACCAGGTGAGGAGTATAAAGAGAAGAGTGTCTTGCCTACATTCAAGCATGGTGGTGGGAGTGTCATGGCCTGGGCCTGCATGAGTGCTGCCGGCACTGGGGTGCTACAGTTCATTGAGGGAACCATGAATGCTACTATGTACTGCATGTACTGTGACATACTGAAGCAGAGCATGTTCCCCTCCCTTCGGAGACTGGGCCACAGGGCAGTATTCCAACATGATAACGACCCCAAACACACCTCCAAGAAAACGACTGCCGTGCTAAAAAAGCTGAGGGTAAAGGTGATGGACTGGCCAAGCATGTCTCCAGACCTAAACCCTATTGAGCATCTGTGGGACATCCTCAAATAGAGACCTTGTGCTCCCCCATCTTCTAACATCAACCAGCTCTGTGATAGCGTCATGGAAGAGGACTCCAGTGGCAACCTGTGAAGCTCTGGTGAACTCTATGCCCAAAGGGGTTAAGGCAGTGCTGGAAAATAATGGTGGCCACACAAAATAGACACTTTGGGCCCAAATTGGACATTTCCTCTTAGGGATGTACTCACTTTTGTTGCCAACGGTTTAGACATTAATGGCTGTGTGTGGAGTTATTTTGAGGGGACAGCATTTTTACACTTTTATATAGGCTGTACACTCACTACTTTACATTGTAGCAAAGTGTCATTTCTTCAGTGTTGTCACATTTTAAGATATAATAAAATATTTACACAAATGTGAGGAGTGTACTAACTTGTGAGATACTGTACATCAATTTAAGATTTAATTAACCACTTAAAGAGAGGTAAAGCTAATAGACCACCTACTAATAATATGATACAGTGGTTGATAGTCCAAATTATTTTAGATAAGGAAATTTATTATATTGTAGGTATATGTAATATGACGAATTTTATGATCGATTATAGCCTCAAACATGGGGTCACATGGATATAGGTGACATTTTGTATTTGATGATCGAATATAGCTTTTCTATATAGGATATATTGTTCTAATTTCATTTATTTGTAGATAATGTTTTTGAGGAACTAATTCCCATATCTGGCATTAATACATTATATGTCACAATTAAAAATCGAAATCAATATATTATAACTCAGAAAAGTAGTAGAAAATGCAATACAGTACCACAATAACAAGGAACGTGACATTTGTTTTTGAATTTAAAATTATTATGTTTGAATTATTCCATGAACATTAAGAATAAATATGTTTGTATATAGTTGATTGATTAACTGAACAGCAGCAACAATCAAAAGAGATATGTATTTGTGTCAATTGTTTCAAAAGATAAATAACATTGTGATACAACTAACTTAGTGAAATTGTTGCAAGTTAATCATCCATATTGTTAACGTATGTATTCACTCTGATTACGCTAGGGGATACACCTGTCCTTTCCTCTTTAAATAGAGGCTCATATCAGTATGTCCCATGGGTCATTGAGTAAGTGTAACCAAACGAAACGCATTTGACCTTTTTTTTTTTCCTTGTATCACGTTTTTACTACAAGCTTCAAATAAAAGTCTATTTTTATTACAGTCATCTGGCTTTCTTATACTTACGGTAATCAGATCTGTGTTCACTGTGCCTTTG
This sequence comes from Bombina bombina, assembly GCF_027579735.1. Taxonomy (NCBI): domain Eukaryota; kingdom Metazoa; phylum Chordata; class Amphibia; order Anura; family Bombinatoridae; genus Bombina; species Bombina bombina. Next base: position 231,702,298 of record NC_069499.1, read on the forward strand.
TTTTTTCTTATTCATGGAACACTAATAAAATCAGTTTTATATTGCTTAACTTATATTGAAACCCAATAGCTCTTATCTATGTTGCACACCATATTCCAGTTTGTATTCTATACAAACCCAAGAGCCAGGTAGCCACTGGCTCCTAGAATTTCACCTCTAGCTCCTAACTTTGTGGGTTATTCTCCATAATTCTATATACAATTACCACTGTCTGGATCCTAAAAGTATGACTGGCTCCTAAATATTCTTAGTGGCTCCTAAATGTTTAACAAATTTGTCAACCCCTGTTTTATACATTTATTCTAGCTCCCATAGTACTTTTCCGCCAAACTTGCTCCCCCCAGATATTGCTTACTAGGTAAGCGTATAAAAATGCATCCTACATAAATCCTATTTTCATCCATTTTCCCTGAAGTCCCCCTCAGTTAAAGACAACATTCTAGGGATCCATGAGACCCCCTTGTCTACTACTTGGGGATAACATTTCATGAGTTAATTATTTCTGAAGGGGAGGTATAGATAGATAGATAGATATATAAAAAAAGAGAAAATCAAAAGGGACGCACAGCTGATTACTATTGGTGTATATGTTTAGGTAATATCAATATGTTGCAGGTTGGTATGTCATAGGAATAAAGTACAAATGTCCATCAAATGAGTTTGAAGACAAAATTATTTCTTATAATTCGACAGTTCTTCGTCTAAGGTAAGTGAGGTGTGCTTACCAGAAAGTACCTCAATCCTATGAGGTAAGGTGTCAGCTTTTTTGAGGTTTAAAGGTGGTTCTTGGACTCTATACTGAGTCACACAACTGGCAGCATAAAACACCTAATTTGGGGTGACATATACTTTTTATCCACAAACGTTTTTTAGTCAGACATTATAGTGTCATTAACAACAAAGGAACAAGAAAAATAAAGATATTTTACGTGCCTTTATCTTACCTCATAATTGATTGAGGTTGTCAAATGTAAGAATAACTGATCTTGCATAATAAAAATCATTTTATTGAAACTGTATTACGCTATGTATCTGTCTCTTGTTTTTCCTCTATGATCCATGGAATGACCTGATACAAGATAAAGATCCTCACCACCATAGAGAAAAGAAAAGAGTCCAGGAGTCTCCATTACTGTTAAACAAACGACACCTGGCTGAAACATCTTTGCAAGAGAGTCCAGGATTTCCATTAAAGGCATACTACGGGAAGTGCAGGATTTCCCATTTAAAAGAAAAATCTTACCTCTCGACAAGAGTCCAAGAACCACCTTTAAACCTCAAAAAAGCTGACACCTTACCTCATAGGATTGAGGTACTTTCTGGTAAGCACACCTCACTTACCTTAGACGAAGAACTGTCGAATTATAAGAAATAATTTTGTCTACAAACTCATTTGATGGACATTTGTACTTTATTCCTATGACATACCAACCTGCAACATATTGATATTACCTAAACATATACACCAATAGTAATCAGCTGTGCGTCCCTTTGATTTTCTCTTTTTTTATACATTACTTACAGTGACAAGGGTACACTGCATCATAGGCAGCATGCACACAATTAACAGTGATCTATATAGAACCAAAACTAGAAAATATGAAGTGTTACAGTTTTTTAGTGCTGGTGCCCCTTCTTGATTCTAATATATATATAGATATATATATATATATATATATATATATATATATATAAAATTTTAATTTTTTTTAATAATTACAAATGAGGTGCTACGTTGTTTATTTCTTTATACAGACTATTATATTTTGAGACATTTTATATTTGAGTTTATTATATAGTCCTGCAACAACCCTGCAGTGTCATTTTGCAATAACTATATTGTTTCATAACTTCTGTGCATTTTGTTGCATAAGTCTGAAAAATGCAATGTATTGATTGTTTTCCTTTAACACCTCAACAAAAAAAAAAAAAAAACATTTAGCAATACAAACAAAACAAATGTGCAAGAAAAAATACAAAATGAGGAAAAACCATGACTAAAGAGGTTAGCCTTGCCCACCGCTGTATAAAAAGTCAAATTAACAAAAATTCTTAATTAAAAAAACAAACAAAAAAACAAGCATCAAGATGCCCAAAACAAGGCCCTAGGATAAATCAGATATTACTGCTATGCTTGTGACACTGGCAAATCAGCTATTACACAGCAGTGATTTCCCTGAATGATGTTCTGTACATGTTTCATTACTCATATGGTTTTAAACATGCTGGTCAAATCCAGCAGTATGTTTATATATGTTGGATGCTACCCAGAAGTGCCAGTCAGGGTCTTGGAAACTTGCTCATAGGCTGGGTACATAGGAGGGCTGTTAGTACAGATGCTAACACAGGTATGTATCATAAACAAGGGGTTCATTTCGATAACAACAAACACCTTTCTGTGAGAGTGCCCATGAATTGTTATACTGGAGCAATCGTAGTTGGTTTAGCACAGTTGTTAATACACTACACATAAAGGGTTGACAAACGTAATAAAAGGGAAAGAATGTAACCGTTCCAACAGCTCGTTCGGGTACTAGTCATTCATACTAAGCCCTCTGCACTGGTGTGGTCGATGAAGTCAACATCTAATGGGATTGGAACACAATGTACACCGATACCACGTTTAAAGACAGGAATATAAACGTCAGGTATTCCAAAAACCTCAACACCCACATCGGCTGCTACTATGGGCTTGTACCAAAACACCAGGCCACGGCCACTTACGCATATACTCGTCTTACCTTTTCCAAGTTATCATCACTTCCGCTGTTCTCGGTGTCGGAATCTATAAAAACTTTTCGGTATTTCCGTTTCTTCACCATGGCTCCCAACTACCGAGCAATACTGCCCGGAATCCCAGAGCCACAAGTAACACAAAGAAGACTGCGCATGCGTATTGACGCAATACCCTACTTCGACCGCCCCAGTATTGTGACGCCATCAAACCGTAACGCACGCATACGTCCAACCTGATGCGATGGGCGGGAATATGTTTTTAACCCTTTTAATGCTAGACTGTGCATAGACTGTCAATAATGTGCGGCTGCGTGATGGCAAATAGCTTGAGAAGGGTCTAGCTGCAGACTGGAGCTCCACTCCAGACAGGAAACATGTGACCTCCACTCAAAGCTTTTTTTTTTCTTTGCTTTTTTTTTTTTTTTAAATGAACTTTAATCTACCAAACAATATAGACGATCATTCTGAAAACTAAACATTTTGCTGCTTTCTTGGTCTTAACCTTTTAACGCCGTTATGCCGTTCTATTCCGTCATATTTACACTGGGCTTTAAAGCCGTTATGACGGAATAGAACGTCATATCAAACGGCTGTCCTGAAGCCTTCTGCGCTTCAAGGACTTGATCGCGGTCTGGAGGGCGTTCCTAGGGTTGTAGGGACGCCCCTCCGATGTAGACACTTTAACCCTGTCATGAAAGGGTTAAAGTGAAGGTAAAGTTTGACATTATGCAAGACAACCTAGCATTTGTCCACATGACCCTAATCCAGTCGCTAAGTTTTTTTTTCTATTAGTTCAATATTTTACATTAAAAGTTATATTTAAAAATCCCTACCGCTTAGCATTGCCACCTTTCTTGTAAGAAAATACCGGCCATGCTAATTAACATAAATTTGCATAAATAATTAAAAAGCATAACTCAAAAACTAAAGCTGATAGGACTGGTTTTAAATGCTCATTTGTTTTTAACTATTATTCATCAGACTCAGAAGAAGTTTCACTTTGACAGGGGCTTTCTTTCAATATTTATTCTTTATTTTCTACATTGACATGAACCTTAAAAATACCGGTCGTGTCGGTAAAATACCGGCTGGGTGGCAACCCTACCACCGCTTAGCTCACAACTCCTCCCATGCCCTACTTCTTATCTTAGGGATTTCCTTCAGCGGTCCCACCCGCTCTCTGTGTCTCTAAAATGTGTGGTCACGCTGCAGTTTATAACTGCGCATGTGCTAATCGCCGTTGATGCTAACCAGTGCGTAGGGTTGCCACCTTTCTTAGAAGAAAATTCCGACCATGCTAATTAACATAAATTTGCATAAATAAACAGCATAACTCAAAAACTAAAGCTTATAGGACTGATTTTAAATGCACATTTGTTTATAACTAGTATCTATCACACTAGAAATTTCACTTTGACAGGGGCTTTCTTTCAATATTTATTCTTAATTTTCTACTTTGACATGAACATTAAAAATACCGGCCGTGTCGATAAAATACCGGCTGGGTGGCAACTCTATTTGCGCATGCGATAATCGGCGATCATTCTTTCCAAATGCACTACTGCGGTACTTCTATTTAAAGTTCTCAGATGTAAAGTGATGCGGTTCTCCGTATAGAAGCTGTCATCCACAGACGTACAATGGGATTCTTACATGTAAGTAGCACGCATGCACGAAACGGGAGCTTGCGTGGTTTCCCATCTTCATGCGCTTACAACTAAAGGGGTGGATGACGTGGAGTGACGGCCGCCTAACGGCTGACATTTCAATTGGATTCAACAAAAACCTGACCCACTGAAGAAAAAAAAAACACACGGGTTGAATTTGTGGACATTCGGCAATTGATTTAGAAAGGTGACAACTCGATTAATATTGAAAAATATAAGAACTGATAAATTAAACTTATCTTTATTTTACACACTTTATGCTATACTGTATTGACATTACAGTAACTTTACCATCACTTTAATGTATTTCATTTATAAGGTAACCACTGTGAATTAGCATTAAAGGGACATTAAACCCAATTTTTGTATTTCATGATTTAGAAAGAACATGTAATTTTAAACAACTTTCTAATTTACTTCTATTATCTAATTTGCTTCATTCTCTTGATATATTTTGCTGAAAAGCATATCTAGATAGGCTCAGAATCTGCTGATTGGTGGCTGCACATAAATGCCTCATGTGATTGGCTCACCCATCCCATGTGCATTGCTATTTCTTAAACAAAGGATATCTAAAGAATGAAGAAAATTAGATATTAGAAATAAATTGGAATTTTGTTTAAAATTGTATTCTCTATCTGAATAATGAAAGAAAAGTTTTGGGTTTAATGTGCCTTTAAGTACAAAAAGCTGCAAAATGTACAAGGCTGAAGTTGTCTTCTTAATCAGTCAGCTTCTTATTCTGCAACTGATTGCAATTTGCAAAATAAAGATATTTACAGTTATTTTTATTTTAAATAAAGTAATACACTTTCCAAAAACCTAAACAAAATTACATTTTATAAAACAAAATCATCTTATATTGCAATAAAAAGATGGCAAACATGGCATCATTTCGAGTAACTGATATTTTAAATGGGTTAAAATCCTGTGGACCACTCATTTATATGTGGATATATACAGGGTGTGGACCCCATCATACAACAGACATGTTAACAGCCTGGCCCAACACTCTTTATGGCAAACAAATTGGTGACAACATTGTCACTTCATATATTTTGTAATCCCCCAAAAAAAGAAAACCCCTCTTTGGCACACACTTAAACACATAGGTAGATCTGCAGAAAGGGAGCAAGAAAATAAATAAAACTTAACTTTTACTGTCAAATCATTAAGGCTCTAAGAAAGCCCAGGTGAAACGTGCGTTAGGCGTTTGCCTGTGTGTGAGTAATCTGGACATGGTTATACTTTATTTGTGTGCTCTTTGTGATTGATATGCAGGTAATTCCGTACTTTAGTCACTGCAAGCCATATCTTTTTCACAATAATTGTAAGCAGCTGCATACCAAGAGATAGTCTGATAAGCCCCACCCTTCACCCACCTATGTGGGTAGCACAAAATCATAGTCAGTAGTTTTTTAGGGATCTTTTTCTATCTCGGTGGACATCTTACAATGGGCCTTTGACAAAGTTGGAATCTGCTTAATTTTGCAAACTTAGAGCCTCAACAATTATTGTCTTATTTTGAAATAGACAATTATAGTGTGTTTAATCCAGATGCTCCAATATTTGTATTTTAATATTTGGGCCCTGTTACGTGTTGGTTTCAGGAGGGGGGTGTCAGTTCAGGACTGGGCATCGGGCACACCATACCAGCTGGAAATTAGCACTTATCTGTTCAGGACGTCCAGGAGAATAGATTTCAGACCACGCAGCTATGATTCCAAAAGCTATTCTGTTTATTACCAGTTGTTAGGCACTTTTATAGCCAAGAATTACAGCATATAGGTTTAACAAGTGACGTATTCATAATTACATCATTTCACATAGTATTTCTATAAGAACAAAGAAACAAATTAAAAATATAATTGGAAGAAAAGGAGTGTTAGGGAGTAATTTCTACAGAAATACCTAACCACAGATAAACAGTAACTGGGCCTCCTAGCCCAGCACAAATCACAGCCGTTTGACATCTTGTAGAGATAACAATGCATCCAAGCACATCGTCGGGGTCATTCTCAGGGCTATTATATCTATGCAAGTCTCCCTAACATCAGCATATTTCTTACTACATAATAAACCACTATAATAAAAGATTCATTACCCAAGATGGATGCCTAAGACAAAATGGCGGCGAAGAACAAGATGGCGCTAGTCATGCTAACAATAATTCCTAACATACCACTCTTTTATTCTAACAGAATAACACAAAAATAGACAGGCGCAGAAAATTAGTAAAGCCTTTAACAACAGTATAAGCTTAATACTATGGTGAGAATAATATACAGCAAAATATTCATATGTAGTGGTATAATTTTATAGGCTAATAGGGCACAATTTGTCACTGCACATAGGTGCGGTCCCTCCAATACTCTCCGTTCACCTCCCAGCATCCCCAAACTACTGGTCTATCTGCACAAAGACCCAACCAGCCCCCCATCTACCCCCAAGCAACGCTGCATCTCTTATTTCTCCACCTGCATTGCTAGCAACCCCCTATATTTCCAACAGTTCCTTTCTCCACAGTAAAGCATGACATGGTAACAGCACAACTGTCTCTAGGTGGCCTCTGATCATTTTAAGAACAGCCTTTGTCCTCTTCACCTTCCTCAGAAACTTTGCTATAATAGAGTTCTCCAACAGTTCATTTGCAGTAGGGGTGCTTATCCAGTGTTCTTCCGCAGGGAGATGCTGGAAATCTGATGGTTTGTTCATGGGGTAGACAAGGCAGCCAGTGGATCCCCATGGCAAGCAGACACACAAGATGAGTACACACCCAAATACAATCACAATTATGTCCAAATAAAACTTATTTCATCTTTTTTTGTAAGCATCACAATTCCTTTAGCTTAACTCATCCTATGTAAACATTGTGGATATATAATACAAACTAAATACATTGATACTTTACAGAGAATAATTCACAGCTTCTCTATACAATTTAAATGATACTTCATGAATATTAAGCAAGTGAAAACTGCTAAACTTTATCAAGAGGCTGCATGGCTATACTAAAACTTATGCTAAGGCCTGCCCTGTAGCAAAAATGAAAAATAAAACAGTCAATAAAAACATTTTCTCTCAAATGAATTTCTTTACACGGTTACTTTGAACTACTAAAAGTAAAAGAACCCAGTGTTGCTTTATTCTGCACAGCTACTATCTATAATGTTTATAATTCTCCAACTATGATCTTAATAGTCAACAATCTCATCTGATATAAACATTTAATAGTTTACTAATTATTTTATGCAACCTAAATTCTCTCACTCCTGTATGAGGAAAGAATACAATCATAACATCATTTAAAACTACAAAATCTCTTAAAGGTAAACACTTCTGTATGGTAAAATAAATCCTTTCTTTGACAAACATCTGGAATTACCAAATTCAAATTGCAAGTACCATACCAATTAATAAAAGGGAAACAAAATACATTTGTTTTCATAACATAGCTCCAATAAGAGCCATGGCATGTAGAAAATATACTATCAATATGACTATAATTATGCTACTCCCTAAACAAATATTTCTCTGTCTAATTAATATAAACTTCTAGCTGAGACATGTCCTCATTATGTTCCACAGGGTGGAGGGTCTAAAATATTCTGATATATTTCAGCATTTTCTTTAAATTATAAAGGTGCAAACATATTTTCTATACTCAGTGGACCATTCAATAGGTTACAATACTGCAAAGTTTAGACTTACACTTATCTAAAGGGTTACACTTTTCTGCAGACAAAACTATATGACTTCTTATAAGTAATGTGATCAACAAAAAATAACACCAATACAATAGCGTACAAAACAAGAAATATAAGTACACGAGTTAAAACAATACTCCCCTCATTTAATTGGTTGACCCTGTAACAGCATAACAGGTCCTCCATATCCACCGGCAAGGCACAGTCCAGAGAAGGATAGTCTTTATGTTCTGACGACACACATCAGAGGAGACAGTCATGGATTACCCAGAGTCCAGTTCTGGGGCTGGTACCAGCATGCAAAGCAAAGAATGGATCCAAAGATAGTTCAGCAACTTTTACTGCAGTATGGTGGTTAAAACAAGCTTGACAAAAGGTCTTTTATCTTCATCTTTTCTTTTTTTAAAGTATACTTGCATTCCATCTTTAATCTTTTGAAGAGTGCACTTATGGAATTTTATCTGTACAGATTTTACCTAAATATGGAAAAAAAAACTCAAAAATAATTCCGTTAGTGTCTTTAATCTCTGGATACAGCTGCATGATCTCATCCTGCAAATACAAATATAGTGTTAAGAACCAAATAGACCGAGTGCATCCTGCATAGGGATAAGACAGGGAAATTTAGGGCACAGCTGGTGGTTAGGCAAAAACATTGTAAGAGGAGATTCAAAACGTTTTAGGTTCCCCTTCTTACCTAAAAACAATCACCCCTATCACATAAAGATACTCATCAATACTAATCAATACTTCCCCCTTGTTTGCGTGAAACATCCTATGTGGCACGCAAACACAACATAACAAAAAATTAAAAGACAAATTATGCACTCCACTCATGCATGCAGAATACAATTTTCAATAGCAAGCAAAATCAAATACACCTCCACATGCAATATTCCATTCATACAGCACCTTACCACACACATTCACGAAAAATAAAAACACAACATTCTCTTAGAAAACACTTAAAGGGACACTGTACCCAATTTTTTTCTTTCGTGATTCAGATAGAGCATGACATTTTAAGCAACTTTCTAATTTACTCCTATTATCAATTTTTCTTCATTCTCTTGGTATCTTTATTTGAAATGCAAGAAAGTAAGTTTAGATGCCAGCCCATTTTTGGTGATCAACCTGGGTTGTTCTTGCTGATTGGTGGATAAACTCATCCACCAATAAAAAAGTGCTGTTCAGAGTTCTGAATAAAAAAAAAAAGCTTAGATGTCTTCTTTTTAAAATAAAGATAGCAAGAGAACGAAGAAAAATTGATAATAGGAATAAATTAGAAAGTGGCTTAAAATTGCATGCTCTATCTGAATCACGAAAGAAAAAATTTGGGTTCAGTGTCCCTTTAAACCAATTGTCCATTTTACAAAACAAAACATGAACAGCCGACACAAACTTTTAACAACCAGAATTAACCTGAATTTCAACACCAATACTGCCATTCCCTGAAACGCAGCACTCGCAAAACACTACAAAATAATTAAAATCCTAAAACAACCATCTATACCCTGGTTCTGCAAATTCTACCATGTACAATTCTATGAGATCACACTAATAATGCAATCACTTCAGAAGATCAATAAACTCCAGTTGCATATTTACACATAAAATCCCTAACCATAAATTTACAAAAGAACACACAAACACCTAAGTATCAAATTTTGGGAATAATTAGATAATAATGATACAGCCACTGTTCTATATAACTCCTGCTCGCATGCACCATGCAAATCCACTGTTAAAGGGGCATTTTAGTATAAATTAAACTTTCATTATTCAGATAGGACTTTTAATTTTAATCAACTTTCCAATTTACTTTTATCATCAAATTTTTCTCTTGGTATTCTTAGTTTAAACTAAACATAGGTAGGCTCATATGCTAATTTCTAAGCCTTTGAGGGCTGCCTCTTATCACATGCTTTTTAAATCTCTTTCCAACACAGAGAGACAAAATACACGTAGGCCATATAGATAACACTGTGTTCAGGCACAGGGGGTCATCCAAGATCCAGCACAAAACAATGCTAAATTTAAGACAATAGACCATAAACAGTCACAGTCATGTGACCAGGGAGCTGGAAGAATGGCCCTAGGCACAAGGCAACTACAGAGGCAAAAAGCATACCAATACAACTCTGTTGGCCATGCAACACTGGGGAATGGGTAATAAAGGGATTATCTATATTTAAAACAATAACAATTATATGGTAGACTGTCCCTTTAAGTAAATCAGGTGTGGCACAAATAATTTGTGAAAATCTACTAGAATCCAGTCTATACTTTTACATAACCAAAATTTTAATAACAACACAATTATTTGATTTAACTTTGTTTATAATTTGATATTCACCATTCTGTAGCTCTCTTGCCAAATGTAACAAATGTATATAACAAAAAAAAAAATAAGCTTTGTACAAAAAAATAAAAATAAAATTTCCCCTTTAAATTATTCCCAATGAGTCATTGGCCTTACTTATAATAAAATGTATACTGACATTCATTAAATAGCCTAAGCAAGCATAACCAGCATAAAAACACACTCACAGTGGGATGCAGGCTAGTTAAAGGGACATTTTACTCAAATTAAAAATTATCTTTAATTAAAACTGCTGACACAGTTAAATATACTAGTGTTAGGCTTACAGTAAACCTTATTGTCTTCTCTGTAAATATTTCCTTAAAATCTCAGATTTTATATCAGTTTGCCTGTATCCCTTTAAATATTTTCACTCCTCTGTTTGTCTTTTTTTTTTTCTTCGCTAGTCTCACAGATCGTAACACTAAGATTGTAGACAACTTATCAATTCAGTTTGCATTATAGAGAGAATTCAGTTAAACTGCAAAAGAAATAGCTGCTAACTAAATGGCAGATTTAAAAAGAATACAAAGAAAGGTCCCACAAAAATATATTTTGCAAACTACTAATACAGTGTTATTGCTGCTCCTGAACTCCTTTCACATGAGTGAACTGGTCCTTTAAATAATAAAATGACAATTTTCTAGTGCTCTGTCTACGCACTGAGCTCTGATTTTACAGACAAACAATTCAACCCATTACAATTTACTTCATATATACACAAACTTGCAAATGCAACTTCTCCTACATTTCAAACTATTCAGCTTGTATAACAAGCCATTGACAATACATTAATATCAAAAAACAATTTTACAGTACACCGTCCCTTTAAGGACTAACCATTTATCATGTAACAAATCCTTTAATTACTTTCCTTGCTTCCTTGCAAAAACAATATATTTATATGCTGCATCAGGTGGACAGTTTTTTTATTTTTTTTTATTTGCATACAACAAATATCACTTAAAACTAAAACTGCTTATTAATAACACACATATTTAAAACATGCTTATGACTTTAAAGTTGTAACAATAAGACTTCAAAATACCTCATTACAACGTCATTTTTACAACGATACACACAAGCTCAGATCATCTCGCATACCAGCAATTCACTCCCCCTTTTTCCTTTCCTCCGGAAAACAAATATTCAAAATAACATATCAAAGACACATAAAACACAATAAGATCAACTTTCCACCAAATTTACAATGTATTTGAAAAGTCCCCAAAATCGTAAGGAATGGCCATCTCCCCACGATTTGAGAAACATTTCAAAACAGGATAAAAAACATCCTCCGTTCCTTTTTTTAAAAAATTTATTTATTTATTTTGTTATTCTGTTGATCTAAGCAACTCTTTGACACATAATACTAGACACATAACACATGACACATCCAAATATACAAAATTTCCTTTTCATTACTGCAAACAAAAGAAAGAAAAAATGTATACTTAACGGAGCTGCTGTAACAGTTTTTTTTAAATTTCTCTTCACTGACTCTACACAGCTGCTCACTGACAGATTTTTTTTATGATCCCCCCTCCCTCTCTAGAGTTGGTGCCTTTCTGCCTGAAATAAACTTTTCTTTAACAACACAAAAAGAGCAGAAGTAATAAAATGCACAGTCACTTAATATATATTTTAAGCACAAAACAGCACAGCAATTATATAGCAATAAAAAGGAAGCAAGCAAACAAATTAGTATCCAATTTCCAGTGATAGGTAACAAAAATCTACTATAGGAATGTATAGGGACAACTTCAACACAGCAATGCCAATTTGCCCTGGGAACTTAACTTAAAATCCTCCGTCAAATTGCATGCTAACTTAACTTGCGCGCTTACCAGACAGGACTACAATACCTGTCTAGAGGGATTTATCACAAGTGCCGAGACAGGACTCAAACCTTCGCACAAACCCTGCTTCTTTCTTTACTGCAGGAATCCCTTTTAACCCTTTATCATATATTACCAACACCTACTACAAAAAATAAAACCAACTAAATTTAGGTTCAGATTCACAGAGGGAAAGCAGAGTAAATAAACACTGATCCACTCACCCAGTGTAAATCCCAATTCTGACACCAGAAACTGTTACGTGTTGGTTTCAGGAGGGGGGTGTCAGTTCAGGACTGGGCATCGGGCACACCATACCAGCTGGAAATTAGCACTTATCTGTTCAGGACGTCCAGGAGAATAGATTTCAGACCACGCAGCTATGATTCCAAAAGCTATTCTGTTTATACCAGTTGTTAGGCACTTTTATAGCCAAGAATTACAGCATATAGGTTTAACAAGTGACGTATTCATAATTACATCATTTCACATAGTATTTCTATAAGAACAAAGAAACTCATTTAAAATATAATTGGAAGAAAAGGAGTGTTAGGGAGTAATTTCTACAGAAATACCTAACCACAGATAAACAGTAACTGGGCCTCCTAGCCCAGCACAAATCACAGCCGTTTGACATCTTGTAGAGATAACAATGCATCCAAGCACATCGTCAGGGTCATTCTCAGGGCTATTATATCTATGCAAGTCTCCCTAACATCAGCATATTTCTTACTACATAATAAACCACTATAATAAAAGATTCATTACCCAAGATGGATGCCTAAGACAAAATGGCGGCGAAGAACAAGATGGCGCTAGTCATGCTAACAATAATTTCTAACAGGCCCTCATTACTGTGTGGATAAAAGTTGGGGGTTTTTTTGGCTCCCTTTCTGCAGATCTACCTATGTGTTTAAGTGTGTGCCAAATAGTGGTTTTCTTTTTCTTTGGGATTACACTGTATACCAACCACTAGGGCACCCCCCTGCACTCCCCTAAGGAATATGAATGTATGGGTTATAGATGGAACCATAATCTGATGAATAAGGCAGTTATATCTCATTGATATACACTTCATATATTTTACCTTTTCTGATAAGTAACTGGTATTTTAAAAGGATTAAAATCCTTTGGGCCATTAATTTCTGCATGGGTACATACACGGCATGAAGCCCTACATAGGATAAACATGTTTTAAGCCTGGCCCAATGGTTTTTATGGCAAAAAAACTATTGCCAACCTTGCCACTTCATATATTTGACCTTTTCTAAATAAATAACTGGTATTTCAAATGACTTAAAATCCTTTGGACCACTCTTTAGTGTGTGGATATATACCGGGAGTGAGCCCCTTCATAGGATAAATATGTTCTTAGCCTGGCCCAACGCTTTTTGTAGCAAACAAACTGGTGCCAATGTTGCCACCTCATATATTTTTACATTTCTGAATAAGTAACTAGTATTTTAAAAGGGTTAAAATACTTTGGACCACTCACTTCTTTGTGTATATATACAGGGCGTGAACCTCTCCATAGAATAAACATGTTCTCACCCTGGCCCAACGCTTTTTGAAGCAAATTAACTGGTGACAACCTTGTTACCTCATATATTTGACCTTTTTCTAAAAAGGAATCCGATATTTTAAAAGGGTTAAAATCCTTTGGGCCCTCATTACTGTGTGGATATATACAAGGAGTGAGCCCCTTCATATACAAGGAATGAGCCCCTTCATAGAATAAACATGTTTTCAGCCTGGCCCAAAGCTTTTTGTAACAAACAAACTTGTGCCAACGTGGTCATCTCATACATTTACCTTTTCTGAATAAGTAACTGGTATTTTGAAAGGGTAAAATACTTTGGGCCACTCATTTCTATGTGGATATATACAGAATGTGAGCCCCATCATAGGAGAGACATGTTCTCAGCATGGCCCAACGCTATTTATGGCAAATAAACTGATGCCAACCTTGCCACTTTATATATTTTACCTTTTCTAATTAAGTAAATAGTATTTTAAAACGGTTAAAATCCTTTGGGCCACTGATTTCTGTGTGGTTATATAGAGCGTGAGCCCCTTTGTACAATCCAATGGCTAGATCACGAGTTTTGTCGATTGGAACAGCCAATAGAATGCAAGGTCAATCCTATTGGCTGATTGGATCAGCCAATCGGATTGAACTTCAATCTGATTGGCTGATTACATCAGCCAATAGGATTTTTCCTACCTTAATTCGGATTGTCTGATAGGATTTTATCAGCCAATCGGAATTCTAGGGACGCCATCTTGGATGACGTAATTTAAAGGAAGCTTCATTCTTCATTAGTACTTCGTTTGAAGAGGATGCTCCGCGTCGGCTGGATTGAAGATAGACCCGCTCCGGAAGGATGAAGATAGAAGATGCCGCCTGGATGAACACTTCTGCCGTCTGATCGGAACAGCCAATAGAATGCAAGCTCAATCTGATTGGCTGATTGGATCAGCCAATCCGATTGAACTTGAATCTGATTGGCTGATTCAATCAGCCAATCAGATTTTTCCTACCTTAATTCCGATTGACTGATAGAATCCTATCAGTCAATCGGAATTCGAGGGACGCCATCTTGGATGACGTCACTTAAAAGAACCTTCATTCGTCGGGAGTCGCCGGAAGAAGAGGATGGATCCGCGTTGGCTGCTTCAAGATGGTCCCGCTCCGCGCCGGATGGAAGAAGATAGAAGACGCCGCCTGGATGAACATGTCTACCGGTCCGGATGTCCTCTTCTTGCCGGATAGGATGAAGACTTCGGACCCTCTTCTGGAGCTCTTCTTGCCGGATAGGATGAAGACTTCGGACCCTCTTCTGGACCTCTTCTTGCTGGATAGGATGAAGACTTTGGACCCTCTTCTGGACGGATCGGTGATACCCGGCGTGGTAAAGATAAGGTAGGGAGATCTTCAGGAGCTTAGTGTTAGGTTTTTTAAGGGGTGTTTGGGTTAGATTAGGGGTATGTGGGTGGTGGGTTGTAATGTTGGGGGGGGTATTGTATGTTTATTTAAATGCAAAAGAGCTGTTTTCTTTGGGGCATGCCCCGCAAAAGGCCCTTTTAAGGGCTGGTAAGGTAAAAGAGCTGTTAAATTTTTATTTTAGAATAGGGTAGGGCATTTTTTTATTTTGGGGGGCTTTGTTATTTTTTTAGGGGGCTTAGAGTAGGTGTAATTAGCTTAAAATTCTTGTAATCTTTATTTTTTGTAATTTAGTGTTTTTTTTTTTTTGTAATTTAGTTTAGTTTATTTAATTGTAGATAATTGTAGATAGTTTAGTTAATTAATTTATTGATAGTGTAGTGTTAGGTTTAATTGTAACTTAGGTTAGGATTTATTTTACAGGTAATTTTGTAATTATTTTAACTAGGTAGCTATTAAATAGTAAATAACTATTTAATAGCTATTGTACCTAGTTAAAATAAATACAAAGTTGCCTGTAAAATAAATATAAATGCTAAAATAGCTACAATATAATTATTCGTTATATTGTAGCTATATTAGGGTTTATTTTACAGGTAAGTATTTAGCTTTAAATAGGATTAATTTATTTAATAAGAGTTAATTTATTTTGTTAGATAAAAATTATATTTAACTTAGGGGGGTGTTAGTGTTAGGGTTAGACTTAGCTTTAGGGGTTAATACATTTATTATAGTAGCGGCGAGGTCCGGACGGCAGATTAGGGGTTAATACTTGAAGTTAGGTGTCAGCGATGTTAGGGAGGGCAGATTAGGGGTTAATACTATTTATTATAGGGTTTTTGAGGCGGGAGTGAGGCGGTTTAGGGGTTAATACATTTATTATAGTGGCGGCGAGGTCCGGTCGGCAGATTAGGGGTTAATAAGTGTAGGTAGGTAGCGGCGACGTTGCGGGGGCAGATTAGGGGGTAATAAATATAATATAGGGGTCGGCGATGTTAGGGGGAGCAGATTAGGGGTACATAGGGATAATGTATGTGGCGGCGGTGTGCGGTCGACAGATTAGGGGTTAAAAATTTTTATTATAGTGGCGGCGATGTGGGGGGACCTCGATTTAGGGGTACATAGGTAGTTTATGGGTGTTAGTGTACTTTAGAGCACAGTAGTTAAGAGCTTTATGAACCGGCGTTAGCCCATAAAGCTCTTAACTCTTGACTTTTTTCTGCGGCTGGAGTCTTGTCGTTAGAGTTCTAACGCTCACTTCAGCCAAGACTCTAAATACCGGCGTTAGAAAGATCCCATTGAAAAGATAGGATACGCAATTGACGTAAGGGGATTTGCGGTATGGAAAAGTTGCAGCTGGAAAGTGAGCGTTAGACCCTTTCCTGACTGACTCTAAATATCAGCGGGCGGCCAAAACCAGCTTTAGGACCCCCTAACGCTGGTTTGGACGGCTAACGCAGAACTCTAAATCTAGGCGTATGCTAGCTATAATGTAACTATTAGTTATATTGTAGCTAGCTTAGGGTTTATTTTATATGTAAGTATTTAGTTTTAAATAGGATTCATTTATTTAATTATGTTAAATTTATTTAGTTTAATTTAAATTATATTTAAGTTAGGGGGGTTAGACTTAGGGTTAGACTTAGGTTTAGGGGTTAATAAATTTAATATAGTAGCGGCGACGTTGGTGACGGCAGATTAGGGGTTAATAAATGTAGGTAGGTGTCGGCGATGTTAGGGACGGCAGATTAGGGGTTAATAAAAATTTAACTAGTGTTTGTGAGGCGGAAGTGCGGCGGTTTAGGGGTTAATACATTTATTAAAGTGGCGGCGATGTCCGGTCGGCAGATTAGGGATTAATAATTGTAGGAAGGTGGCGGCGATGTTGGGGGTGGCAGATTAGGGGTTAATAAATATAATATAGGTGTCGGCGATATGTTAGGGGCAGCAGATTAGGGGTTCATAGGTATAATGTAGGTGACGGCGATGTCCGGTCAGCAGATTAGGGGTTAAAAAAATTTAGTTTAGTGTTTGCGATGTGGGGGGGGCCTCGGTTTAGGGATTAATAGGTAGTTTATGGGTGTTAGTGTACTTTTTAGCACTTTAGTTAAGAGCTTTATGTTCAGGCGTTAGCCCATAAAACTCTTAACTACTGACTTTTAAATGCGGTAGGAGTCTTGACAGGAGAGGCTGTACCGCTCACTTCTTCCAAGACTCGTAATACCAGCGTTAGGCAAATCCCATTAAAAAGAGAGGATACGCAATTGACGTAAGGGGATTTGCGGTAGCCTCAAGTCGTGGAAGAAAAGTGAGCGGTACACCTGTACCTGCAGAACTCGTAATACCAGCAGGCGTTAAAAAGCAGCGTTGGGACCACTCAACGCTGCTTTTTAAGGCTAACGCAAGACTCGTGATCTAGTCGCAAGTGTTTTCAGACTGTCCCAAAGAGTTATATGGGAAATAAACCCTTTAAATAGCAGTAACTTATTTAGAAAAGGTAAAATATGTGATTTGACAAGGTTGGCACCAGTTTGTTTGTCATAAAAAGCGTTGGGCCTAGGGTTGCCACCCTTGTCGTCGGTTTTTAGCTACACACTTATACAATAGTTTATTAACTAAACTGCATATATAAACAGAAATACACACTTCCAAAGCCCCACCATCCTCCGTATCTCCTCCAGACTCCACCTACCCATTTATTTTGTAACCCCGGGCTAAGCGCTCCTCTGGCCAGCTAATTTTTTGTAAAGTCTGTGCTCACTGCTGCTTGCTGCCAGGGGAGCGCTTAGCCCGGGGCATTTGAGGGTAGTTCCGGGACACGGGACTGTCCCGGTGAAACCGGGGCGGGTGGCAACCCTAGTTGGGCCAGGCTAAGATCATGCCCAGTATATATCCTTACAAAAATGAGTGGCTCACAGGATTTAAACCCTTTTAAAATACCACTTATTCAGAAAAGGTCAAATATATGAAGTGGCAAGGTTGTCACCATTTTTTTTGCTATAAAAATCATTGGGCCAGACTAAAAACGTGCTTATCCTATGAAGGGCTATGAAGGGCTAAATACCAATGACTTATTTAGAAAAGGTAACATATATAAAGTGGCAAGGTTGGCACCAATTTGTTTGCCATAAAGAGCGTTGGACAAGGCTGATACCATGTCTGTCCCATGAAGAGGCTCACGCCTTGTATATTCCACACATAAATGAGTGGCGCAAAGGATTTTAACCCTTTTATAATATCAGTTACTTATTAGAAACAATCAAAATTATGCCATGTTTGCCATCTGATTGTTGCAATATAACGCCTAGATTTAGAGTTCTGTGTTAGCCATCAAAACCAGCGTTAGGGGGTCCTAACACTGGTTTTGGCCTACCGCTGGTATTTAGAGTCTTGTAGGTAAGGGTCTAACGCTCACTTTCCAGCCGCGACTTTTCCATACCGCAGATTCCCTTACGTCAATTGCGTATCCTATCTTTTCAATGGGATCTTTCTAACGCCGGTATTTAGAGTCTTGGCTGAAGTGAGCGTTAGAAATCTAACGACAAGACTCCAGCCGCAGAAAAAAGCCAGGAGTTAAGAGCTTTCTGAGCTAACACCGGTTCATAAAGCTCTTAACTACTGTGCTCTAAAGTACACTAACACCCATAAACTACCTATGTACCCCTAAACCGAGGCCTCCCACATCACCGCCACTCTATTAAATTTTTTTAACCCCTAATCTGCCGACCGCACACTGCCGCAACCTACATTATCCCTATGTACCCCTAATCTGCTGCCCCTAACATCGCCGACCCCTACATAATATTTATTACCCCCTAATCTGCCCCCCCCAACGTCGCCGCTACTACCTACAATTATTAACCCCTAATCTGCCGACCGGACCGCACCACTACTCTAATAAATGTATTAACCCCTAATCCGCCTCACTCCCGCCTCAAAAACCCTATAATAAATAGTATTAACCCCTAATCTGCCCTCCCTAACATCGCCGACACCTAACTTCAAGTATTAACCCCTAATCTGCCGACCGGACCTCGCCGCTACTCTAATAAATGTATTAACCCCTAAAGCTAAGTCTAACCCTAAGACCCCCCTAAATTAAATATAATTTAAATCTAACGAAATAAAATAAATCTTATTAAATAAATTATTCCTATTTAAATCTAAATACTTACCTGTAAAATAAACCCTAATATAGCTACAATATAAATAATAATTATATTGTAGCTATTTTAGGATTAATATTTATTTTACAGGCAACTTTGTATTTATTTTAACCAGGTACAATAGCTATTAAATAGTTAAGAACTATTTAATAGTTACCTAGTTAAAATAATTACAAAATGACCTGTAAAATAAATCCTAACCTAAGTTACAATTAAACCTAACACTACACTATCAATAAATTAATTAAATAAACTATCTACAATTAAAACAACTAAACTAAATTACAAAAAAAAACAAAACACTAAATTACAAAAAAACAAACACTAAATTACAAAAAATAAAAAAAGATTACAAGAATTTTAAACTAATTACACCTACTCTAAGCCCCCTAAAAAAATAACAAAGCCCCCCAAAATAAAAACATGCCCTACACTATTCTAAAATAAAAATTTAACAGCTCTTTTACCTTACCAGCCCTTAAAAGGGCCTTTCGCAAGGCATGCCCCAAAGAAAACAGCTCTTTTGCATTTAAATAAACATACAATACCCCCCCCCCCCCAACATTACAACCCACCACCCACATACCCCTAATCTAACCCAAACTCCCCTTAAAAAATTTAACACTAAGCCCCTGAAGATCTTCCTACCTTATCTTCACCACGCCGGGTATCACCGATCCGTCCAGAAGAGGGTCCGAAGTCTTCATCCTATCCGGCAAGAAGAGGTCCAGAAGAGGGTCCGAAGTCTTCATCCTATCCGGCAAGAAGAGGGCATCAGGACAGGTAGACTTCTTCATCCAGGCGGCATCTTCTATCTTCTTCCATCCGGCGCGGAGCGGGACCATCTTGAAGCAGCCGACGCGGATCCATCCTCTTCTAACGACGTCCTAAGTCCGAATGAAGGTTCCCCCACAATGCACCAAGTCAGGAAGAGAGGTGAGTAAAATGGCTGCCAGCAGCACATGGCAAACACAACAGGGAAAAGCCCTGACAGTATATTTGAAAATTAAAGAAATCGAGATATTAGCACAGTTCCAAATAAAGATGTAAATGTTCTATTTGAAAGTGTATTAATGAGGCTGCCTTCATAATTCAGTTGTAAGCAAAAGCAATCAATATGATTTCTGTATTTGCAAACCCGTCTTTCTGATATCTATATGGTCAATATGAATGTCTTTTTTCGTTTGTCTTAAATCTGTTTAAATGCACACCTAATCTGTAGACTAGATACTAATGTGATGGCTTTTCTTCAAATGCAACTTTCTCAAGGTAATTCTGAATGCGTTTACGTAATAATGTTGAATAAAGCGTAATTGCGTTAGTCATATCCCTGATTTTCTTTTATTATTAACCCCTAATCTGCCGCCCCCGTCGACGCCACTATATTATATTTATTAACCCCTAAATCTAAGTCTAACCCTAACAGTCCATAATTTAAATATAATTTAAATAAATCTAAATACAAATTACTATCATTACCTAAATTATTCCTATTTAAAACTAAATACTTACCTATAAAATAAACCCTAAGCTAGCTACAATATAACTAATAGTTACTATGGGGCATATGTATCAAGCTCTGAATGGAGCTTGATGCCCTGTGTTTCTGGTGAGCCTGCAGGCGGACAGACATCGCCGGAAATCAACCCGATCGAGTACGATCGGGTTGATTCACACCCCCCTCTTGTGAGCTGCTGGTGCAATGCTGAATACAGCGAGTGTATTGCTCGCAGTATTCAGCGAGGTCTGTCGGACCTGATCCGCACTGTCGGATCAGGTCCGACAGACCTTGATAACTAGAGCCCATTGTATCTAGCTTAGGGTTTATTTTTATTTTATAGGCAAGTTTGTATTTATTTTAAATAGGTGGAATAGTTACTAAATAGTTATTATGTATTTAATAACTACCTAGCTAAAATAAATACAAATTTACCTGTAAAATAAAACCTAACCTAAGTTACACTAACACCTAACCTTACACTATAATTAAATACATTCCCTACATTAAATACAATTAAATAAATTAAATAAAATTAGCTAAATTACAAAAAAAAACCCCACTAAATTATAGAAAATAAAAAACAAATTACAGATCTTTAAACTAATTACACCTAATCTAATAGCCCTATCAAAATAAAAAAGCCCCCCCAAAATAAAAAAAAAACCTAGCCTAAACTAAACTACCAATAGCCCTTAAAAGGGCCCTTTGCGGGGCATTGCTCCAAAGAAATCAACTCTTTTTCCTGTAAAAAAAAATACAAACACCCCCCCCCAACAGTAAAACCCACCACCCACACAACCAACCCCCCAAATAAAGCCTAACTAAAAAAGCATAAAACCTGAAAAGGGCATTTGGATGGGCATTGCCCTTAAAAGGGCATTTAGCTCTATTGCAGCCCAAAGCCCTAACCTAAAAAATAAACCCACCCAATACACCCTTAAAAAATCCTAACACTAACCCTCGAAGATTCACTTACCGGGAGCAAGGCCGGCTTAAAAATGGGACCAACAGGGTCCCATGGACCCAGGCGGCACTTGACAGGGGGCAGCACTTCAATCAGTGACTATCACATTTATAGTCAGACTGCCGCCCTTGTGACTGTCTTTTCAGTTCTCTGGGGGTTCCGTTTTATATTGACAGCGGCACGGCCACTCCTAACCTACCTTTGTCTATGAGACACTATGAGATCTGACTATCTCTGTGGGGTTACTCCCTATTTTTTAACAGCGTATAGTCACAATTTAGTTCTGGTACAACATTTTGCTCCAGTGTTCCTATATTCAAACGACATAGTTGAGACACCGGAATCCCGCAGGCTTCCACTACCTATGACCATAGACAGACCTTCATGTTCCTGACGCTATGTAATATACCCCCTCTGGCAGCTAAGAGTTTAATATACACCAAGCACTTATATTTATATATATATATATATATATATATATATATATATGCCCCTATATTACTTGCCTAATCTAAATAAACTACCACCTTATTAAATTGTACTGTGTCTGATTGCACACACACTTTTGTTTACACCCCTTGGCTGCCCCACAGAGTGTTAAATTCCATTAACACCGTTATACTTCACAGTACCTGAAGATAGCTGAGCACATATGGTGACCCAATGACAAGAGGTAAATATATGTGTAGTCACCAAACACCAGCTAAATCCTAGTAGTGGATTGCTGTTTCTGAGCTCACATAAGTGTGCTTTTCAACAAAGGAACAAATATTTGATAATATAAGAAAATTGAAAAGTATTTTAAAATTGCATGCTAGGTATATCTGAACCATGAAAAATAAATTTTAACTTTCATATCCCTTTAAGGAAGTTTATGTCGTTTTAACCTGCATTCATTTGTTTTAGTTATGTTCAACTTCTTAACTTATTGATTAATATTTTTTAGAAGCCATAAGGGTCACACATAAATGTATGGCTTTGAAATACCCAAATAATAATTTACTGCATTTCCTAAAATTGTTTAGTGGAACAGGGCCAGTTTTATGTACGGTTGCAGGGTACCCTCTGTCTCTTCACTCCTACAGAGGGTTCTTTTTTGTTTTGGCCACCTTAATAACTTTTACTAGAAGCAATTTTGGCCTTTCTATCACTTTAAGCTATTATAAAATGCTAAAGATTGCAGAACTTATTAGCATTTGAAAGATCAGGCTTTTAATGTGAAGTTTCATGATTGAGATAGTGTATGCAATTTTAAGCAACTTTCTAATTTATTCCTATTATGAATTTTTCTTTGTTCCCTTGCTATCTTTATTTGTTTTCTTTCTTTGCAGGAGTTAAACACTGAGTTATATGCCAGCACAAGTGCATTAATACTATATTCTAACACATTAGAATTTTTTTTTTAATTTTGCAGTGTTATGGATGGAGTTAGATAGGTAGAAGTGTGTGTGTGTGTATGTGCGGGGGGCGTCATTTTGATCTCGGACCCAGGCAGCACAATGTCTTGAGCCAGCCCTGACCGGGAAAAGTCTTCATCCAAGCGGCAAGATGTCCTCAACGAAGCCGGCAGAAGTGGTCCTCCAGATGGGCAGAAGTGGTCCTCCAGACGGGCAGAAGTCTTCATCCAGACGGCATCTTCTATCTTCATCCATCCAGCGCGGAGCAGCTCCATCATCAAGACTTCGGGCGCGGAGCATCCTCTTCCAACGGCGTCTTTTTGCAGAATGAATATCTCTTTAAGTGACGTCAGCCAAGATGGCGTCCCTTAGATTCCGATTGGCTGATAGAATTCTATCAGCCAATCGGAATTAAGGTAGAAAAATCCTATTGGCTGATGCAATCAGCCAATAGGATTGAGCTGGCATTTTATTGGCTGTTCCAATCAGCCAATAGAATGCAATCTCAATCCTATTGGCTGATTGGATCAGCCAATAGGATTGAAGTTCAATCCTATTGGCTGATTGCATCAGCCAATAGGATTTTTTCTACCTTAATTCCGATTGGCTGATAGAATTCTATCAGCCAATCGGAATCTAAGGGACGCCATCTTAGATGAGGTCACTTAAAGAGATATTCATTCTGCAAGAAGACGCCGTTGGAAAAGGATGCTCCACGCTGGATGTCTTGAAGATGGAGCCACTCCGTGCCGGATGGATGAAGATAGAAGATGCCATCTAGATGAAGACTTCTGCCTGTCTGGAGGACCACTTCTGCCCGTCTGGAGGACTACTTCTGCCGGCTTCGTTGAGGACATCTTGCCGCTTGGATGAAGACTTCTCCCGGTAAGTGAATCTTCGGGGGTTAGTGTTAGGATTTTTTAAGGGTGTATTGGGTAGGTTTATTTTGTAGGTTAGAGCTTTGGGCAGCAATAGAGCTAAATGCCCTTTTAAGGGCAATGCCCATCCAAATGCCCTTTTCAGGGCAATGGGGAGCTTAGGTTTTTTTAGTTAGGCTTTTATTTGGAGTGGTGGTTGTGTGGGTGGTGGGTTTTACTGTTGGGGGGGTTGTTTGTATTTTTTTTTTACAGGTAAAAGAGCTGATTTCTTTGGGGCAATGCCGTGCAAAATGCCCTTTTAAGGGCTATTGGCAGTTTAGTTCAGGCTAGGGTTTTTTTTTTATTTTGGGTGGGCTTTTTTATTTTGATAGGGCTATTAGATTAGTTGTAATTAGTTTAAAGATCTGTAATTTGTTTTTTATTTTCTGTAATTTAGTGTTTATTTTTTTGTGATTTAGCTAATTTAATTTATTTAATTGTATTTAATGTAGGGAATTGATTTAATTGTAGTGTTAGGTGTTAGTGTAACATAGGTTAGGTTTTATTTTACAGGTAAATTTGTATTTATTTTATCTAGGTATTTATTAAATAGTTAATAACTATTTAGTAACAATTCTACCTAGTTAAAATAAATACAAACTTGCCTGTAAAATAAAAATAAACCCTAAGCTAGCTACAATGTAACTATTAGTTATATTGTAGCTAGTTTAGGGTTTTTTTTTATAGATAAGTATTTAGTTTTAAATAGGAATAATTTAGGTAATGATAGGAATTTTATTTAGATTTATTTAAATTATATTTAATTTAGGGGGTGTTAGGGTTAAGGTTAGACTTAGATTTAGGGGTTAATACATTTAATATAGTGGCAGCGACGTTTGGGCGGCAGATTAAGGGTTAATAAATATAATGTAGGTGTTGCCGATATTGGGGCAGCAGATTAGGGGTTAATAAATATAATGTAGGTTGCGGCGATGTCCGGAGAGGAAGATTAGGGGTTAATAAGTATAATGTAGGTGGCGGCGATGTTAGGGGCGGCAAATTAGTGGTTAATAATATTTAACTAGTGCTTGCGAGGTGGGAGTGCGGCGGTTTAAGGGTTAATATGTTTATTCTAGTGGTGGCGATGTCCGGAGCGGCAGATTAGGGGTTAAAAATTGTATTTTAGTATTTGCGATGCGGGAGGGCCTCGGTTTAGGGGTTAATAGGTAGTTTATGGGTGTTAGTGTACTTTTTAGCACTTTAGTTATGAGTTTTATGCTACAGCTTTGTAGTGTAAAACTCATAACTACTGACTTTATAATGCGTTACGAATCTTGTCGGTAGAAGCTGTACTGCTCACTTTTTGGCCTCCCAGGACAAACTCGTAATACCAGCGCTATGGAAGTCCCAAAGAAAAAAACCTTTATGAACTTTACGTAAGAAGGTTTGTGGTAAGGCCAACAAAGTGTGCGGTACACCTATACCTGAAGACTCGTAATAGCAGCGGGCGTAAAAAAAAACAGCGTTAGGACCTGTTAACTCTGCTTTTTTACCTTAATGCACAACTCGTAATCTAGCCGTATATTTGTCTATAAAATAGAATGGTTTATGGTCAAGAACTATGCATGGAGGTCTACTTGTTCTGCGTACATCCCCGCTTATACAAAAAAAATATAAAAAAAAAAAAACAATAAGACAATGAGCTGAGCCATATTATACCTACAACACAAAAGAACTTAAAGGGACACTGAACCTAAACTTTTTTCTTTCATGATTCAGATAGAGCATGAAATTTTAATCAACTTTCTAATTTACTCCTAGTATCAATTTTTCTTTGTTCTCTTGCTATCTTTATTTTAAAAGCAGGAATGTGAATCTAAGCAGCCAGCCCATTTTAGGTTCAGCACCATGGATAGCGCTTGCTTATTGGAGGCTTACATTTACCCACCAATAAGCAAGCATAACCCAGGTTCTCAACCAAAAATGGGCCGGCTCCTATGCATCACATTCCTGCATTTTAAATAAAGATAGCAAAAAAATTAAGAAAAATTAATAGGAATAAATTAGAAAGTTGCTTAAAATTGCATGCTCTATCTAAATCATGAAAGAAAAAATTTGGGTTTAGTGTCCCTTTAATAGTTATAAATTATATAATTTAATCACAGTTTAATTTGCATTTTAAAGTTAATTTAAAAAATATATACTGTTTAGACTAAGAATGTCAATTAAAGATAAACACAATATCTAATGTTGGACTTAATAGGACATGATACCCAAATGTTGAAGCACTTGAAAGTGATGCAGCACAGCTGTAAAAAGCTGACTAGACAAGTATATAAAAAGAAAATATTTTACCTCAAAATTTACTAAGTATTTACTACCCACTGTAAAGAGACATTAAGCAGCCAATCAGAATGCTAGTGCCAGGACTTGCAAGGGAGTATGCATCTGGGATTTGCAGACACGATCATGTTAATTTCCTATTCATTTTAAGGAAGTTTACTATGCAATCTCACAAGATTTCAGTGAAATCTCATGAGATCACAGCAAAGCAATGCATGACCTGAGCACCGCTGATGCTGCTTGGCTACTTCCATTTGTTAACTTGCAGCTGGACAATAGCTGAAGTATAACTGTTTACAGAGCACTTTCTCTGGTGATCTGAATACATTGTGGGGTAAAATATCTTCCCTTTTTACATAGAGATGTTCAGGTGATTTCATGTCAGCGTTTTACAGTAATGCTGCATCACTTTCAAGTAATTTTGCAAATCAGTATTTTGTCCCTTTAAGAGTTTTACAAAGATGGAGAGGAGGTCCTCATCTACTTCTGCATTAGATAGCTTAAAGGGACATTGTACACTAGATTTTTTGTAGATGATGCATTTATTTAGCCCATCTGGGAGTGTTTTTGAAACAATGTATAGTTTTGCTTATTTTTTAATAACATTGTGATGATTTTCAGACTCCTAACCAAGCCCCACAGTGTCAGATGTCTCGCGTTTAACGACTTCTGCTGCCTCCTGATTATGTTATCTGTCTTTTCATAAGCAGGAAATTGGGGGGAGGGGGGTGTTTGCTCTTCTTGTTTTTCCAACGCCTTTCACTGGGTGTCCCAGTCAACCTCATCATCCCAGTCAACCTCATCAACAGTGCTAAACCTTTGAGCTTTTAATTAAGTTTTTAAAATGTTTTATAGTGGATTTTTCAACCAGTATCTGTGCATATTCTTCTTTATAGTAGTGTCTATTACATGCAGTTATATGAAACTTGGTGTGTACTGTACCTTTCATTTTTTTCCATGACATTTATTGTACTTCTATATAGAGCTGCATATTATGTTAGTGTTCTAACTAACCAATTATTATTATTATTATTACTATTGCTATTACAAGGGATGGGCAAATGTGGTGAAAGTGCAATTCGCTTGGTAGAACGAATAGTTCTGTGGACATTTGTTTCGGACAATCGAATGATGTTAAAGGGATATGAAACCCAAATTTTTTCTTTAATTTGAATCAGATGGAGCATGCAATTTTTTTTAGCAATTTTCTAATTTATTCCTATTATCCAAATTTTCTTTGTTCTCTTGCTATGCTTTGTTGAATGAGCAGAAATGCACGTCTGGTTGCTGACTGAACACATGGGTGAGCAAATGACAAGCAGTATATATATGCAGCAACCAATCAGCAATTAGAACCTAGGTTCATTGCTGCTCCTGAGCTTTCCTAGATAAACCTTTCAGCAAAGGATAACAAGAAAAGGAAGTGTGATGATAGCAGGATGTGATGTCACTAGCTGGTGGGCGGGGCTTAGGTCCGGTGTCTGTGTCGCAGTTAGTTTAGTACAATCAACCTGTCTGGATGTGTATTGCTATGCTCTGTAATAAAATAGAGTTGTACCATCATTGCTGTGTCCTGCATATGTCCTGCATCTCATGACATGGTGTCAGAAGTTCTGGACTACGCTTCTGTTTCTGATGATGACGATGTCAAAGTTTACCCCACCTGAGCCTTTTGACTTTTCTCAGCCTGCAGCTTGGCCCACATGGCGTCAGCGGTTTCAGCGCTTCAGGATTGCATCCAAACTGAACAAGGAGAGTGGTGAAGTACAAGTTAATTCTCTTTTATACTCTATGGGGAAAGATGTAGAGCCAGTGTTCAATGCTTTTACTTTCCAAGAAGGGGAAGAAGTTAACTTTGATATAGTTATGGATAAACTCAGTGCCCACTTTGTGCCCAAAAGAAATGTGATTCATGAGAGAGCTTGTTTTCACAAACGTAATCAGCGTGTGGGAGAATCTGTGGAGTCATTTTTGCGCAGCCTGTATGAATTAGCTGAATTCTGTGAGTTTGGTGTTGCTAAAGAAGAGCAAATCAGAGACAGAATAGTTATTGGAATTGCAGATGCTGAAGTCTCCCTGAAGCTGCAGTTAGAGCCTGATTTAACATTAGACGGGGCTATTAGGATGGCCCGCCAGAGTGAACTGGTGAAACAGCAAAGTGCTGATCTGAGGTCTGAGAGTATTGTGGATGAAGTACAACAGTCTAGGAAAATTGCTAGTGAAAGGCACAGTGTGAGCGGTAGATCTAAAGTACTGGAAAGGCCTAGAAGTGGATGGGCGCAACATGGCCGATGCACACGGTGCTACCGGGCTCATGATCAGAGTGCTATATGCCCGGCCAGAGATAAAAGATGCAGAAAATGTAACAGAATAGGCCATTTTGAAGTGGTGTGTAAAACTGAATACATTAAGGAGATGCAGGTGGACAGTGACCAGGAGGGTCAGGAAGTGTCTTTTGTGGGGTCTGTTGTGGAACGGACAAGCTCAGAGGAAGATTGGAAAGTTACCTTTACTGTAATGGGAGCCAATGTTGATTTTAAGATTGACACAGGAGCAGATATCACTGTAATGTCTTTTGCTGAATTTATGAGACTGCCTCGACAGCCCCAGCTGGCGAAGGTTACTACAAATGTTCATAGTCCTGGTGGCCGCATTGATTGTGTGGGGAAATTTCTTGCCAGCTGTGAGTACAAACAAAGGAAGTTCACCATGTGGGTGCATGTGATCCGAGGTCAGTGTGTTAACAGTTTATTGAGCAGAAAAGCAGCCTGTGACTTGGGCCTCGTGGCCAGAGTGAATGAGATCTCTGAAGATATGTTTGGCGAGTTGGGCCTACTGGGCTGCAGACCTGTCCGTATAGCACTTAAAAGTGACGCAGTCCCGTACAGTATTTCTACTCCTCGTAGAATTCCGTTCCCGCTCATGCCTCAAGTGGAGAAAGAGCTCATGCGCATGAAGTCTATGGGGGTTATTGAAGAGGTTGTTGAGGCAACTGATTGGTGTGCCCCCATTGTTCCAGTTGCAAAGAAAAACGGAAAGGTGCGCATCTGTGTGGACCTGAAAAGGTTGAATGAGGCAGTGAAGAGGGAGAGATTTGTGCTGCCGACACTGGAAGATATAGCCCCGAAGTTGGCTGGGGCGAAGTTCTTTTCCACATTAGACGCTTCTAGCGGCTTTTGGCAGATCCCCCTGGATCCAAAGTGCCGCAAACTGACTACCTTTATCACTCCGGTAGGTCGGTTCTGTTTCTGCAGACTTCCCTTTGGGATATCCTCCGCTCCTGAGATCTTTCAGAGGGAAATGAGTTCTCTCCTGAGTGGCCACGTGGGCACAGCAGTCGTCATGGACGACATTCTAGTGTATGGGTCTACAGTGGAGGAGCATGATCAGCGTTTGAGTTGTGTGCTGCAGGCTATCAAAGAGTCTGGGTTGAAGCTGAATAAAGAAAAATGTCATTTTAGGAAAACTGAATTATGCTACTTTGGGCATATCATCAACGGGGATGGCATCAAGCCGGACCCCGAGAAAATTCGGGCTATCGAACAGATGAAAAGCCCTTCTGATGTACATGAGCTGAGACAGATATTGGGCCTAGTAAATTACGTGGGCAAGTTTCTTCCAGATTTATCTACAGTTTTGCACCCTATCACAGAGTTGCTCAAGAAAGATGTTGCCTGGGTCTGGGGACCCTCACAAGAAAAAGCGTTCCTGCATGCTAAGTCCCTGCTGGGGTCTGCCCCAGTGCTGGGGTTCTACGACCCTTCAAAAAAGACTGTGGTTAGTGCTGATGCAAGCAGTTATGGGTTGGGGGCTGCACTCCTGCAGCTGAATGACAACAAACTACAGCCCATCGCCTACTGTTCCCGCACACTGACGGCTGCGGAGTCAAAATACGCTCAAATTGAGAAAGAGTGCCTGGCTGCAGTTTGGGCCTGTGAGCGCTTTCAGCGTTATCTAGTGGGTTTGGAGAAATTTAGTCTGGAAACTGACCACAAACCGCTAGTCCCTCTTATCAATTCTTATGACATCGACAAAACACCCTTGAGATGCCAGAGACTTTTAATGAGACTGCTCAGGTTCAATGTTCAGGCAGTGCATGTGCCGGGGAAGCAGCTGGTTGTGGCAGATACACTGTCCAGGCTCCCGCTGGCTGCTGCTGAAGAATCCTCTACAGAATCGGATGTAAAAGTGTATGTTGATTCAGTTCTGGCCTCTAAGTCCATTTCTTCAAGGAAACTGGAAGAGATAAAGAAAGAGACATATTTGGACACAGATCTGCAAGAAGTTATAAGGTACATAAGAGATGGCTGGCCCGAGAGCCGGGCAGCCTGGATGTCTTTAAATGCTTACCAGCCAGAGAGGTCGCAGCTCACGGAGCTGGAGGGGTTGGTGCTGTTCCAAGACCGTATTGTAATTCCTGTCAGCATGAGGAAGGAGATGTTAAACAGGATTCATGATGGCCACTTAGGCATTACAAAGTGCAGAGAAAGAGCAGCTACAGCTGTGTGGTGGCCTGGGATCAGCTCCGACATTGCAAATCACGTGTCTAAATGTGCCTTTTGCCGGGAACGCCGGCCTACTCAGAGAAGGGAGCCCTTAATGTCTACTCCGCTGCCTGCGGGGCCGTGGCAGAAAATAGCTGCTGATTTGTGCGAACTGCACGGGAAAAAGTTTCTTGTTGTTATCGACTACTATTCCAGGTATTTGGAAATAGCACCCCTGAATGATATCACAAGTCAGGCCGTTATCATTCGCCTGAAGAGCTTGTTCGCCCGCTGGGGCATTCCAATGGAGCTGGTGAGTGATAATGGCATGCAGTTCGCTTCTACAGAGTTCAGTGCCTTCAGCAGGGAATATGATTTTGTACATTCCACGTCAAGTCCACATTATCCGCAGGCCAACGGAATGGCTGAAAGGGCAGTTCAAACAACAAAATTCATCCTAAAGCAATCTGAACCGTACCTAGCCCTCTTGTCATACAGGGCGACGCCCATTCAAGCCACCGGGTTTAGCCCGGCACAGCTGATGCTAGGACGCCAGATTCGCACCACTTTACCCTCAGTGGGTGTCTTCAAGCCGCCTGGCCCTGTTCCTCGGGACGAAGTCCTTAGGAGGGATGAAGAGGCCAAAAAGGGTTATCGTTTCTTCTACGACAGGAGACATTCTGTCAGGCCTTTACAGGAACTGAAAGCGGGCCAAAGTGTCAGAATTAAACTGGATGATGAGAAGAAATGGAAGACGCCTGCTACGGTAGTGGGCCGCTCTCCAGAACCAAGGTCTTACACAGTCCTTACAGAGGGAGGGACGGTTACACGCCGTAACCGAAGACATCTTCAGCCTGTACCTGAGAGTCTGGAACCGGATACCTCAGTACCACCGCCGGTGGGATCTCCTGTTCTAAGAGAGGTGCCTTCCCCTCAGCAAGATCATAGCGGGGATATATCTTTGCCTCCAGCAGACTCTTGTTCACCATCTTCTGTATCAGAGGACAATTCATGCAAAGTTACATCAAGCGGAAGAGTGGTGAGGCTTCCGGCCCGATACAGGGACTGACTTTAGCTAGAACAGTGACCGGAAGTATGGGCAGAATAATCCCATGGTCACTGTGGACTAGGGTAGTCTACCCCGATGTCCAAGTCAGGATGTAATTTGTTTGTTCATGTTTTCTAATCTATCTGTTTTTTTTATAATGTTCTAAAACAAAATGTTGTGTATACCCTGTTGGTGTACCTTGTTGTTTAATATATGTGAATGTATGCTTTGCCTTTGAAAAAGGGGAAGATGTGATGATAGCAGGATGTGATGTCACTAGCTGGTGGGCGGGGCTTAGGTCCGGTGTCTGTGTCGCAGTTAGTTTAGTACAATCAACCTGTCTGGATGTGTATTGCTATGCTCTGTAATAAAATAGAGTTGTACCATCATTGCTGTGTCCTGCATATGTCCTGCATCTCATGACAGGAAGCAAATTAAATAATTGAAGTAAATTGGAAAGTTGTTTAAAATTGTATTCTCTATCTGAATCATGAAAGAAAATGTTGGGTTTCATGTCCCTTTAAGAACAAAAATCCATTAAAATTCGGTAATTGAATGTTATTTCCGGTTTTTGATTGAACTAAGCAAAGTTGATAAACCAAAGTAAAATGGAAACTTTTTTTTTAAATTGTATGCTCTGTCTGAATCACAAAAGTACATTTTTGAGTTTCATATCACTTTAAAGGGATCTGAAACCCACATTTTCTTTTTACGATTCACATAGAACAGTGTTCCTCACTGTTTTTTCTAAAGGAGCCACACTGACAAGAGACAGCCAATAGGAGAGCCGCATTTACCACAAATCCCTGTGGCCTACCTGTTTAGCTAATTTCCTGATAGAGAAAACATACACTGTAAACATATAGGGGTCAATTTATTAAATGCCGGGCGGACATAATTCGCTGTAGCGAATCATGTCCGCCCCGCATCGCTAAATGCCGACAGCGTATTTAACATTGCTCAAGCATTGCCCCCACTACCAGGAAGTGTCAATCATCCCGATCGGATCGGGATGATTTCAGTCCGCCACCTAAAAGGTGGCGGAGAAGTTAAGGAGGAGAGGCCTTACGACCACTACTTCTTAACTTCCGTTTCTGGCTCGCTCGAAGGGCATAAAAAGCTGCATCCGCTGCTTAATAAATCTACCCCTATTTGTCTTGCTGACTTACTGCCGCAGTGTTTAGACGTCATTTCTGATCCCTGCAGGTGGATATAGTCCTGTTAGCCTGCTGCCTATGGTTATGGACCCAGCCCTGGGGGAGGTCAGTGAGAGCCCTCATCATGTGCGCATAGCTGCTTAGTGGCGCCAAAACCAAAAGTGCGCTCACGCATCATCAGATAAGACCAATTAAACTTTAAGGCTTAGGCTGCGCAAATGCACATTTGGTTTTTTGCACCACTAAGATGATGATCAGCTAACTTGCTTGTCTTATCGCAGTGGGCCAGGGCCACCCACTGGCACAGCTGTCTGCTGATCATTTGATGAGGGTAGGGACCGACTGTTACAAGTGCTAACCACCCAAAGGAAAAAAACTGTGATGGAGTGGCTTCTGCTGCAGCAGGCGTCTGTCATTTTTTTCCTCAC
Organism: Bombina bombina; assembly: GCF_027579735.1. Classification (NCBI taxonomy): domain Eukaryota; kingdom Metazoa; phylum Chordata; class Amphibia; order Anura; family Bombinatoridae; genus Bombina; species Bombina bombina. Next base: position 231,735,897 of record NC_069499.1, read on the forward strand.
TGGCTTCATGTGAGCTGCCAGGGAGGGCACAGTGAGCTGCATGCGGCTCGCTTGCCGCACAATGAGTAACAAAGAGATCGACCATGCAATTTTAAATAACTTTCTAATTTACTTCTATTATCAATTTTCTTCATTCTCTTGGCATATTTTGTTGAAAAGCAGGGACATATGCAATATATGGCAGCAGTTTTGCAAGAATGTTACCCATTTGCAAGAGCACTAGATGGCAGCACTATTTCCTGCCATGTAGTGCTCCAAACACCATACCCAGGTATCTCTTCAACAAAGAATACCATATGAACAAAGCAAATTTAATAATATAAGTAAATTGGAAAGTTATTTACAATTATATGCTCTGAATAACAAAATAACATGTTTGGGTTTCCTATACCTTTAAGGTCAGAACTTATAGCATGCAGCCTCTTTGACTTATATGTTTTTACTGGACCTTACATTAGTCGATTTGCCCAGTGACCTTAAAAACACCTCAGATCATATTTACTAGTCAGGATTGCCCGGTACTGGATACCTGTTAACCCAAATGTTACCTTTAAAATACCATAACTACTTAAATCCCCACATATTAAATATAAATTGAGAGCTCAATTATCTCACATTCTAATAAATAGTGTAACTAAACAGAACCCTAGGTACTGAAAACAAAGGGCCACCCCCTATATCTACTACCATTTATCATGAAAGGTATCACTGTATCATGCAGGTAGGTTTAGAAATGTTTCTTTCATAATTCAGATAGATAATACAATTTTAAACAACTTTCTTATTTACTTCTTAGTTATCTAATTTGCTTAATGTTCATGGTATCCTATGTTGAAGAAGCTGCAATGCACTACAGGGAGTTAGCTGGTCACATCAGATGAATTAATCACAAGAGACTTCAATGTGTAGTAACCAATCAACAGCTAGCTCCTAGTCTAGCTGCTACTCTGAGCCTACCAATGTATATTTTTCAACAAAGGATGCAAAGTGAACAAATCAAATGAGATAATACAAGTTAATTGGACTGTTGTTTAATATTGTATGCTGTATTTGAATCTTGAACGAACATTTTGGAGTTTCATGTCCTTTTAAATTCATATGGAATTAAAAACTATAAACTGCTTGATTTCTACTAAGTTATATATATCATGCGTCACTATTTTTGGTGAACACAGTGAGATTCAATGTTCACCTATTGTTATAACCTTTTTTTCTTTTACATAGCAAAATTATTAAAATTGTGAGATAAGCATCAGTTTATTATTTTACGCAACTGTCACGTTTACATATTGTCACAATACTGAATATTGTGTAATTTATTGTTATATTTATCTTTACTTGTATTTACGATTGTTAGATGAACATACACATAACGAGATTTAAAACTATACATGGGCTGCAACGTCGTCTAATCATAATTCATTATTAATCTTTATATAAAATGCGGGTTATAAAAAAAAACGAAGCGTATAGAGTTTCGGCCTGGAAACATTTGGTTTTCATCAATGCCTATTACATTTGTTGAACAAAAAACAATCTACTTTTTTTTGCGTCTACACAGCGCATACTACGTTAACACTACATCGTCGATTACTAATGACGTTACCCAATTTAGGCGGGGCTTCGTGGTCTGTGGAATGCCGGGTAACTGTCACAATACCAAAATTGGAATGAGGTGAGTTGTCAAGGTGATTGTGAGGAATTGAAACATTGTGATGTTGCTAGTTGTGAATGTGCTGTAGTTACGTGTACTGCACCGTGATAGGTTTACGTTACATTATTTGTAGAATTTAGTGTCAGTTATTATATTGATGGCCAATGTCTAAACTGCACACGGTGCGACAAATTATACAGTGGAGCCACGTGGTGTGTGGAAGGGGTAGTTCCTGCCTGACATAAAACATAGGAATCTGTCCTACAATAATTAGTTACAAAATTCAGATTATTGAAAAGGTAACCTCGTCACTGAGACATTGTCTCCAGGAGAGTTATCCACTGCTTTGAAAAATGTATTAAAGGGATGGTAAAGTTAAAATTATGTAACTGTAAATTCTAAATCTAACTTTTATTTCATTTATCTTTTTTAAACATTTCCAAAATCCTTTTTAAATTATCTTCTATCAGTTGGATTATTCCCTCTACAAATGTTTTTTTGTTTTGTTTAGTTTTTTTCTCCTCAAGGTGACATTTTCACCTCTATCCAATCTGCTTTGCAGCCATACGGCACAGAAAAAAATGAGATTAGAGTGCATTTGTTCCGTATGCCGTTTCCACAATGAAAGAATGACAGTGTGTTTTCTCCAACCATTCATAATGGAGCCTTTAGAGTTAGTTGATGGTAATTTAAAACTAAATAAAGATGTTGCAGTATCATGATATATAGCTCTTGTATAAATGAAGAGAGTTTATTAGTATCCTGTACGGTTTCCAGTTTTAAAGGGACACTGAACCGAAATTTTTTCTTTCCTGATTCAGATAGAGCATGGAATTTTAAGCAACTTTCTAATTTACTCCTAGTATCAAATGTTCTTCATTCTCTTGGTATCTTTATTTGAAATGCAAGAATGTAAGTTTAGATGCCGGCCCATTTTTGGTGAACAGCCTGGGTTGTTCTTGCTGATTGGTGGATAAATTCACCCACCAATAAACAAGTGCTGTCCAGAGTTCTAAACCCCCCCAAAAAAAGCTTATATGCCTTCTTTTTCAAATAAAGATAGCAAGAGAATGAAGAAAAATTGATAATAGGAGTAAATTAAAAAGTTGCTTAAAATTGCATGCTCTATCTGAATCGCGAAAGAAAAAAATTGGGTTCAGTGTCCCTTTAAGCTTGTAGAATATATTCTGAGAATAATGTCAATCTAAATCATTTCTATTTAGAGATTCAAGCAAAGATTCGGATTATAGACAAGGTCTGAGCAGTTTCCCCTCCAAGTAGAGTAAAACTAGTACATATTCAAAGATGATCAAAAGCCACTGTAGAATAATCCAGTAAGAGAGCAGACATTTGGATTTTATATGCACTTTTTAGACATAATGGCGTTAAAGTGAATGTAAATTTTGATGCTAAAGTGCCCGGTTTTTAAAACTTTGATTAAAAACAGGGGCACTTTAATTCATCAATATTTTCATTTCACTCCTGTTGTGAAAATAAACTTACTTTTTAATCTTCACAGCAGCTCCAGCTTCCTCCACCTGTTTCAAAGCTTCTTCCTGGGTCTAAAATGAGGTATCTGGCTTCCTCCAATCAGAGCAGTGAATCAGACACTGAATCCCCCGGGGGGGAATCTGTGATTGGAGGATGACCTATCAATCATTTCTGACATCAGAAATGGCTTGTGAGACCGGAGGAAGCAGCAGCTGCTGTGAAGTTTAAAAGGTACGTTTTTTGTCACAACAGGAGTGAAATGTAAATTTTGATGAATTAAAGTGCCCCTGTTTTTAATCAAAGTTTTAAAAACCGGGCACTTAAACATCAAAATTTACATTCACTTTAATGTAGAGCATGAAATTACAAAAAACAATATGTGGCTGTTGCTATTATAATCATAATTAATAATAATAGGTGATACAAAATTCAAATTTCTGATTGAATAGAAAGTTTGTGTACATTAATTAACACCTTAATGACCACAGCACTTTTCCATTTTTTGTCCATTTGGGACCAAGGCTATTTTTACATTTCTGCGGTGTTTGTGTTTAGCTGTAATTTTCCTCTTACTCATTTACTGTACCCACACATATTATATACCGTTTTTCTCGCCATTAAATGGACTTTCTAAAAATACCATTATTTTCATCATATCTTATAATTTACTATAAAAAAAATTATAAAATATGAGGAAAAAATGGAAAAAAACACACTTTTTCTAACTTTGACCCCCAAAATCTGTTACACATCTACAACCACCAAAACACACCCATGCTAAATAGTTTCTAAATTTTGTCCCGAGTTTAGAAATACCCAATGTTTACATGTTCTTTGCTTTTTTGTAAGTTATAGGGCCATAAATACAAATAGCACTTTGCTATTTCCAAACCATTATTTTTCAAAATTAGCGCTAGTTACATTAGAACACTGATATCTTTCAGGAATCTCTGAATATCCATTGACATGTATATATTTTTTTTTAGTAGACATCCCAAAGTATTGATCTAGGCCCATTTTGATATATTTCATGCCACTATTTCACCGCCAAATGCGATTAAATACAAAAAATTGTTCACTTTTTCACTAATTTTTTCACAATCTTTTGGTTTCTCACTTAAATTATTTACAAACAGCTTGTGCAATTATGGCTTAAATTATTGTAAATTATTCTCTGGGATCCCCTTTGTTCAGAAATAGCAGACATATATGGCTTTGGCATTGCTTTTTGGTAATTAGAAGGCTGCTAAATGCCACTGCGCACTACACGTGTATTATGCCCAGCAGTGAAGGGGTTAATTAGAGAGCATGTAGGGAGCTTTTAGGGGTAATTTTAGCTTTAGTGTAGTGTAGTAGACAACCCAAAGTATTGATCTAGGCCAATTTTGGTATATTTCATGCCACCATTTCACCGCCAAATGCAATCAAATTAAAAAAAACGTTAAATTTTTCACAATTTTAGGTTTCTCACTGAAATCATTTACAAACAGCTTGTGCAATTATGGCACAAATGGTTGTAAATGCTTCTCTGGGATCCCCTTTATTCAGAAATAGCAGACAGATATGGCTTTGGCGTTGCTTTGTGGTAATAAGAAGGCCGCCAAATGCCGCTGCGCATCACGCTTGTATTATGGCTAGCAGTGATGGGGTTAATTATGTAGCTTGTAGGGAGCTTGCAGGGTTAATTTTAGCTTTAGTGTAGAGCTCAGCCTCCCACCTAAAACATCAGACCCCCTGATCCCTCCCAAACAGCTCTCTTCCCTCCCCCACCCCACAATTATCCCCGCCATCTTAAGTACTGGCAGAAACTCTGCCAGTACTAAAATAAAAGCTATATTTGGGCTTTTTTTTTTTTTTTGGCATATTTACATATGCTGCTGTGTAGGATCCCCCACCAAGCAGCTTTCTAACCCTCCCCCTCTGACTTAATGGGCGCCATCTTGGGTACTGGCAGCTGTCTGCCAGTACCCAGTTTAGTAAAAAAAAGTATGATTTTTGGTTTTTTTTTTTGCCCTTTTCTGTAGTGTAGCTTTCCCCCCCCCCCCCCAAGACCAACCCCCCACCCCTTCAGGAACCCTTAGATTATTACTATTATTTTTTTATTAGTTTTTTTTTTTTAACTTTTCTTAACCTTTTTTTTTCTGCAGTGTAGCGGTTCCCTCCCACTCCCACCCCGTGCACGCGCCCGCCCGCCGCCCCCGTGCACGCGCGCGCTCCCGTGCGCGCCCCCGTATGTCCCGTACCCGATCCCGCCCCCCTCCACTCCACCCGGCACATCGATGGCCGCCCACCCGCCTCCCAGACTTGCTCCCACCCACCAACGATACCGGCCACCGATGTCCGGTGCAGAGAGGGCCACAGAGTGGCTCTCTCTGCATCGGATGGCCAAGGGGGGTTATTGCAGGATGCCTCGATATCGAGGCATCACTGCAATAACCGGAAAGCAGCTGGAAGCGAGCAGGATCGCTTCCAGCTGCTTTCCAGACCAAGGACGTACGCCACACGTCCTCTGTCATTAAGTGTATTTTTTTTGAGGACGTGTGGCGTACGTCCTTGGTCATTAAGGGGTTAAAGGGACACTGAACCCATTTTTTTTCCTTTCATGATTCAGATAGAGCATACAATTTTAAGCAACTTTCTAATTTACTCCTATTATACATTTTTCTTCATTGTCTTGCTATCTTTATTTGAAAAAGGAGGCATATAAGCTATTTTTTAGTTCAGTACCATGGATAGCACTTGTTTATTGGTCGGTTAAATGAATCCACCAATCAGCAAGAACAACCCAGGTTGTTCACCAAAAATGGGTCGGCATCTAAACTTACATTCTTGCTTTTCAAATAAAGATACCAAGAGAATGAAGAAAATGTGATAATAGGAGTAAATTAGAAAGTTGCTTAAAATTGCATGCTCATCACATTACAAAGGATACCTCAAATCTAGTACAACAGTTAAGCATTTTTTTGTAGCATAATATTTTTCTTGCAACATTTATTTTTCTTATGATTGTAATTTGTTTTACATTTGTTTTTATGAAAATTGTAGGATTCACCAAATTGTGTCTATTGCAGACACAATTTAGAAAACAGAACCATGGCTTTAAGTTTAAAAATTGGCCACAGGCTTAGCCTGGGCTGGTCTTGCAGGTGGACTAACCAATGCTGCTTGTTTTTGGATTTCTCAACTTACCACAACACATCACGACTATACAGCCGTGATTATCGCAGGCCAGGTTTGCCTCCAGATAACACCCCTCCATGGAAGAAAATAAACTTTAACTTTGAGAAAGGAGTTGCAGGAGTAAAAAAACATTTTGGTTTACTGAAGAAGGAGATTGTTGAGAAATGGACAGGACCTGGTATGAGGTCTCTTAGGGAGGAGATCCTGGAGCAGACTAGAGTGATATGGGAATTCAGAAGTTCTCAGGATTTAGAACATTGGGTGATATCTTCAGATCAAGAAGTGGGGGGGAAAAGCAAAGTTTTTCTGAAGCTCGGAAAGAACAACCAGACGGCTCTTTTTTATGGGACCCTTAATACTGAAGTGCCTCGTGATGGGGAAACAAGATACAGTGGATATTGCACCATGAGGTCCAAACTTCCAATGGTATGTACAGTTTGATTTGTAAGGAAAATAGTATGGAGAGAAAAAACAACCAACCATATTTCTGATTATTAAAATTATTATTAGGTATTTGTAGAGTGCCAACAGATTCCACAGCGCTATAAACATAGGCGGTATACAAGGTAACATTTATAGGGATCATATGGGTAGAGGGCCCTTCCGAGAGTTGCACTGTTGTAGTCGGCTCTTATGAGGGTGATCTACAAACAGCTGGGCTCATAGGCTTACATGCTAAGGGGTTCAAGGGGATAGCAATGGAATTAGGAAAGGCTAGTATAGGTTGTATGCATCCCTGAATAGTACAGTGTTTAGGAAGCTTTCAAAACTAGGGGAGAGTCTTGTGAAGCGAGGCAGATGGTTCCACAAGACGTTAGCCAGTCTGAAGAAGTCCTATAAACGGGAATGTGAGGAGGTAACAAGAGAGGAGGAGAGTAGTAGGTCATGAGCAGAGCAAAGGGGATAGGAGGCAGAGTATCTGGAGACAAGGTCTGAGATATAGAGGGGATCAGTGCAGTTGAGGGCTTTGTATGTCAGAGTCGAGTAAGTCTGTGAATGGATTGTCAGAGAGGTGCAGCAGATGAAGAGCGACGTGTAAGGAAGATGAGTCTGGCAGAGGCATTCATTATGGATTGTAAAGGAGCTAGGTGGCAGCTAGGGAAACTAGAGAGGATGGAGTTGCAGTAGTCAAGGCAGAAAAGGATGAGAGTGGATTAAAATCTTAGTTGTGTCTTGTGTAAGGAAATGTCTAATTTTAGAGATGTTTTTAAGGTGGAAGCGACAGGCTTTAGCCAATGACTGAATGTGTGGAATGAAAGAAAGATATGAGTCAAGTGTGACCCCATGACATCGAGCATGTGGGGTAGGGGTAATGATGGAGTTATCGACAGTTATAGAGAAGTTGTGGGTGGAGATTTTCAAAGAAGAGGGGAAAATAAGGAGCTCAGTTTTGGAGAGATTTAGCTTAAGGTAGTGAGAAAACATCCAAGATGAGATATGAGAAACACAGTTAGTGACACAAGTTTGCAAAGAAGAAGATCTCTGGTGAAGAGAGGTAGATTTAGGTGTTATCGGCATACAAATGATATTGAAACCCTTGGGACTTTATTAAGGAACCTAATGATGACATGTAGATTGAGAACTTGTGTCAGTTAGTGACACAAGTTTGCAAAGAAGAAGATCTCTGGTGACGAGAGGTAGATTTAGGTGTTATCGGCATACAAATGATATTGAAACCCTTGGGACTTTATTAAGGAACCTAATGATGACATGTAGATTGAGAAGAGAAGGGGACTGAGAACAGAGCCTTGCGGTACTCCAACAAAAAGTGGTAACAGGGTAGAGGATGCCCCAGAGAAGACTACGCTAAAGGTACAGTTAGACAGATAGGAAGAGAACCATGAGAGAGTTGTGTCACAGATGCCGAAAGATTTGAAGGTTTGAAGCAAAAGAGGGTGGTTAACAGTATCAAAGGCTGCAAACAGATCAAGGAGGATACGCAGAGAGAAGTGGCCTTTGGATTTTGCTGTAAGCAGGTCATCGGTAACCTTAAAGGGCCACTGTAAGTAAATATTTTCTATGCCTGTTACTAACTAACTACCCCATTTACGCTTTTTATCAATAGCATTTCATTAACATATCTCTACCGTATATCAGAAATCTTGTCTGCAAATTTAATTGTTTTCCAAACCCACTCCGTGGGTATCCTTTGCTCTGTACCAATCCATTTACAATACCTAGGTTTCAAAATGGCGCTTTAAACACAAAGTTATTGGTTTAGGTATTTTGAACATGCAGTGCTGAAAATAGTGGGCAGGATAACGTGACATCATCGGCGAATAAAATATATAACTTTTAGAACGTTATGAAACTTTGTTTTGGAGAAAATATAGGTCAGTAGGTTTTAATTAATGTTTATTAACTTTAATATGTTAGTTGTTTAGCTTAAAAATTATAACAGAAAGTAATCCTTTAACAATTGCTGTTTCTATGGAGTGATGGGGTGAAATCCAGATTGCAGTGGGCCAAGGAGGGAGTTTAGTGTAAGGAAGTGGGATAGACGTAAATATACTAGCTTTTCGAGAAGCTTTGAGGCAAGAGGGAGTAGGGAAATAGGGCGGTAGTTGGATGGGGAGTGCGTGTTTAAGAGATGAGGGAAATATACCAGTGCTAAGGGAGAGATTGAAGATGTGTGTGAGTATAGGGGTTAGGGTAGAAGAGAGGGAGGGGAGTAGCTTTGAGCGGATGGGGTTGAGGGGACAGGTAGTGAGGTAAGCGGATAGTATAAGGGCAGAAACTTCATCCTCTTTAACAGGGGCAAAAGAGATATATTTATAGCTATGTGGATTTTGGATGATTGTGAGATTTTGAGGGGTGTGAGACCGGTAGCATCTTGAGAGCTAATTTCATTTCTGATGGAGTTGATTTTGTTATTGAAGTAGCCGGGAAAATCTTGAGCTGAGAGAGAAGTTGTAGTAGGAGGTGGGGGTGGGCGGAGAAGAGTATTGAAAGTGGAGAACAGACGTTTTGGGTTTTAAGAAAGAGTAGAGAAGTTATATTGCTTATATAGATTAAGGGAAGACTAGTAAGAGTTCAAGATGAACTTGTAGTGAACAAAGTCATCTTACCTCCGAGATTTTCTCCAGTGTCGCTCAGCAGTACGGGAACATCTGTGTAGGTACCGTGTCAGAGGAGTATGCCAGGTCTGCGGATGAGTGTATGATTTCCGAGCTATGGTGGGTGTGGCCAGAGTTTCAAGGACCTATGTAAGTGTGGAGTTGTAGTGTCACACTTTATTAGAAAAATGTTAGGAAATCAACATCCATCAATACCTTTAGAATAATTCCTGTTAACAGATCTGTGTGAAATTCGTTCATGGTTGATTTATCTGGGCAATATGCATCTACTAATACATAGATCTTAATATGGTTAAAAAAAATTTTTTTTAAGAAATGTAAAAACTACTCTTATTGCCAATTCTTCTGTGATCATTTGTTTAAAAGCACTGTTGAGTATGAAATAGCAAAGAGCTTCCTATCTTACTGCATCTTTTTTTATTTTTCAGTAGCTGTATTTCATCATAGTGAGACAGATACTACATTTTAGCACTAAATACAACTGATTAAAGGACAGCAGTCCCAAAAGAATTTGCTTGTGTTATTGCATGGTGAATAACTAAGAGTTTTTTCTTTATCAATATTAGTGAGTTCTGTCTACTAGTTAAGTTATACAATGGACAGTCAGAACTTGAAACCCAACATGTTTATTTTTTATGATTCAGATAGAGAATACAGTTTAAAAAAGTTTCCAATTCACTTCTTTTATCAAATTTGCTTAGTTCCCATGAGATTCTTTGTTGAAGAGATACCTCAGTAGGGGTCTGGAGCACTACAGGGCAGGAAATAGTGCAAATTGGCTTTATCTGATAACAACTTATATAGTGCTTTTCTCTGGGTTGGACTCAAAGTGCTTTACACAAGGTACATTTACATACGAGGGCTAGATGTTAGTTTTTATTCCAGTAAGGCTTGTGTAAACAGGTAGGTCTCAAGTTTTTGTTTAAATAGTCCAGGGAGGTAGCTTCTTTCACTGTGCTGGGGAGAGTGTTCCATAGAGATAGGGTGGAATGGCTAAAAGCTTGCAAAACAAAATTTTGGTGAATTCTTCCCAAATTTAGCTTCTAGGCATGTGCTGATCAAAGAGTGTGAGTTGGGACATAGGGCACAAGTAATTCTCTTAAATAGCTTGGTCCCTGATCAGGCAGAGCCTATCTTAAATAGTATGCACCATTTTATTGGTAGCCAGTGCAGGGAGTGGAGAATGGGTTTCACATGGAAACATTTTTGACTGGCCAAATAGCAGCCTTGCTATTTGGTATTGAATATGTTATGATTGCCAAGTCCTCTGTGCTAATAATTAATCATTACTTATAACGGAGGGCTACCCGTGTGCTGTGCTCGTAAACGCACTCGACACCTTGTGCATGCGCCATACCTTGCCGATGGCGCTGCAGACCTCACCAGGTAGCAATCATGCACACTTCAACCCTGACAAACCTCATACAGGAGACTGGAACTGGCTGCACCACCCACTCATGTTTTTGAGTTACAAACACATCTACCATGGAAAGGATGCATTGCACTCACATTGCACACAGCACAGTGCTCTTCCTCAATGAAGAGACGTTTCCACCTCTTAACATATAGCCATGCGTGTCAACAAAAAACCTTGCACGGCTAGAGGTGGAAATGTCACCTCATTGGTAAAGTAGTGATGTGCCGTGGGCGCTGATTTTAGCACAGAAAGGGTGAGTTTAGCACCCGCTTTTTAGTAATTGATGACAGAAACTTGAGTTTATTTTTAGTGATGGTAAATCATAGCGTTTGTTAAATGCTTGGATTTACCATTATTTTAAACACGTTTGGGATAGTTGCAGTATGCAGGAAAGTGTTCCCAGAGATTGGCTTAAGATAAAGTCCAGCTTCAACTCTAGCATTCTTCTCCTTCGTCTCTAACGTAATGTCCGATAAATAAAACAATTTGTGATATATTTTTTTTTTACCTGGCTCCTGACTTTTTGGGTTATTCTCCATATATCTATATATAAATACCACTGTATCGCTCCAAAAATTATGACTGACTCCTAAATATTCTTACTGGCTCCTAAATTTTAAACAGATTTATCATCCCCTGATCTAGGGGCTCCTTCTGGGTCTCTACCTGCATCATGTCTGATACGGAAATTGTATGAATTTACCTTTTTTGGTGGTATTCCAAGATGTTGTACTGGAAAACAGGAAAGCTGCACAAGTGCATATTCTCTATCATAAGGTAGCTAACGGGGAAGGAAGACGGTCACAGAGAAGAAGCTTCTTTTGATGGTGTCTGTGTTATTTACCTCTGATAGAAATTTAGCAATTATCATATTTTTAAATGTGAACTTAAACAACTCCTTTTTTTACAATTCACTTTTTTACTATTTCATAAAAATACAAAATATAGTAGCAGAAGGGTGTTAAAAACTTTAAAAAATGTTTTTGTAAATCAAACTAGTACATTACATACATCCATTTGGGGGTATAGTTGAATAACAAAAGTGGGGGCTGCTCTTCCTTAAAATGCTTGGACCCATTTTTATTCCCAGTTATTCTCTGTTCTTACATTTAGTGAAGAATTATCTTTATTCTATTTTTAATCTATTTAAAAAAAAAATGTTTATATAAAAATGCTCTGTATTTGCTGTAGACAAATTTGTTTTCGGTAATCAATAGGTTAACAAGGTGTGTTTAGTTTAAACTAATAATGTTGTAATTTGTTTTTTAAAGGTGTAGGGTCACATAGCTGTAACAAGGTCTATAATTTAATGCTAACTCTGAAACACGTAAGACACGCTTCTTAACTGTCACCAGAAGTACCTGTTTTTAATCATGTGAATAAAGTTGATTTTTTTTTACTTTTCTTAGAGCAACTAAAAACGTTTTTCTTTTTAAACTAATGTGGGTATTAACTGGCATATAGTGACTAGTTGGTGGCATGTGTCTGATCTGAAGTACCATCTAGTCAAGAAGCTGGCAATAATAGATTTGCAGACACCAATTGATAGATTCCCGCTAAATGCCGACGGCATACGCTGTTGGCATTTAACATTGCACAAGCATTTGTTGTGAAATACTTGTGCAATGCCGCCCCCTGCTCACTTGCGGGAAAATTGGCCACTAGCAGGGGCCGTCAGGATCGGGATGATTTCAGTCTGCCACCTAAACGGAGGCGGAGAAGTTAAGGATCCTTAACTTTCGTTTCTGGCAGACCAGAAACAATGGGTCGTCAAAGCAGCATCCGCTGTTTGTTAAATCGACCTCTAAGCATCTGATCTGTGTCCATTTGGACCCATCAGTGGCATATTTGGACTGCACCTGGTCTGAGGTTTAATTTGGGCACGTAGTTGGGCTAAAAGAAGATGCAAGAAGTGATGCATCTGAGTCATGAAGGCATATAGCTGACCGAAAGTAGCTGGTTTCCTATCTGAGGCCTTATTTTAAAATGTAGTGATAGAGCTGCTATAAAGTGGGTGCAGGGGCAATATTTATTGAGGTATCATTTGAACATAAAAAATAACGCAGGTGTATGCATCTAAATTGAGGTCTAATTTTTGAATATGTCTTGGATCATGAGATCCTTGGGGTCATGTATCTAAGCTATCATTCTGCTTATAGCTAGCAAAATGTTTTTTTATTTTTTCCAACAGTAATGTGACCAGCATACAGAAAGAAAAAAACAAGTTGCCTTGCAAAGGCCAAACATTTATGACACATCAGTAGTCATACAGCTATAAGTAAGAGAATCATGGATAAATTCAGAATATATCAGTGAAAATGAGAAGACAATTGTCTGTCATTTAATGTCACATTACTGTCATTTTTATCTTTTTACATACTACTTACAGAGACCACATTATATCACCTAGAAACATGTAGTTGTAATAACTTTATCTAGTGAGGAAAATCAACTTATTTAATAAGAGAAAACCTACCCTGATCAGGACATCTATACAATATGCAATTTATATATAGTTTCTAACTTAAATTCATAATACAAAACTTAAAAAAAGTAGATAGGAGCGCTAAAAGCTAAAGGTGATATAGAGAAATCACGTGTAGACTAATTAAAAATAAATAGAATAGTTGTATAAATTAACAAAGATTTATTTACATTAAGTGAAATATAAAAACGGACATCTCCGTAAATAAAAACAAAAGTTACAGACTAGTTGCCACCATTTGGTATAAACTTGAATTGCAGAGTTCACAATAAAGTAAGCATAGTCCGATTCCACACTGAAATCTCAGTTGGAAGTTGGTTTGCTAGCAAAATAGGGGCTTACCCAGACGAGTGCACATTCAATCTTCTCCGTGACTAGTCGTACGGCCGTAATGACGTCACCATTGAGGGTGCTGTCCCAAACACACCTTCTGATTGGTGTAGATACGAAGTTAGTAAGTTGCAATGTTACTTGGCTTTCTTTGCTGTAGTGTAGCAATCATCGAGGAAAAGAGGTTCCTGCACTTAGTGTCAAATAGCACGGAGGATGCCAAACGTAAGGCTGAGGAAAGTAGGATAGAATAATGTCCAATAGTGACCCGTTACAGGTCTAGTGGCAAAGTTCAGAGTGGCTAACAGTGTTAGCAATATTGCACACTTTTCATGTGAAGAATAGTTGATCCAGCTTATATGTGTAAGCTTATCTTTCTCTTATCTTTGTTAGTTGCAGCACATCAACGCGTTTCTCCCTCTGCAGGGCTTTTTCAAGATGAATATTCTGCAACAGGTGTGTTTTCTTTTAAAGGTGTATCTTTCTTCCCATTGGTCAGATTCCACCTGGGAAATTGGAGCTAAGGCAGTCTTTAGTTTTAAGGTGGTCATACTTTTAAGATGGTATTGGCAGCATTGGTATAGCTTTGGCAACTCACATATAAAAACATTTATACAATCTTAGGGAGTTTCACATATGGTTATTTTAGCTCCCTCAAAGAGGTTTAATTAATAAAAAGAAATAAAGAAAAATAAAAATAAAAGGAGGAGTTAATAGTCTATATATATATATATATATATATATATATATATATATATATATATATATATATATATATATATATATATCATATAGTGTAAGAAATATCATAAATTAAAAGTCTCATTAAAGCCTACTAATTGATGCTTGTATATATGAAATAAACTTCAGTCAAATAAAAATGGAGAAATATCTAATTCAGAATTCAAACCGGCAGGGAACAGGGTATTGTATCTATAAATCAATTCTGCTTCTTTAATTTTCAAAGCCTTTTCTATATTTCCTCCCCTCCAGTTATTTTTCAACTGTATTATTCCCCAATAACTCAGATCTTTAGTGTTCCCCTTGTGTATTAACTTAAAGTGCTTATATAAATTAGTGTCCACCATTCCTTTCTCAATGCATAGTAAATGCTCCCTGATCCTATCCCTAATCATCCGTTTGGTTTCCCCAAAATATATTAAATTACATGTACACCTAAGAATGTAAATTACTCCCTTTGTAGTACATCTAATACAGTCTTTAATAATAATTTCTTCATCTGATTTTGGGATGTGTATTATTTTTCTTTTATTACTATGCTTGCATGCCTTGCAGGAATAGCAGGGAAAAAAGCCTGATATTTTCCCCCCTTGTAGATCTTTCTGTGTGAGAACAGGTTTTTGAGTTCTTACACGTGAGCTGGGTGCAAGTAATGTTTTGAAATTTTTTGTTTTTTTAAAAATCAGTCTCGGTTTTTGTGGGAGAGAATCTCCTAATATAGAGTCAGCTTTTAGTATGGGCCAATGTTTATTTAGAATTTTTCGCATAATTCTATGGTCAACATTATATTCAGTTATGAATGGGACATCAATTATTTCAGAGTCATTTTTAGGGGATTTCTGTTTATATGTGAGGAGGCTTTTTCTGTCTGTGTTCCTTGCTCTTACCACAGCCTTATTTATGACCTCATCTTCATAGCCTCTATCTTTAAATTTATCAATCAGGGATTCTATTTGGTGCTACTTCCTGCGCTCTCTAGTACAACTCTCATTAAATTCATAATACTTAGACTTATCTAAGCTGATAAAATATAACTAAATAAAACAAAACAAGGCAAAACAGGACCAAAACGGAGAGAGAGAAAAAAAGTGTTTCCCTTCTTCTCCCCTCCCCCCTTACAAAACTATTCCCTCAACAATCTTATAGATTGCTCCATATAAATATTTAGAGCCTCGAAATGGGTAAATCAATTGTATTAGGATTTCTCGCGGTTAAGAGTTAATCAATTGTTCCCATAATAATGAAATTCAGCCATTCGAGGACTTTTTTTTTTATTTCCAATTCCTAAGGAGCAAATTTCTGCCAGTTAGAAGCACAATATTTATAAACTTATTGTTTGGACAGTCCCGCAAAGCGACTAGAAAGAAGACGTGTATATCTAGTAAATTAGTTACAAAATTAGTTATTTTATTATACCAGAAGTTAATTTTTTTCCAGAACTGCTGAATTTTGGGACAACTCCAAAAACAATGATCTAAATCTGCTTCAAGATATTTACACTTACAACATGATGGACTCCTACTCCTACTATCTTGTTAATTAATTTTATATGAGATTCTCTCCCAAGGTGATGAAGCCGTGGTCTGATTTGACTAATGCAAAGCTTTTTTGGATACGTTCAAGTGGGTCCCCTCCATATATTAAATACCATTTATTAGCCTGCTTCAGTAAATTGTCCTGACCTTGAAAATCCTTAAGAGTCTTATATAAGATGGAGATTGATTTTTTTTTCCTCCTGATTTATATACATTAATTATAGTCTCTAAGGGGCCCCATGACCAGGAATCTGGATATTTTATAGAAAGGTCTGTAAAATAATGGCGGATCTGTAAATATGCGTAGAATTCTTTATGCAGGATATCAAATTCCTCTCTGAGATCCGGAAAAGTTCTGCAGTTTACGTTATCTATTTCCTTGAATTGATACATATATACAAGACCTTTCTCCTTCCAATTTGGGAATATTTTATAATTTAATGCATATGGAAAACTAGGATTCCCAATACTGGTATACCCCGCTCATACAGCGGGTTAGGGACCGGAGCCCCGCTGTAAAGTGAAAACCGCCTTAGAGTGAAACAAGGAAGTTTTAGCTTTCTTTCCACTTGCCAGTGTGTTTAAAAACTTGAAAACATGTTTGAACTAGCATATATTAGGGGTGCAATAGGGCTAAGTTTAGTTTAACACTAGCACAGCACAGAATTCAATAAATACTGTACTTGTAAAATAGTGACAATTACTGTAGTAAAATTTGCCAAACTATAGCACTGAGACACAGATTGCACTGTAAAGCTGTAAACAGAGTGAACTGCGCATAACAAAATGGTGCCAGTCACTTTTCTCACAAACTCACAATGATTACAGCACTATTTCATAATCCTTGGAGGTTGAACTTCAGCTCCACAAAGCGCTGTATTAGCGAATTGCTGTAAAGTGAAGCGCTGTAAAGTGAGGTATACCTGTAATAGGTAAAAAGCGTGAGCAATACATATTGATTCTAAGTAGTTTGAAAATTTTAAACCATGCAAAGGTGATATTTTTTATACTGAGTATGCCTTTTACCTCTCTTGGCCATTTACTTGGCACAGAATGCAATATTGATTTCAAAGGATAGGGCGTCACCAATTGAGCTTCCAATGTAAACAGAATAATTAGTTTCATTGATCCATTCCAGTGCGAATTTTCCTAGACATACTCCGTTATAATGTTTAAAATCTGGGAGAGCTAGACCGCCATACTTTCGTGGAAGAGTTAATTTTTTAAGCGCTAGAGCTTTTCTTTTATTCCCCCACAAATCTGGTTCAGAAAATTGATATCTATTTGCGTAATAAATAAAGGTAAACTCTGTAAGAGATGAAGTATTTTGGGCAAAATCATCATTTTAGTTAACTCTACCAGACAAAGAAATAGGAAATTTTGCCCAGTTCGATAAATTATTTTTAATTTTAATCAGAAGTTGTGGTTAATTCAAAAGCTACCAATTATCAAGGTTCCTACCCAATTTAATACCCAGATGTTTAATATAATCATGAACTTCTCTAAAAGGGGTTTTCCTGATGCTGTCCTTTTTATATAGCTATAATATTTCATACTTACCAGAATTAACTTTAGTTTTCTAATATCTGTACCAGAATAGGTACATTCCTTTGAGAATCTCTAATAAATAATAATAAATCATCTGCATAAAGAGCTTATGTGACTTTCTCCTTACCAATACTAACACCATTGAATTCTTTCCTCAGCAGAATTGCCAACGGTTCTATTGCCATATTAAAAAGAAATGGAGACAGAGGACACCCCTGTCTGGTCCCCTTTTGAAGACAGATATAATTAGGTAACCATTGACTAAAATGGAAGTTTTAGGATTATTATTAATCAATTGTATAAACCTTAGGAAAGAGCCGCTTAGCCCAAATTTCTGTAAAGTATTGAACAGATGATCCCATGAGATAGTGTCAAATGCTTTTTCTGCATCTATCGCCACTATAGCAATATCTGAATTTATATGCCATAACTATTTGTAACTTCCTCAGATTACTTGTAGAATTCTTACCTACCATGAAGCCCAATTGATCTTCATGAATTATTGTATTCATGATAGGTTTAAAGCATTGTGCAATTATACTAGTCAATATCTTATAGTCCATGTAGCAATGATATTGGTCTATAGGAATCAATCTGCTCTGGATATTTATCTTTTTTAAAGATTAAGAAAACTAGGGAGGATGTGAAACAGTTAGAATTCATGATTCCTTCACTAAAATATTTATTGAACAAGGACTCCAAAGAGGGAACAATATCAGCGTTTAATAGTTTGTACAATTCTATTGGTATCTGGTCCGGACCTGAGGCCTTGTTAATCGGGGTGTTCTGGATGGCCCTTACTGATTTCTTCCCTAGAGATCGGTGCGTTAATCTTATATAGATTTTCAGAGGAGATACATGGAATTTGAATTTTATCCCCAAAATCCTGTTTATTATTGAGATCTATTTTAGTAGCAGTGAAAAGTTGTCTGAAATGGTTAGTTATATATTAATTTATGTGTTGAAGACTTTGGCAATTATTGCCATTTATTTTCAATGTTTCAATAATACACTTTTTTTGTCTAGATTTAACTAAGTTAGCGGGATATTTACCAAGTTAATAGATATATCTTCCTGCGCTAAAGGCCAAAAAACTGACACTAAAGCTAAATCAATAGGGCGATTCTATTTAATAAGATAAATGGAATTATATTAAAAGATAGAATCAATATAGTAACATATGACAACAAATTAATAGAGGCTCTTTAAAAATACAATACATTCAAATAAAAAGTGATTAGTATACACAGTGGGTTAGTGTATGGTGTGAATTAGTATATATAAAAGGTTTACAATAAATACAATAGCGCAATCAGAGATGTAAAACATACGATTGGGATGATACAAACAAAATAATAAAAACAATAAAATAACAGTTGAATATATTCTGGTGTGTGGACAAACGGTTAAATAAAAGCAGACACAATTAGCTTTGCGAAAGCCAAAGGTAACTTAGTATACACAATTAGTGCAGACAAAGTTGTGCTATAATGAAAATAATGCAGTCAGGGCTATATTTTGTTGCAAATATTGCTTTGCATAAGCAGACAGTGGTATAATGCAAAGAGCTGACAATGTTATTGTGCAAGAAAGCAGAAAAGCTAAGACATAGTCTCTTAGAGAGATTCCTTATCTCATATAGATTCCATTAAAATGATATCCAATGCTGTAGGTTAGAAACAAATTTCAACTCCAACACTGTGTTATCACATCAATTTCGATAATGCAGTCGAGAATTAGTTTAAGATATCTGTAAACCGCTCCGTTCCAGGGGGACGCTGTGTCCGCGTCTAGATTGCTCGTCGGATCTTTTTTCAAAAAGCCGGGTAAGTGGAAATGGTCTGACGCTGCAGACTACGGTGGCCTAAATAGACCAAAAACAAGAAGCTATTTACCAGCCTTTTCCCCATGTCTATAGAATAATGCTCTAGACCTTAATTCTTCTAGTTTAGTTTTCTGGTTTAGAAAAATCTCCCTCTCTTTCTTACGAAATAGGTATTTCTCCCAATATTCTCTTATGGGGTTACTTATATAAACATTAAAGCTATTACATAGTTGATTAGCTAGTTGTGTATCTCTGGCTTGTGTTTTCCTTTTATGCTTAACTAGATATGCTTTTATCTCCCCTCTGATAACAGCTTTAAATGTTTCCCAAAAGATTTCTGGTTTATCCCTATAGGCGCCGTTAAAATAAAAAAATTCCTTCCATTTCTCTTCCATCCAACTCTTAAAGTGAGAATTAGATGATAGAAAACGAGGATAAAAAAAATCTCCCCAAATTATTCCTGCTGAAATCTTTTAAGTGTATATTTAGTGTGATAATTGCATGATCAGATAAGATTATTTCTTTAATATCTGTTTTAATCCTCATACCTAAAGTTCTCTGTGACCAGGAACATGTCGATCCTGGACATTGTTTGATGTGATTTGGATTTGCATGAAAACATATGAGAATCAGGATTCTGTAATCTCCAAATATCTTTTAAGGCAAGATTAGCACACTATTTTCTAAGAATTTTTGTTTCTTGTTTATTATTATGACTCAATGATGGCTTCAACCTATCCAAAGACAGGTGCATTACTAAATTAAAATCTCCTGTAAGGATTAGATTTTTATCACTGAATTGGAGGAGTTTTATTTGCAATTTATCCCAAAAAGCTTTATTCATTCTATTAGGCCCATACACATGTGGCCAGATGCAGTTACTAACTCTTCCATTGTTACTTTTTATCTTAGTTGTGAGCTTGTAAGGGAGTGCTGGACTTTTTCTGTGTGCTATATTATCGTATATATTTTTTGTAATTTACCCATTTGGGACGTGCACCCAGATCTGTCTGGGTTTAACTGCCTGTGACTCTGTGGACGGTGCAGCTTCCTGAGAGTGCTGTTTTTGCACCCAGGGCTGTGCATGTTGCAGGGTCATGGGATGTGTACCCGGTCCGGCCTGAGAGTTCTGTCCCCTTTCGTGTTTTGTATTTGTCTGGGGAGATTACATAAGTCTGTGCACCCTTCATTTTTTCCCAGTTTGACTGTGAGCCTGCATTGTGTGGCTGTTTAGGGACCCAGGTTTTGGAAGCGACCTTGACGTGGTACCTGGGCTTGTCCCATTTGGCCAGATGCGGGTACTAACTCTTCCATTGTTACTTTTTATCTTAGTTGTGAGCTTGTAAGTGAGTGCTGGACTTTTTCTGTGTGCTATATTATCGTATACATTTTTTGTAATTTACCCATTTGGGACGTGCACCCAGACCTGTCTGGGGTTAACTGCCTGTGGCTCTGTGGACGGTGCAGCTTCCTGAGAGTGCTGTTTTTGCACCCAGGGCTGTGCATGTTGTAGGGTAATGGGATGTGTACCCTTTCGTGTATTACAAAGAATCAGTTCAGATTTTTTAATTTGTATATATAAAATAATATATCTTTCATCCTCATCTACTTCTTGTGAGAGAATCTCAGATTGCAAATTTTTGTTAATTAAGATTGCCACTCCCTTCTTTCTATTCATGCATGGGGTAGCTATTAATTCTCCAAACCATCCAGTCTTAAGCGTCTCTATTTCTTGAATCCTTAAATGGGTTTCCTGCAACAAGGCAATATCTAAGGCTTAAGCTATATTTTCTAATTGTTTAAAAATACCTTTTCATTTAAGGGGAGAAGTAATTCCCCCAACATTCCATGAAGCAATCTTTATTAGCTCCTTCATTTTATATTAAAAACAATTGGGGGGGGAGAGGAGAGGGAGAGAAACCCCCCCCCCATACTAACAGAAAACATCTTGTATTTTTCTTTTTTACCTCCCTTCATAAATGCAGAGGACAAGCATAAATACATAATAAATCTAACTATTTATGTTATAGTATCAGTCTAAGAGCTCTGAATAATATTTCAACATATATGGTTTCACCTCTTCAAGCATTATTTAATACAATTGTTGTATCTGCTGTGATAATTTTAATCTTTGCTGGATACAGCAACATAGCCCTCATACCTGCCTTTATTAAACATGTGCATATTGGAGCCATGATTCTCCTTCTTTGATATATTTCATTAGATAATCTTGAAAAATCTAAATTTTATTGGCGCCAAGCATTAATGATGCTTTTTGTCTATAATTCTTAAAAATGTTGACCTTGTCCTGGAAATTTAAAAGTTTAGCAATAATTGGTCTGCCTTTAGGGGTGCTTTCTGAGGTTCCCCTAACGGCAGTGGAGGCTCCTTTATAGGAGCACATGAGCACGTGAACCCCCTGACTCCTGATGAAAAACAGCAGTTTTTAATTCTTAAGGCTGAAAGTGGAAAGGGCTGTTTTGCCTATACTTCTATCTATCGCACATGCTGTGCAGTGCGATAGATAGAAGTATAGGCAATAGCTCTTTCCACTTTCAGCCTGCATTGACTGTAGCTCCACCTACAATCCAGCCCATAGCCTTCCTAATCACACAGCTCTTAGTGTGCGAGTGAAAGCCAGCCAGCTGTCACGTGACACTCGCACACTAAGAACTGTGTGTGTGGGAGGAGCCGGAGGGAAATCTCAGGCAGCAGGCAGAAGATAGCAGCCAGCGTGTGCAGGAGTGGACTTACTGCCAGTGCAAGGGGGCCCTGAATCAGAGCAGCCAGCTAAGTAAGTGAAAACTCAAGATAACACAAAATAAAATTAAAAATTGTGCTTTTTATTATAAAAAAAATCTAAATGTGCTGTTTATTTTTATTGTTTTAATTGGGGGCAGCGGCATGCAAAATCTGACTGAGTTAGGGAGTAAGTAAGATTGCCTGGTACTTTAGTCAT
Source organism: Bombina bombina (assembly GCF_027579735.1). Classification (NCBI taxonomy): domain Eukaryota; kingdom Metazoa; phylum Chordata; class Amphibia; order Anura; family Bombinatoridae; genus Bombina; species Bombina bombina. The sequence goes on from NC_069499.1 coordinate 231,758,139, forward strand.
TTAGGGCGGGAAATAGGGTTACTGCCTGAACCATCCTGCTTAGGTAGACAGTCACTGATGGGACGTTCTGCAGGAGTCAGGAGAGTAGAGACTGAGCTCCGTAATAACAGCACTGAAGCTGTATCTCTGTCAGAATCTCTCACTCACTGTATCTTGCAAATAAACAGCCTACAATACACAGCACAGCACTAGCAGAAGAGATCTGATTTGAAAACGCACAGTGAGTGAGAGATTCTGACAGAGATACAGCTTCAATGCTGTTACAGAGCTCATTACAGGCACAGCTCGTTAGCATATTTTGTCTGCCGGGGGTGGGAGTGTGTGCAGTCAACATGTTTGCACATTCCATCCATTGTCATGCCTCATTGCTCTCTGGACTCCCAACTGCTGTTGCTGGGAACAAGGCACAAACACAAGCTTTTAAAATGCTCGGCATAGCTTTCACATGAGCAGTCAGCAGTGATGTCATCAGGAGATCCCAGCCATGCCACATGTGTATAGCCAGCCCAACAACAGATCTTAATATGAAGGTATACAGCTTCAATTATGGGGTTTAGCAGCTGCTAGGGGGTTCCAAATCTACACAATTGCTTTTAAAATGCAGAAAAACTACTAAGTATTATAAAATGGTGTGTGTGTGTGTATATATATATATATATATATATATATATATATATATATATATATATAGTGTGTGTCTGCCCTCATTTGTATTTTAATTTATTATGATCTAGTGTAAACTGGATTTTTAACATGTATGTAATTTTACCTTTAAATATATTTTTTTTAATTTTATTTACAATGGTCTAGCAAATAAGTGTATATAAGTGATATTGTTTAAATAAGCAGTGTCATGCATGTATAGGTTTATTCTTCTAGCTTATTATATGTATGCTCCCCCCCCCCACATATGTTTTAATTAAAGTAGAGATCCAAGAAAATTTTTATCGTGGGAAAATGAATTTATTACTTTGAAACAGAAACAGTCTATGAACTTCCAGCCACTCTACCTTTTTCTGAGCAACCCCCATAGCCTAGTTTTGAGCTGCCCCTTTACACTGCTGCCACCCCACCTATCTCTCTTAGTGAATATAGCCTCTTATTGGAATTTTTGTTTTTTTGCTTGCATTTGCCTTTAAAGGGACATTAAACCCAATTTTTCTCTTTCATGATTCAGATAGAGAATACCATTTGAAACAACTTTCTAATTTACTTCTATTATCTAATTTGCTTCATTCTCTTGATATTCTTTCCTGAAAAGCATATCTAGATAGACTCAGTAGCTTCTGATTGGTGGCTGCACATAGATGCCTCCTGTGATTGGCTCGCCCATGTGCATTGCTATTTCTTTAACAAAGGATATCTAAAGAATGAAGCAAATTAGATAATAGAAGTAAATTGGAATGTTGTTTAAAATTGTATTATCTGTCTGAATTATGAAAGAAAACGTTTGGGTTTAATGTCCCTTTAAGGTAACTGGCAGAGTGTGTGTATGTGTGTGTGTGTATATATATATATATATATATATATACACACACACACACACACACACACATTAAAATGGGCGGAGCCATCTGAGGGGCGGGGCTAGTGCTCCCCCATCTTCAAAAGTCACCAGCCGCCACTGCCTAACGGGGCCTAACCTATTTGCCCTTTCTACAAATATTTTACCCTGGGTATCTAATATTCCTAACAGCTGCGGGATTTGTACAGGTATAAGTTTAATAAGATCCTGGTATTCAGTAGATTCTGAAACACCTATAAACCTGAGATTATTTATTTGTGATCTATTCTCAAACTCATCAATTTTAGCCTGTGCTTGTATGAGTTGAGTCACCTGTACCTCTAGCAGTTGTTCATGTTTGCATATAGTATCTTCTAGATCAGAAATTCTGTTCTCTGCTTCATTTAATCTAGTGTTAAATTGCTTCACTTCTTCTGATAAGACAGAAAAGTCTTGCCTAAGCTGATCAAATTGAGGCAACATTAACTCTGCTATTTGTTTAACTATGCCTTGAAATTCTGAGTTATTAGAGTTAGTGTTAGAGACATCTAAGAGTCCTTCAGAGCTATTCCTAGCTTTCCTATCTTTGGCTTTACCTGGCATAATAGTGGGTCTGTTTTTAGTGGACGTGACAAATTTTTCCATAAGTGTAAAAAAAAAAAAAAAAAAAAAAAAAGGGGGAAGGGATACAAAAAAGGGAAGGGAAACAAAGTGCACAAAAATGAAAGTGCAGTACTGTCTGGTGCAAATTTATTGCACTGAAGTTAAGGTGCGGAGCTGCACGGAGGGATACGTGCAACGCAGGTGCTCTGTGAGAGACGAACACGGAAGTCCATACCACTGGTACCGCAATTCCTTGGTGTTTTGAGTATCGCCTGGAATCCTATCCCCTGCTGGGTAAGCGTGCCATGCCGTTAGACCTTGTAACACTAACAAGTCACATGACACCAGGGAGGGAAAATGGCTTGTTGAGGCCAATTTGGACATTTCCACTTAGGGGTGTACTCACTTTTGTTGCCAACGGTTTAGACATTAATGACTGTGTGTTGAGTTATTTTGAGGGGACAGCAAATCTACACTGTTATACAGGCTGTACACTCGCTACTTTACATTGTAGCAAAGTGTCATTTCTTCAGTGTTGTCACATGAAAATATATAGTCAAATATTTATAAAAATGTGAGGTATGTGTGTGTGTATGTATATATATATATATATATATATAGAGAGAGAGAGAGAGAGAGAGAGAGAGAGAGAGAGAGAGAGAGAGAGAGAGAGAGAGAGAGAGAGAGAGAGAGAGAGAGAGAGAGAGAGAGAGAGAGAGAGAGAGAGAGAGAGAGAGAGAGAGAGAGAGAGAGAGAGAGAGAGAGAGAGAGAGAGAGAGAGAGAGAGAGAGAGAGAGATCTTTTTAATCACACTATACTTACTATATGATGTTTATACTTTTATTTTTTTTATTTTTTTTATTTATAATTCTTTTATTGAGGTTGTTAGCGGATACAACATCAAGTAACCAGATTACAGGTAAAACACATTAGTTATTATATTATTATGACACTACAATATGTAAATATGTTCATCTAACACATACTGCAGAGTAGTGCCCAAAATACAGAGATGTTTACAATGGAACATAAAATGGAACATAAAAAATTGGAACCCCTTTTTTAACCTTAAATATTCCTCTTACTCTTCAGAGGGTCACTCTTGTACCCAGAAAAAACATAATCACATAAAGAGGAGATCTAATGATACAAATGGTCACTTTTGGACCCTGATAAAATAGTAAACGGGATAATAGCATACGATTAGTGATATCAGAACAATTAAGTATAATGCGTCAAATGATTATAGACAATGGAACAAATAGCAAGAAATAAGTGGCTAACAGTCATAACTCTTGAATTGTATTATGTTGTGGACAGTGGACATAAATAACTGTATTCTAAAATGTATACAAGATATTGGTGAAAGCAAAGCTGGCACACAGCGAGCTGCTCTTCAAAAATAAATAAATACATAAATATATTTTATGACCTCTCACTGATCCAGGAAGGCATATAGGACATTAGACAGAATATATATATATATATATATATATATATATATATATGCTCCAAATTATAAAGTTATAACTGAGAGAGATAGCATTGCATATGTGGTGTTTACAGTCTGTGAATAATCAACAGCTAAACAGGTAGAATTAGTTAGATTATATAGCCGGGGCTATCAATTCAAGTAAATCACCAGGTATTTGTAAGGTTCATGGTCAAGGGTTTTACTTTCTGTTTAAGCACTAGAAGCAGTTGAGATTCTATGACTAGTATGCAGCTCAACAGCCTATCCGAATTAGGTGCCATAGTGTCCTCCCGCTGCTCAGTCAGAATGATTGAGGCAGTGTTCTCATGACCAACTTGGGCAAGCTCTTCAAAAGTGATTATCTCTCTCGGCTTCTGGCTTAAGATTACCCGCTGCTTGTAAGTATGGCTGTGTGTCGAGCATTCAGCAGATGAATCGTATGATGAGTCGCCATCTTTAGTGTTGTTGTCCGGACCATGTGCGTTAAAGCAGTCAGCTATGTGCCAAGATAGCTCAGTATAATGATCATCTAGCGAGTCGCTCAACTCTTGTATGAGCAATATTAGGGGGTTTCTATGTCCGTCATAACTCTATTTGCTTGAAATAGTACAGCAGTTGGTGTGGACCTGCTTGTTTACCACATAACCCAGGTGCCGTGGGGGGGTATGCAGTGCTCTAGGAAAGACCGCTGTCTAACGCCTAAGGTTCCAAAACAGCTTGAAGAGGGCATATAGATGGCAAGTATGTTGTAAAATTCTGTTCAGCAGATCCCCAGCTATCTACCAATAGTGATGAGTAGAGATGATCCTGTAGATGCAAAGAGATAGCAAGGGGATTACTTGGATCTCTGATGTTGTCTCAGAAATTGCGACCAGCCATGGCCTCTGCCTAGACACGCCCCCAGCACTATATTACATTTTATGTCTGTGTTTTTCAAAATTGCACTCTTAAGGGACATGAAACCCAAATAGTTTTTTTTTCATGATTCAGAAATCATATGCCACTTGTCATTGCTTCACATGATGTATTCAGCTAGCTCCCAGTAGTGTATTGTTGCTCCTTCAACAAAGGATAGTAAGAGAATGAAGCAAGTTTTATAGCATAAGTAAGTTAAAAAGTTGTTTAAAATTGTATGTTCCATCTGCATCAGGAAATAAATAATTTGGGTTTCATGTCACTTTAATCACACACTACTAGCGGTTTTGCTTTAACCCTTTGAGTGCTAAGCACTTTTCCACCTGGGTGCTAAGATTTTTTAATGTTTTTTTTTTTATTTTTTGAACAATTTTTTTTTAAACTTTTTATTTATTAATTTTTTTAGACTTACACTGTTGAAAAGGTCTTGGAGGTCTGTAGCTGCTTAGATGTCTGAGATACAGGCTTCTAAGCAGCATGCCCCCTGCTCCTATACTTAACATTGTTAAGTATAAATAAAGTTGTGTGGTGACGTCATCACGTTATTGCGCGTGACGTCACCACGCAAAACGGGAAACCCCAGCGATGCCTGTCACTCTACAGGCACGATCGCCGGGGTAGGAGCGGGTGGGAACCCCCAGATTTCCCTCAAGGTGGGAGAGTGCTAGTGACGGCTCTGAGCCGTCATTAGCACCAGAGTGGGAAACTCTGACGGCTCAGAGCCGTCATTAGCACTCAAAGGGTTAAAGGGATAGAAAAGTCAATTGAAATGTGCATGGCTGCATTTAAACTAGAAATTTGTGTTATATACCTTCATTAGCAAAAGTGCTTCTAGTAAAATTATTATTACTGTTTTTCTGCAGCATATGCACATATCCTGTTTGGGCTGTGCACCAGTATTCAAATACCATGCCTGCTCAGAGTGCTGGCAGTGGTGTGTATTTCCTCTGTGAAGACATCATTTGTGTCATACTCGCAGGATATGTACGTATGCCGCAGAAAAACAGTAATCATTTTCTCTAGAAGCATTTTTGTTAATGGAATTATAGTGAAAAATGTTTCAAATTTAAATGCACCGATGCAGTTTTCAATTCTGAGCTTTCTATCCCTTTACTCTAATTGGTAATGAGAGTAACATCCCTACACTACAGAGACTGTGATCAGTGTGCTAATGTAAGTAAATTGCTTGCGTGCATACACACAGCCCTTTATAGGAACTTGTATGGGACACATGTACAAAACATTAAAATAGTTATTTACATAAGCTCTCACCACTGGAGCAAGGTAGCAGCACCTGAGGCATGAGGCCGGAAATTAAAATCTTATGGTACATTATATTATTCCAGTTTAAGTTGATTTGTGTCTCAGAAACAAGTGAAAAGTATAGTGATTCATTTAGGTCTTATTTATTGGTTTGGATTGTTTAATGTAATTTTTATTATCTGTAGATTCACATTAATGGTAATGTAGTATGATATAATGCGGAATACTGTTCTGCACCTAACTTCCTTCTTCTCACTACTCTATATCATCAGTCATCTATGTTTTTTGTCTTACAGGGTGCATTTGATCGTAAGCTTAATTACGACTGGTCAAACTTCAACACACTCTATTTACGAGTTCGTGGTGATGGGCGCCCTTGGATGGTGAATGTCCAGTCAGAGACTTATTTCAGCCATCAAAAAGATGACTTGTACAATTATTTTTTGTACACAAGAGGAGGCCCTTATTGGCAGGATGTAAAGGTACATGTTTAAGGTCATTTAGTAAATAACATTGGTAACTTTCTGAAATATAAAAACCTTTTAGTAAAGTTTTTTTGTTTTTTCCTTTAAGATTGTATGAGTTTCTGTGTTTTTTTTGTTTTTGTTTTTTTAAGCAGGATATAAGCTTTGTGTATCCAAATTAAAAGGGTATTTGAGAACTGATTTTATTTGAATTCTTTACAGATTCCATTCTCCAAGTTCTTTTTATCAAGTCGTGGGAGGATTCAAGACAATCAACACCAGTTATTGCTTGATAAGGTATTTCAGTACGCTGATTTTCACAGCAATAGGAACGTCAAACCGTTTATATATCTTCTTCAGTAATCAGCAAGATTGAGTAAAAAGAAATAAGGCTGAATTTTAAACTGAATTTATCTAAATCTGAGATACTTAATATCACATATGACAACACAAACTAGACCACATACTTTGAGACTGCCCCCTTAAAAGGCAAGAAACAAAAATGAAATATTTGGGTATCTACTTGTCCCCTGACCATCAGGAAGTATTCCAGACAAACTATAAAAAACTAGAAACTGACATAGTAGCAGACCTGTCAAACTGGAAAAATAAACAGATATCATGGCTAGGCAGGGTTAACGTAATTAAGATGAACATACTACCCAGAATACCTGCTACAGACCACCCCTGTCCCCACGTCCACAAAGTTCTTGCACAAACTACAAAGCACCATTGAACAGTACATATGGGGGAAATCAGACCCAGAATTAACAAAAACACTCTGTACCTCCCCAGAGACAGAGGAGGCCTTGGTATACCAAACCTCCTAATATATAAGCAAGCAATTACATTGCACAGATAAATAGACTCGAGTCATAATGACCAACATAAACTATGGGTACAATTGGACAGATCCATCCTGAACACAGGAAACGCAGGAGGCACCGCCTGGCTGCCAAAGACAGACAGAACCCCAGAAATCTCCAACTACCCACTACTAAGAGATTTCTATGAACAATGGGACAGACTTACTAATACCTCAACCAACATATCATCACAACCATCCCCCCTGATACCCCTATATCAGAACCCAACACTCCTATGGAACTACAAAGAGGCACACCCAAACCATAGTACGCCCCTCAAAGAGAGAACACTCTCTAGCATAACAGAAGGGAACAAATTGAAAACTCTTGAGATACTTATAGAACAGACTCCCAACATCAACATTTATTGGCTGGCGCATTCACAGCTGAGCCATTTCATAATGACCCACAAACATAAGCATAATCTTACCCGAAAGCTGACCCCATTTGAAGCTTTATGCATACGAGAGACACCAGTGACCCATGCGATCTCCCTCCTGTATCGCCTTCTCCTGGTGGAAACCCCCCAAACACTACCCTCCTACACTAAGGGCTAGATTTATCAAAGCTGAGGCGTACAGGGGCACGTATACGCGCCCCTGTACGCCTCAGCTTGCCTGTGGCGGGGCGAAATTACCCGCAGGTTTTCAACATTGCACACGAGCGCAATTTTGCACTTGCGTGCAATCACGCGCACAGCCAATCACGCGCGGGCAGGAGCTGTCAATCTACTCGGTCGGACTCGACCGCGGAGATTGAATTTCGCCACCTTAGAGGTGGCGAAGAGCTTAGGAAAGCAGCGGTCTGGTGACCGCTGCTTGATAAATTACGGCGAGCAAGTTCTTGTGAGAACTTGCAGCCGTAGGGGATTGATAAATCGAGCCCTAAAGCATGGGAGAGAGAATTACACTCAGACATCGAGACTCAGGACTGGCTGACAGATTTCCTGACCACAAAACGAGCCTCTGTGTCTGCCAGGGTACAGGAGTCTAGTTACAAATACCTATCCAGATGGTATTTGACACCATCCAGACTAAAACACATCTATAAAACAACATTAGGGAAGTGCTGGAGAGATTGTGGAGGAGTGGGAACACTTATACACATATGTTGGGAATGCCCTGGACTTGATAAATACTTGACAGAAATTATGAACTACATTAGACTCACCATAGGGAAGCCCTTACAGCTTAGTCCAATGACACTTTTGTTCCTCCAGCTTCCAAAACTTGAATGCAAAGCAAGTGAAGCTTTGAGATTAATAATGTTAAATGGAGCAAAGATGCTTATTCCAAAATACTGGAAAAACAAGATTATCCCGACAATAGAGGAATGGAAAAAGCAGGTGGATTCCCTAATTCACCTTGAGAGATTCCATCTCATACAGTATGATACTCTAGACACACATGAACACATACTGATGAAATGGAAAGAATGCATGTCTTAATAGATAGTGACGGGGGTGGGAAAACTAATACTCTGTAGAGCCCCCTGACTGAGGAAAGCTAGTGATGAAAGGCAACATTTGACAACTGTATTATAGGTTGAGCATCAATGCACTTTTATATTTTTGTATTACTGTCGTGTTGTGCCTTTTTTCTATTTATATCCACATATACTTGGACTCTATGCACTCTGCAGAATGTTTGATGTTTCACTACACACCAACGACTGTTGGCCTTGAAAGTTGGACAATTACTGATGAGACAAGGCACTTACTGTTTACAAATAATAAGACTTTAAAGACCCGGCACTAAGTGCCCAGAATGTTATATTTACAGATGTTTGTTTGAAAATGGAAAACCTGTTACATTCCTAAGATCTCTCAATAAAGTTTTTCTTTATTTAAAAAAAAAAAAATAAAGACTGGCATGCTGTTACTTTATAGTAGTTCTTTGACACAGTGCTCAGAAAAGATTACTAGCCCCTGCTCTAAGGAATAGCTGCACGACAAGTGAGAAATGTATATCGTGAAGATTCCTGTGGTTTAAATTAAGTGGGTAATTTCATGTTTCGGAATATTTAGTTATAAAATACATATTTGAGGGATCAAAATAATTAGGTTTCAAATTGGGTGATTTTCAATAAAGGGATACTTCATCATTTATAGAATAAATTGGTTTAAGATGTCCAGTTGTCCTGTTTTTAAATATTTGGTAGCTGCCACTACTGTTGAATAGGAAAAAAAAAAAAAAAAAAAAAATATATATATATATATATATATATATATTAATTACTTGATTGTTTTTGGCTGTCCTTTGTAATAATTTGCCAATTCCAATTTATTAGTAATTTGTTCTGCATAGCATGTGACATTTCTTTATTTTTACAGATTACTACAGTGGGATTTACATTAGGTGATAAGGCAAATGGACCTTTTCAGCTGGAAATTGATTGCATTGGATTGTGTAATGACCGAGCACATACAGAAGAGTTTGCCTATGAGAAATACAAACGGAATCCTTAAGACTTTTTTACACAGTGGAATAAAGACATTTATAAGACTTCTAATATATATCAATATCGCATTATGCATTCAAAAAAGACAGTGATTGAATATAATACAACACTGGACTGAACATTTTGAGATCACTCTATGAAATAAAAAATAAAATATTTTGTTATTGTCTTGGTATCCTTTATTGAAAAGCATAGCTAGGTTTCCTCACAAATAGCAGTACTTTACTGGGAGTGAGCCCCAGGTTGGTGGCTATCCTTGGTTCACCATATATGTTAAGCTAGCTCTCAGTACTGTGTTAATGTTTTGAAGTTGACTTTGTGTGTTTAACCCCTTTGCATGGGGTTAAATACATAGTTAGATCATTTTAATACTGTAATATTTATTGCCTCTAACACATTAGAGCATTTTTCTTTCTACATTTGTATGCCCTTTAAAATACAAAATAACGAAATTAACAGCTTTTTAAAAACTAGATTTGGTACTATAAACTGACACTACACAATCAATATATTTCAGGTTTCATAGTAAGATATTAATAATCTTAAAGGGACAGTCTAGTCAAAATGAAACTTTCATGATTCAGATAGGAAATTCAATTTTAAACAACTTTCCAATTCATTTTTATCATCATATTTGCTTTGTTCTCTTGGTATTCTTTGTTAAAAGCTAAACCTAGGCAGGCTCATATGCTAATTTCTAAAACCTTAAAGGCCACCCCTTATTTCAATGCATTTGGCTATTTTTGACAGCTAGAGGGCGTAATTTCATGTGTTTCATATATAGATAACACTGTGACCGTGCCCTGGATTTACAAATGAGAGGGCACTGATTGGCTAAATACATGTCTGTCAAAAGAACTAAAACAAGGGGGCAGTCTGCAAAGGCTTAGATACAAAGTAATCACAGAGGTAAAAATTTTATTTATATAACCGTGTTTGTTATGCAAAACAGGGAAATGGGTAATAAAGGGATTATCTATATTTTTAAACAATAACAATTCTATAGTAGACTGTCACTTTAATTAAATGTCAGGGGTGCTCAAACCTTTGAGAGTCTCATTACCTCTTGGACATACTGCTTCAGATTATGGAGTACAGAAGTACTAAGTTTGTGAGCACAGTATTTCTTATGGGATTTCAGCCAGAACTCCCCTCAGGTGTCGCAGAGACATGTCCCTTAGCCTCCTCTTGTAGGATTACAGTACTTCTCTTCCATGTCCTCTTCTGTTATCTGCACTGGATGGGCTCTCTACTGGATACAGCTGTTTGCATTTGCTGGTACGCTCAGTGGAGGGGGTGCTTCTCTCAAGTGTTAACAGCTCTCACAGAGCCCACAAGCTATTTGCAGATACAATACATTGTATAGCATAGCCAGTGGACTCAAGTAACATCTTCAGACACTACTTGCTTATATAGTGTTGGGAAAATGTTTTTTGCTCATATACACTATAGGGGTAAGTGGACTCTCAAGACCCTTTTTTTACTTATCAACAGCTCAGGTTAGTTTAAGATGTTTTTATTTTTGGGGTGTATGAGTGTCTGCTATTTTCCGCACTTAAATTTGGTGTTTTCTGAGGCACATACTGCATGCTAATATTTGTGGTAGATTTTACCTACTCTTTTAGTTAATGAAATTTTGTTTTTATTTTGTAAAACTCTTATTGCACATTTTACCTTTCTAAGGTTAACTGCTTTATTCACTGTTCAACCGTTTTATATGGAGTTTAACATTTCAGTCCCCTCTGTTTCCTTTTCAGGCTCTATAGATAGAACTACTGATCATACTCTTGTCCAATTTTTGTGTGTACTTTGCAAAACTGAACCAGTATCTCACTTCATGCATAGTAACCAGCCTGCAACCATTGTTCCCACTAAGTGTTTGCCCTGCTCCTGTATACATTTCTCAGGGAGCTTCCACAGATTTTTCACCTGAATTTAAAAATAATTTACTCTTCATAATGGTGGGGTTTTTGGTGACAATTCCTAGACTAAGTAAGCATAAAATCAACTCTTGTGATATGCCTACACATACTGTTTCAGATACGCAGGTTCCTCAGTCTCGGGTACAAATCAAACAGTCCTGATATATTTTCCCAGTCCCTGAAATGGATTTTTATTCCTCTTTAAAATTTAAAGTGAAACATATTTGTTAGTTATATGCTGTTTAATGGAGCAAGTCTTCTACATGACCAACAGTGCACATTACTGTACTTGTAAAGGCTCTATAGACAAAGCATAGTTAATAATAATTACGTGTACAGCAGTGTACACAGTATATTAATATGCATAAGTGTGTGTATGGGTAGATACTGTGTAGACAGATCATTCATGTCTAATTTCATGTTCAACATTGCATGGTTTAATATGCATAAATAATAAGGTATATGCAGACACTGTATAGACAAACATGATCATTTTCATGAATGTATCCTTATATCATAGCTTGTCATGTGCATCAATAAACACAGACTGATCCAATATGCTAAATTTTATGCATCTGTGTGTATGTATATGCAGATGCCGCATAAACAAGACTTGGCTAAATTCAGTGTAAACTGTTTATATATGCATATATAATTCAAAAGCGTATATGTGTATGTGTGTGTATATATATATATAATTCCAAAAGAGTTGTGTGTGCACTCTCACAAACACCATACAGCTGCCAGGGTGCTATTAAAGAAATGTACAAAAGATAAAAAATAAAGCACTCACTGGGCTTCAGTCAACTGTGACAATCCTGAAGAGATACTGGTGGAATGACTTACGATCTGCCTCACAGAAAACCTTTTCCGTTTTGAGAACACGTTCTATCTACAGATAGCTGGCACGGCGATGGGCTCCAATGTGGCCCCATCGCTGGCTTATTTATTCATGACGGCATACGAGACTGATATTATGAAGGTTTATGATGTACATTCAATCAAATTTTACTGCCGATACATAGATGACCTTTTCCTCATCTGGCAGGGAGAGGAAGAGGCTCTGGAAGTATGGATCACATCTCTGAATGAGATCAAGAGCACGATAAACAATATAGTCTGATCTTATAATGTTGTGGTCTGCACACTTGATATTTTCTTCTCTCTCCACACTAGTTAGAATGACCATATTTGGTCTAAACTAAAGAGATAATATTGTGGTTCACCATGAATTGTGTGTTTGTTTTTAACATTTGTGTGTATATATATATATATATATATATATATATATATATATATATGTGTGTGTGTGATTTAGGTTATTTCTCCTGTTAAGTGTAGTCAGTCCACGGGTCATCATTACTTATGGGATATTAACTCCTCCCCAACAGGAAGTGCAAGAGGATCACCCAAGCAGAGCTGCTATATAGCTCCTCCCCTCTACGTCACACCCAGTCATTCTCTTGCACCCAACTAATAGATAGGATGTGTGAGAGGACTGTGGTGATTAAACTTAGTTTTTTATATCTTCAATCAAAAGTTTGTTATTTTAAACGACACCGGAGTGTGTTGTTTCCTTCTCAGGCAGAATTTGAAGAAGAATCTACCTGCGTTTTTGTATATGATCTTAGCGGACGTAACTAAGATCCGTTTGCTGTTCTCGGCCATTCTGAGGAGTAAGGTAACTTCAGATCAGGGGACAGCGGGCAGGTTCACCTGCAAAGAGGTATGTTGCAGTATATTATTTTCTAAGGAATGGAATTGACTTTGAAAATACTGCTAATACCGATATAATGTAAGTACAGCCTTAAATGCAGTAGTAGCAACTGGTATCAGGCTGACATGTATATATGTTTACACTTAAGTATTTCTGGGGAATGGCACTTCACTGGGAAAATACTGTATGCATATAATTTTTAGCCTAACTTGCAGTGTGAGCGACTAGCAGCAGGCTTTTTAATGATATTTCATATATTAGATTTTAAACATTTGCTGGCATGTTAAATCGTTTAATTATCTGAGGTACTTGGTGAAAATTGTTTTGGGCTTTATTTTCCACATGGCTGTCGTTGTTTTAAATTAAAACAGTTTACTGAGCTTCCCTCACTGTTGTAGTGTGAGTGGGAGGGGCCTTTTTTGGCGCTTTTACTACGCATCAGAAATTCAGTCACAGTCTGTCTTTTTCTCCCTGCATGATCCAGGACGTCTCCACAGAGCTCAGGGGTCTTCAAAACTAGTTTTGAGGGAGGTAATCACTCACAGCAGACCTGTGAGACTGTGCTTGACTGTGATAAAAACGCTTATATTGTCAATTGCTATACGTTTTTTTCTGATATTAAGGGTTAATCATCCATTGCTAATGTGTGCAATCCTTTGCTAAATTTGGTTTATATAACTAATCCGGTTCATTTTTATTCAACTGTGTCAGTTTTTTTGTGTGCTTCTTAAAGGCACAGTAACGTTTTTTACATATTGCTTGTAAATTTAGTTGAAAAGTATTTCCAAGCTTGCTAGTCTAATTGCTAGTTTGTTTAAACATGTCTGACACAGAGGAAACTCTTTGTGCAATATGTTCAAAAGCCAAGGTGGAGCCCAATAGAAATTTATGTACTAATTGCATTGATGCTACTTTAAATAAAAGTCAATCTGTACATGTTAAGCAACATTCACCAGACAACGAGGGGGAAGTTATGCCGACTAACTTGCCTCACGTGTCAGTACCTGCATCTCCCGCTCAGGAGGTGCGTGATATTGTAACGCCAAGTACATCAGGGCGGCCATTACAAATCACTTTACAAGACATGGCTAATGTTATGACTGAAGTTTTGTCTAAATTGCCAGAACTTAGAGGTAAACGAGATCACTCTGGGATGAGAACAGAGTATACTGATAATGCTAGGGCCATGTCTGATACTGCGTCACAATATGCAGAGCATGAGGACGGAGAGCTTCATTCTGCGGGTGACGGATCTGATCCAATTAAATTGGATTCAGACATTTCAAATTTTAAGTTTAAGCTGGAAAACCTCCGTGTATTGCTAGGGGAGGTGTTAGCGGCTCTGAATGATTGTAACACAGTTGCAATCCCAGAGAAAATGTGTAGGTTGGATAAATATTTTGCGGTACCGACGAGTACTGACGTTTTTCCTATACCTAAGAGACTTACTGAAATTATTACTAAGGAGTGGGACAGACCCGGTGTGCCTTTCTCACCCCCTCCTATATTCAGAAAAATGTTTCCAATAGACGCCACCACACGGGACTTATGGCAAACGGTCCCTAAGGTGGAGGGAGCAGTTTCTACTTTAGCTAAGCGTACCACTATCCCGGTGGAGGATAGCTGTGCCTTTTCAGATCCAATGGATAAAAAGTTAGAGGGTTACCTTAAGAAAATGTTTGTTCAACAAGGTTTTATATTACAACCCCTTGCATGCATTGCGCCTGTCACGGCTGCGGCAGCATTTTGGTTTGAGTCTCTGGAAGAGACCCTTGACTCAGCGACATTAGATGAGATTTCACTTAAGCTTAAAACCCTTAAGCTAGCTAATTCATTTATTTCTGATGCCGTAGTACATTTAACTAAACTTACGGCTAAGAATTCTGGATTCGCCATTCAGGCACGCAGAGCGCTGTGGCTAAAATCCTGGTCAGCGGATGTAACTTCTAAATCGAAACTACTTAACATACCTTTCAAGGGGCAGACTTTATTCGGGCCCGGTTTGAAAGAAATTATCGCTGATATTACGGGAGGTAAAGGCCATGCCCTGCCTCAAGACAGAGGCTAGACAGTCTAATTTTCGTGCCTTTCGTAATTTCAAGGCAGGAGCAGCTTCAACTTCCTCTGCTCCAAAACAGGAAGGAGCTGTTGCTCGCTACAGACAAGGCTGGAAACCTAACCAGGCCTGGAACAAGGGCAAGCAGGCCAGAAAGCCTGCTGCTGCCCCTAAGACAGCATGAAGTGAGGGCCCCCGATCCGGTAACGGATCTAGTGGGGGGCAGACTCTCTCTCTTCGCCCAGGCTTGGGCAAGAGATGTCCAGGATCCCTGGGGGTTGGAGATCATATCTCAGGGATATCTTCTGGACTTCAAAGGTTCTCCTCCACAAGGGAGATTTCACCTTTCAAGGTTGTCAACAAACCAGATAAAGAAAGAGGCGTTTCTACGCTGTGTACAAGACCTTTTACTAATGGGAGTGATCCACCCAGTTCCGCGGTCGGAACACGGACAAGGGTTTTACTCAAATCTGTTTGTGGTTCCCAAAAAAGAGGGAACCTTCAGACCACTATTGGATTTAAAGATCCTAAACAAATTCCTAAGAGTTCCATCATTCAAGATGGAAACTATTCGGACAATCCTACCCATGATCCAAAGAGGTCAGTACATGACCACAGTGGATTTAAAGGATGCTTACCTTCACATACCGATTCACAGAGAACATTACCGGTATCTAAGGTTTGCCTTCCTAGACAAGCATTACCAGTTTGTAGCTCTTCCCTTCGGGTTGGCTACGGCTCCAAGAATCTTTACAAAAGTTCTGGGCTCTCTTCTGGCGGTACTAAGACCGCGAGGAATTTCGGTAGCCCCGTACCTAGATGACATTCTGATACAAGCGTCAAGCTTTCAAACTGCCAAGTCTCATACAGAGTTAGTACTGGCATTTCTAAGATCACATGGGTGGAAAGTAAACGAGGAGAAGAGTTCTCTCTTACCACTCACAAGAGTTCCCTTCTTGGGGACTCTTATAGATTCTGTAGAAATGAAAATTTACCTGACAGAGGACAGGTTAACAAAGCTTCTAAATGCTTGCCGTGCCCTTCATTCCATTCAACACCCGTCAGTGGCTCAATGCATGGAGGTAATCGGCTTAATGGTAGCGGCAATGGACATAGTTCCTTTTGCACGCCTGCACCTCAGACCGCTGCAATTGTGCATGCTAAGTCAGTGGAATGGGGATTACTCAGATTTGTCCCCTACGCTGAATCTGGATCAGGAGACCAGAGATTCTCTTCTATGGTGGCTTTCTCGGCCACATCTGTCCAGGGGGATGCCCTTCAGCAGGCCAGACTGGACAATTGTAACTACAGACGCCAGCCTTCTAGGTTGGGGCGCTGTCTGGAATTCCCTGAAGGCTCAGGGATCATGGACTCGAGAGGAGAGTCTCCTTCCAATAAACATTCTGGAATTGAGAGCAGTTCTCAATGCCCTTCTGGCTTGGCCTCAGTTAGCAACTCTGAGGTTCATCAGGTTTCAGTCGGACAACATCACGACTGTGGCTTACATCAACCATCAGGGAGGGACAAGGAGTTCCCTAGCGATGATGGAAGTATCAAAGATAATTCGCTGGGCAGAGTCTCACTCTTGCCACCTGTCAGCGATCCACATCCCAGGCGTGGAGAACTGGGAGGCGGATTTCCTAAGTCGTCAGACTTTTCATCCGGGGGAGTGGGAACTTCATCCGGAGGTCTTTGCCCAAATACTTCGACGTTGGGGCAAACCAGATATGGATCTCATGGCGTCTCGCCAGAACGCCAAGCTTCCTTGTTACGGGTCCAGGTTCCAGGGACCCGGGAGCAGTCCTGATAGATGCCTTGACAGCACCTTGGACCTTCAGGATGGCTTATGTGTTTCCACCCCTCCCGATGCTCCCTCGTTTGATTGCCAGGATCAAACAGGAGAAAGCATCAGTGATTCTAATAGCGCCTGCGTGGCCACGCAGGACCTGGTATGCAGATCTGGTGGACATGTCATCCTGTCCACCTTGGTCTCTGCCTCTGAGACAGGACCTTCTAATTCAGGGTCCTTTCAGACATCAAAATCTAATTTCTCTGAAGCTGACTGCATGGAAATTGAACGCTTAATTTTATCAAGGCGTGGATTTTCGGAGCCAGTAATTGATACCTTAATACAGGCTAGGAAACCTGTTACCAGGAAAATTTACCATAAGATATGGCGTAAATATTTACACTGGTGCGAATCCAAGGGTTACTCATGGAGTAAGGTTAGGATTCCTAGGATATTGTCTTTTCTACAAGAAGGTTTAGAAAAGGGTTTATCTGCTAGTTCGTTAAAGGGACAGATCTCAGCTCTGTCCATCCTTTTACACAAGCGTCTGTCAGAAGTTTCAGACGTTCAGGCTTTTTGTCAGGCTTTGGCCAGGATTAAGCCTGTGTTTAAATCTGTTGCTCCGCCGTGGAGCTTAAACTTAGTTCTTAACGTTTTACAGGGTGTTCCGTTTGAACCCCTTCACTCCATTGATATCAAGTTGTTATCTTGGAAAGTTCTGTTTTTAATGGCTATTTCCTCGGCTCGTAGAGTCTCTGAATTATCAGCCTTACATTGTGATTCTCCGTATCTGATTTTTCATTCTGATAAGGTAGTCTGCGTACTAAACCTGGGTTCTTACCTAAGGTAGTCACTAACAAGAATATCAATCAAGAGATTGTTGTTCCATCATTGTGTCCTAACCCTTCTTCAAAGAAGGAACGACTTCTGCACAATCTAGATGTAGTCCGTGCCCTGAAATTTTATTTACAGGCAACTAAAGATTTTCGACAAACTTCTTCCCTGTTTGTCATTTATTCTGGACAGAGGAGAGGTCAAAAAGCATCTGCTACCTCTCTATCCTTTTGGCTTCGTAGCATAATACGCTTAGCCTATGAGACTGCTGGACAGCAACCTCCTGAAAGGATTACAGCTCATTCTACTAGAGCTGTGGCTTCCACTTGGGCCTTTAAGAACGAGGCCTCTGTTGAACAGATTTGCAAGGCTGCAACTTGGTCTTCTCTTCATACTTTTTCCAAATTTTACAAATTTGACACTTTTGCTTCTTCGGAGGCTGTTTTTGGGAGAAAGGTTCTTCAGGCAGTGGTTCCTTCCGTATAGAGATCCTGCCTGTCCCTCCCGTCATCCGTGTACTTAGCTTTGGTATTGGTATCCCATAAGTAATGATGACCCGTGGACTGACTACACTTAACAGGAGAAAACATAATTTATGCTTACCTGATAAATTCCTTTCTCCTGTAGTGTAGTCAGTCCACGGCCCGCCCTGTTCTTTAAGGCAGGTCTAAATTTTTTAATTATACTCTAGTCACCACTGCACCCTATAGTTTCTCCTTTCTCGTTTGGTTCTCGGTCGAATGACTGGGTGTGACGTAGAGGGGAGGAGCTATATAGCAGCTCTGCTTGGGTGATCCTCTTGCACTTCCTGTTGGGGAGGAGTTAATATCCCATAAGTAATGATGACCCGTGGACTGACTACACTACAGGAGAAAGGAATTTATCAGGTAAGCATAAATTATGTTTTTTCACCACACACTAGTTTTACACTTTGGTAGTTTTACACTTGGGTGGTGAACATTTCTTGCGCTCTCCGATTATCATTTTTATTCACAACAGCTGGCTGTGGTTTGGTCCATAGATGATGTTTGGACTGGTGTCCTTTAGATGGTTGACATGCACAGCCCAGGTAGAATGTGATATAGTTTAGACTTGTGAAAATTGCTAGTATGGTACACATAATCCCATTTGTATTTTTCTTTTCATTGTCTTATTATACTATTTTTGAATGAGCCCTTATTTCTTAATTTGTGTAGGTTGATGTGTTTGAATAGGCTTTACTAATGATTTTGAATTAGAGAATATTGTTTGAGTATTGGACATAGCCTCAAAGATTTGCTAAACCATAAATGATAAACTAGTGGCTGTTTATTTTGGGTGCTACTTGTCTCATTGGGTACGATCGTTGTCCTGGGCTGCTCCTCTGTTGGGCTTGGATTAATCTTTATATGAGTATCTACTTACTAACATGAGTGATAGGGGAATATCTAATATTATTCATAAAATATATATATCAGTGTTCTGGGTACTACTAAATTGATCAATTTAGTTATGGGCTTTATAATGTAATTGTTAAACGGTTATTAATAGTATGTCGTCCTCTCTCTTTAAATACCATCTAGCACGGAGTGTTTATTGGTTATGGCTTTGCTCCATTTTCTACTAACTCGGACGCCGGTTCAGACCCTTGTAGGTTGGTATTATGATTGGTTGCTGGAATACGGGGTTTCAGTAGGCACTTAGTCACAAACTTCAGTATGATGTTAATCATGCACCGGCACTATCTATAACAGAGGTTTGCACGGAGCAGTGGGCTGAGTCTGATTACATGGATTTGTCAAAGGGCCAATCAGACGCGTAGGTGTGTCATCTCGCATCCAATTGGTGAGATTGTTTACATACAATCATACAATAGTAATAAGGATATTACTATAATAACCCTTGGCGCTAACGTGTAGCTTAAATTGGTAATGCAAAGGTTCTAATTATTGTATACTATAAACAATAAACAATAAATTACCTTAGTACGATGGAAATGATAATTCCTTACAAATATGTAAAAACTGGGTAGTTAATTAATAAACCCAAATAAAGGGATGTGCTTAAGGACGAACCAGAGTAATGGTGCAAGTAAAAAATAAACAAATTTTATTACAGTCTTAATCGTGCACAAAAATACTTTTAAAACCAAATTTAAATAACACTCTGATCAGGCGTTTGACAATGTAGTATCAATAAAATCCCTAAAACCTCAAAATAAAATTGCATAAATAAAATAACAATAAAACAACAATGAGACAATCACTATCACAAATGATTAATTTGAGATAGAGAACAAAGATCCCATTGGAAACCAAGGAAGATCCACGTCAGCTGGAAGTTAGTGATGTTTTAACCGGAGACCGAAAGTGCTCTGGGTCTCTGTGCGGTCTCGACGCTGGTAATTAGTTCCAGTCACCTGTGTGTTAGAAAAGTGGGCGGAGCAACGCGTTTCAGCCCGGTCTGGGCCTTTGTCAAGCTCCTGATAGATGGGAGGTCAGGTCTTTTATACCGTCACCCCTGCATATGATTGGTTAGGCATTAATTCAAAACAAAGGGAATTGCGATACAGATACAAAATGATACATTTTTTCTATTGTTACTTTCTGCTCTTATTCATAATACATTTAAAGATGCACAATTTGTCCTTCAAATTTCAGCTTATTTGATGATCAATTTTAGATTCTTTTAAGATTAACAATCATTTTTATTTATAATGGATTCGTAGAAACATACAGAAAGGGGAAATTTATTTTATTTTTCACTTGCACCCCCTATATTATCTCGTCCAAAGCACACCCCGCAGGGAAAAAACAGGTTTTTTTTAAAAGTTTTTTTTTAAAAATATATATGGGTTATAATAGTCAAAAAGCAACTCTCTATGTCAATTATATTCTCCCAGTATCAATTTATATTGCTTAAGTATAACCTAATATAGAACCATACAGTAATCTAAACGGATATATTCAACAGATATAATTTTAAGTCCGCAATGTGAATAAAAAAGTTAAGATAATTTACAAAACTAAAGGGAAAGGAACAAATAGGATTTATTTTCTAAGGAAACACCCTATATCGAAATCTAAGTTTAGGCCGTTCGGTTTAAGCGATTTTAGATCAAAAATCCATTTGGTCTCTTTTTTAAGTAATTCTGACTGTGCATTTCCCCCTCTCCAGTTCTTTTTCAACTTGTCTATACCCATATATGAAAAACACTTCATATCTCCCCCATTGCAGGTAATGAAGTGTTTTGGTATAGGGAGATCTTTGTTCCTATCTAAATCGTGATTTTCAGTCGACCAGATATGTTCACGAATCCGGTCTCGTAGGGGTCTTTCTGATTCCCCTATATATTGCTTGCCACATTTACACTGTATTAGATAGATAACCGATTTGTCTGAGCACCTTATGGTGTCTCTAATTTTATAGGATTTTCCTGTAACAGTTGATTTGAATTCCTTTTCCTTTTTGGAGTGTTTACACGCCTTACAGGTTAGGCATGGAAAAAAACCTTTTAAGGTGTTACCTTTTAAATCCATTTGTTTTTCTTTATTCATAATCTTATGTCTATTTTTATTTTTATTTTCAGTTGGTGCTAGAATAGACTTTAGGTTTCGAGCCTTCTTATAAATAATTTGTGGTTTTTTAGGGAGTAGAGAGCCTATGAGCTCATCGTTCTTTAGTATTCCCCAATGTTTTTTTAGTATTTTTTCTATCAGAAATTTATTATTACTATAATTTGTGATAAATGGAATAAATAAGTTATCATCTGCAGCTTGTTGAATTCTTTTAGGGTTTTTTTTATTTTTAAACCTATTTTTATTTACCAAATCACATCTATTTACTTGTCTTATTTCATGTCTTATTTCCTCTATCTTTTTATCATTATAGCCCCTATCTACAAATTTCTGTTTTAATTTTTCAGACTGACTATCAAAATCGGTTATATTTGTACAATTTTTCTTTATACGTAGGAACTGTCCTTTAGGAATATTGTCAATCCATCTTGGATGGTGACAGCTCGTGTGGTGGATATAGCTATTTGCATCCACATTTTTAAAATGTGTTTTTGAATGTATTTGATTGTTCACAGGGAATAGTTCTAGATCTAAGAAATTCACACTTTTTTTTGCTTTTTTTCACAAGTAAAACGGAGATTCACCTCATTATTATTCATACTTTCAATAAACTCATTTAACCTAACTTCATCACCCCTCCAAATAATAAGGATGTCATCTATATAACGCTTGTAAGACACCAGGTTTGCTCCAAAGTTGGTATTGCTGAGAAAAAAATGTTCCCAAAAACCCATAAATAAATTTGCATAACTTGGAGCAAACCTGGTGCCCATTGCTGTTCCTCTTTCTTGATTAAAAAACTGAGAGTCATAACTGAAGAAATTATGTGTTAAAATGAATTTGATAGAGTCTATAAGGAAACCTTTTTGTTCCTCTTTCAAGGTCTCATCTTTGTCTAGGAAGTGTTTAACGGCTGATATACCGTCATGGTGATTTATACAGGTATATAATGACGTCACATCACACGTGGCAAGGAGGTAATCCTCCTGCCAGGTGATGGTGTCTACTAATTTCAGAACATCTGTAGAATCTTTTAAATATGACGGTAACGTCCTGACATATTTTTGTAAAAAGATATCCAGATATTCCGATAAATTTGCTGTCAGGGATCCGATTCCTGAGATAATCGGCCTACCTGGTGGATTAATAAGTGTTTTGTGAATTTTTGGCAAGCAATATAGTAGGGGAATTTTTGGAAATTTGGGTACTATATAGCCTCTCTCTTTGTAATTAAGTATTCCTTTGTCATGTGCAGAATCTATTAATTTTATTAATTCCTCATTGTATCTTTTCGTTGGATCACTCAGTAATTTTTTATAAGTGTCGTTATCTTTTACAATATTTTCACACATTATTTGATAGTCTGCCCGATCTAAGATGACTATTCCCCCGCCCTTGTCTGCGGGCTTTATAATTATATCATCCATCTCCAATTCACTAATAATCATTAGTTGTTTCCTACTTAGATTGCTATATGTTTTATTTATTTTATCCTCAGTCAGATTTTCAATGTCCCTCAGGATCAATTTCTCAAATGTCTCTATTATAGGGCCTTTCTCATGCTTGGGATAAAATACAGACTTGCTTCTTAGGTCTGTATGTATATATTCACTATTATTGGTTAAAGTATCCCCAGCCATTTTTTCTATTTCACTTTTTTGAAACCATCTGTTTACAGTTAATTTTCTGACAAACTTATGTGCATCGATATATGTCTTGAATCTATTAAGTTTGCAACTTGGTGCAAAAGATAAACCTTTTCCCAATAGTTCCTCATGTTCTGAATTCAGTATTTTCTTACTAAGATTAAAGATGCCTAAGTTATTACCTGGTTTCTCTAAAATCGGGTCTTTTTTGAGTCTCCTGCTTCCACCTCTCTTTCCTCTCTGTCTGATGCCCTTCTTTTTCTTAGATCTCTTTGCGGAAGTGGACTTGCAAATGAATTTTGGCCTTGTACTAAAGAACGATGAGCTCATAGGCTCTCTACTCCCTAAAAAAACACAAATTATTTATAAGAAGGCTTGAAACCTAAAGTCTATTCTAGCACCAACTGAAAATAAAAATAAAAATAGACATAAGATTATGAATAAAGAAAAACAAATGGATTTAAAAGGTAACACCTTAAAAGGTTTTTTTCCATGCCTAACCTGTAAGGCGTGTAAACACTCCAAAAAGGAAAAGGAATTCAAATCAACTGTTACAGGAAAATCCTATAAAATTAGAGACACCATAAGGTGCTCAGACAAATCGGTTATCTATCTAATACAGTGTAAATGTGGCAAGCAATATATAGGGGAATCAGAAAGACCCCTACGAGACCGGATTCGTGAACATATCTGGTCGATTGAAAATCACGATTTAGATAGGAACAAAGATCTCCCTATACCAAAACACTTCATTACCTGCAATGGGGGAGATATGAAGTGTTTTTCATATATGGGTATAGACAAGTTGAAAAAGAACTGGAGAGGGGGAAATGCACAGTCAGAATTACTTAAAAAAGAGACCAAATGGATTTTTGATCTAAAATCGCTTAAACCGAACGGCCTAAACTTAGATTTCGATATAGGGTGTTTCCTTAGAGAATAAATCCTATTTGTTCCTTTCCCTTTAGTTTTGTAAATTATCTTAACTTTTTTATTCACATTGCGGACTTTAAATTATATCTGTTGAATATATCCGTTTAGATTACTGTATGGTTCTATATTAGGTTATACTTAAGCAATATAAATTGATACTGGGAGAATATAATTGACATAGAGAGTTACTTTTTGACTATTATAACCCATATATATTTTTTAAAAAAAACTTTTAAAAAAACCTGTTTTTTCCCTGCGGGGTGTGCTTTGGACGAGATAATATAGGGGGTGCAAGTGAAAAATAAAATACATTTCCCCTTTCTGTATGTTTCTACGAATCCATTATAAATAAAAATGATTGTTAATCTTAAAAGAATCTAAAATTGATCATCAAATAAGCTGAAATTTGAAGGACAAATTGTGCATCTTTAAATGTATTATGAATAAGAGCAGAAAGTAACAATAGAAAAAATGTATCATTTTGTATCTGTATCGCAATTCCCTTTGTTTTGAATTAATGCCTAACCAATCATATGCAGGGGTGACGGTATAAAAGACCTGACCTCCCATCTATCAGGAGCTTGACAAAGGCCCAGACCGGGCTGAAACGCGTTGCTCCGCCCACTTTTCTAACACACAGGTGACTGGAACTAATTACCAGCGTCGAGACCGCACAGAGACCCAGAGCACAGTTTGGTCTATCTGGCGCGAGTGCTGATACGGATTGTAAAAGACAAGAGGTTTCCTTCATTTCGGGGATCCATCCAGCAGTGACCTAATCCAGGACCGCTATAGAGAGACAGCTGGGACTTCATAGAGCATTTTCGGTCTCCGGTTAAAACATCACTAACTTCCAGCTGACGTGGATCTTCCTTGGTTTCCAATGGGATCTTTGTTCTCTATCTCGAATTAATCATTTGTGATAGTGATTGTCTCATTGTTGTTTTATTGTTATTTTATTTATGCAATTTTATTTTGAGGTTTTAGGGATTTTATTGATACTACATTGTCAAACGCCTGATCAGAGTGTTATTTAAATTTGGTTTTAAAAGTATTTTTGTGCACGATTAAGACTGTAATAAA
This sequence comes from Bombina bombina, assembly GCF_027579735.1. Classification (NCBI taxonomy): domain Eukaryota; kingdom Metazoa; phylum Chordata; class Amphibia; order Anura; family Bombinatoridae; genus Bombina; species Bombina bombina. The sequence goes on from NC_069499.1 coordinate 231,783,225, forward strand.
ATTTGTTTATTTTTTACTTGCACCATTACTCTGGTTCGTCCTTAAGCACATCCCTTTATTTGGGTTTATTAATTAACTACCCAGTTTTTACATATTTGTAAGGAATTATCATTTCCATCGTACTAAGGTAATTTATTGTTTATTGTTTATAGTATACAATAATTAGAACCTTTGCATTACCAATTTAAGCTACACGTTAGCGCCAGGGGTTATTATAGTAATATCCTTATTACTATTGTATGATTGTATTCCTTTCTGTGGAGTTTGAGGATACTCCATTTACCCAGTGGTTTATTGGTAACTTTCCCAGCGCAGGTTGTTCACACCCCTCAGTACACTGTTGTTTTTTCATCCTCACTAGTGACAATCAGCTGCAGGGATATGACTGAATCTAATGTTTTTAAATATAGAGATGAAGTATATAAGGGGATTTATAATATTTTCCAAACTGATATTATTGTCACTCCAGATAATGTAGATTCATTATGCAAACTAATGAAGGATTTAGAGGACAAACTAGTATTAGAGATGAAACATAGAACAGAATTCATTTTCATTGAAAAATACTTAGAAAATAAAAGAGTCCCACGGGGATTACGAATTAAAAAAGAATGTGCTTTTAAAATTGAGGATATAGAATTTAAAAAAAGATGGAACGATATCCTAGAGCAAGCCTCTTTTAACCTTTTGAGATTGATAAAAGACTATAGGGGTGAAATTTTGAAAAAATTAGAGAATGAGATTAGAGAATTAGAAATTCAGTTAAAAGAGTTTGAGAACAATATGGAATATATAAACAAAGAAAAAGAAATCAAGAAATTGCTAGCTAGTACTAAGGAGGATATTCTAAAAGTTAAAATAAGAAAATTCGAAAGGGACCGTGAGGATTATTTATCCCACATAAATTAACCTAATTGGGATAATTATATCTCACATACATGGAGACATACAAAATTCACAGAGAAAGAAAGTAATAGGACTGACCCTAAAAAAGCAGAAAGGGTTAATACTATCAATTCACAACATTATAAGAGTAATGAACAGAGAAGATATGGGGATTATAATCAAGTATCAGGGCATACTAGGGCCAGAAATTATGAAAATTATAATCATTTACAGAAACAGTTTTGGGAATAACTACGACTCCTGCTATAGTCATAATAATAGTAATGAATATGACCACATGAGGGGAAATAAACAAAGCCCAAGAGTAAGGGATTACAATTACAGAGATCAATCGTATAATGCAAGGCAAATGTATCAGAGAGATCATAGACCATACAATTATATTGATGGTAAACAACAACAAAAAAATAGTAATGAAAACTATAGACCAAATTATAATAATAGATCTCAATACAACCAACAAGGTGAAAATAGATATAATTCAAATCGAGATAATAGTAATGATTGGAGACTGTCTAATAGGTATGCGCCATTGCAGGACACTAGGGAAACTGAACAAATAAATCAACATGCATCTACTTCTTCCTCCTCCACCTCTACTTCATCCCTCCCTTTTTTAGGACAAGGCCAAAATTCATTTGCAAGTCCACTTCCGCAAAGAGATCTAAGAAAAAGAAGGGCATCAGACAGAGAGGAAAGAGAGGTGGAAGCAGGAGACTCAAAAAAGACCCGATTTTAGAGAAACCAGGTAATAACTTAGGCATCTTTAATCTTAGTAAGAAAATACTGAATTCAGAACATGAGGAACTATTGGGAAAAGGTTTATCTTTTGCACCAAGTTGCAAACTTAATAGATTCGAGACATATATCGATGCACATAAGTTTGTCATAAAATTAACTGTAAAGAGATGGTTTCAAAAAAGTGAAATAGAAAAAATGGCTGGGGATACTTTAACCAATAATAGTGAATATATACATACAGACCTAAGAAGCAAGTCTGTATTTTATCCCAAGCATGAGAAAGGCCCTATAATAGAGACATTTGAGAAATTGATCCTGAGGGACATTGAAAATCTGACTGAGGATAAAATAAATAAAACATATAGCAATCTAAGTAGGAAACAACTAATGATCATTAGTGAATTGGAGATGGATGATATAATTATAAAGCCCGCAGACAAGGGCGGGGGAATAGTCATCTTAGATCGGGCAGACTATCAAATAATGTGTGAAAATATTGTAAAAGATAACGACACTTATAAAAAATTACTGAGTGATCCAACGAAAAGATACAATGAGGAATTAATAAAATTAATAGATTCTGCACATGACAAAGGAATACTTAATGACAAAGAGAGAGGCTATATAGTACCCAAATTTCCAAAAATTCCCCTACTATATTGCTTGCCAAAAATTCACAAAACACTTATTAACCCACCAGGTAGGCCGATTATCTCAGGAATCGGATCCCTGACAGCAAATTTATCGGAATATCTGGATATCTTTTTACAAAAATATGTCAGGACATTACCGTCATATTTAAAAGATTCTACAGATGTTCTGAAATTAGTAGACACCATCACCTGGCAGGAGGATTACCTCCTTGCCACGTGTGATGTGACGTCATTATATACCTGTATAAATCACCATGACGGTATATCAGCCGTTAAACACTTCCTAGACAAAGTTGAGACCTTGAAAGAGGAACAAAAAGGTTTCCTTATAGACTCTATCAAATTCATTTTAACACATAATTTCTTCAGTTATGACTCTCAGTTTTTTAATCAAGAAAGAGGAACAGCAATGGGCACCAGGTTTGCTCCAAGTTATGCAAATTTATTTATGGGTTTTTGGGAACATTTTTTTCTCAGCAATACCAACTTTGGAGCAAACCTGGTGTCTTACAAGCGTTATATAGATGACATCCTTATTATTTGGAGGGGTGATGAAGTTAGGTTAAATGAGTTTATTGAAAGTATGAATAATAATGAGGTGAATCTCCGTTTTACTTGTGAAAAAAGCAAAAAAAGTGTGAATTTCTTAGATCTAGAACTATTCCCTGTGAACAATCAAATACATTCAAAAACACATTTTAAAAATGTGGATGCAAATAGCTATATCCACCACACGAGCTGTCACCATCCAAGATGGATTGACAATATTCCTAAAGGACAGTTCCTACGTATAAAGAAAAATTGTACAAATATAACCGATTTTGATAGTCAGTCTGAAAAATTAAAACAGAAATTTGTAGATAGGGGCTATAATGATAAAAAGATAGAGGAAATAAGACAAGAAATAAGACAAGTAAATAGATGTGATTTGGTAAATAAAAATAGGTTTAAAAATAAAAAAAAACCTAAAAGAATTCAACAAGCTGCAGATGATAACTTATTTATTCCATTTATCACAAATTATAGTAATAATAAATTTCTGATAGAAAAAATACTAAAAAAAACATTGGGGAATACTAAAGAACGATGAGCTCATAGGCTCTCTACTCCCTAAAAAACCACAAATTATTTATAAGAAGGCTCGAAACCTAAAGTCTATTCTAGCACCAACTGAAAATAAAAATAAAAATAGACATAAGATTATGAATAAAGAAAAACAAATGGATTTAAAAGGTAACACCTTAAAAGTTTTTTTTCCATGCCTAACCTGTAAGGCGTGTAAACACTCCAAAAAGGAAAAGGAATTCAAATCAACTGTTACAGGAAAATCCTATAAAATTAGAGACACCATAAGGTGCTCAGACAAATCGGTTATCTATCTAATACAGTGTAAATGTGGCAAGCAATATATAGGGGAATCAGAAAGACCCCTACGAGACAGGATTCGTGAACATATCTGGTCGATTGAAAATCACGATTTAGATAGGAACAAAGATCTCCCTATACCAACTTCATTACCTGCAATGGGGGAGATATGAAGTGTTTTTCATATATGGGTATAGACAAGTTGAAAAAGAACTGGAGAGGGGGAAATGCACAGTCAGAATTACTTAAAAAAGAGACCAAATGGATTTTTGATCTAAAATCGCTTAAACCGAACGGCCTAAACTTAGATTTCGATATAGGGTGTTTCCTTAGAGAATAAATCCTATTTGTTCCTTTCCCTTTAGTTTTGTAAATTATCTTAACTTTTTTATTCACATTGCGGACTTTAAATTATATCTGTTGAATATATCCGTTTAGATTACTGTATGGTTCTATATTAGGTTATACTTAAGCAATATAAATTGATACTGGGAGAATATAATTGACATAGAGAGTTGCTTTTTGACTATTATAACCCATATATATTTAAAAAAAAAAACTTTTAAAAAAACCTGTTTTTTCCCTGCGGGGTGTGCTTTGGACGAGATAATATAGGGGGTGCAAGTGAAAAATAAAATAAATTTCCCCTTTCTGTATGTTTCTACAAATCCATTATAAATAAAAATGATTGTTAATCTTAAAAGAATCTAAAATTGATCATCAAATAAGCTGAAATTTGAAGGACAAATTGTGCATCTTTAAATGTATTATGAATAAGAGCAGAAAGTAACAATAGAAAAAATGTATCATTTTGTATCTGTATCGCAATTCCCTTTGTTTTGAATTAATGCCTAACCAATCATATGCAGGGGTGACGGTATAAAAGACCTGACCTCCCATCTATCAGGAGCTTGACAAAGGCCCAGACCGGGCTGAAACGCGTTGCTCCGCCCACTTTTCTAACACACAGGTGACTGGAACTAATTATCAGCGTCGAGACCTCACAGAGACCCAGAGCACAGTTTGGTCTATCTGGCGCGAGTGCTGATACGGATTGTAAAAGACAAGAGGTTTCCTTCATTTCGGGGATCCATCCAGCAGTGACCTAATCCAGGACCGCTATAGAGAGACAGCTGGGACTTCATAGAGCATTTTCGGTCTCCGGTTAAAACATCACTAACTTCCAGCTGACGTGGATCTTCCTTGGTTTCCAATGGGATCTTTGTTCTCTATCTCGAATTAATCATTTGTGATAGTGATTGTCTCATTGTTGTTTTATTGTTATTTTATTTATGCAATTTTATTTTGAGGTTTTAGGGATTTTATTGATACTACATTGTCAAACGCCTGATCAGAGTGTTATTTAAATTTGGTTTTAAAAGTATTTTTGTGCACGATTAAGACTGTAATAAAATTTGTTTATTTTTTACTTGCACCATTACTCTGGTTCGTCCTTAAGCACATCCCTTTATTTGGGTTTATTAATTAACTACCCAGTTTTTACATATTTGTAAGGAATTATCATTTCCATCGTACTAAGGTAATTTATTGTTTATTGTTTATAGTATACAATAATTAGAACCTTTGCATTACCAATTTAAGCTACACGTTAGCGCCAGGGGTTATTATAGTAATATCCTTATTACTATTGTATGATTGTATTCCTTTCTGTGGAGTTTGAGGATACTCCATTTACCCAGTGGTTTATTGGTAACTTTCCCAGCGCAGGTTGTTCACACCCCTCAGTACACGAGATTGTTTACATAGCAATGTGGACTAGACGCATACAGCCGCTGGGGAGGCGCTATTAACAGCATTAGGATACTGCTGATTAACATTATCGGAGGGGATGTACATTTACTAGGATGATCACATAGATCGCATTGGCTACACTATGAGTTTGTGCTCTCACATAGATTACTTACATACACATTATATACATCTCTGAGTTTACATAGGCAGGTTGCACACGGCTCGATCCTGTATTTTGCACACGGTTCACCTTGATTGGTAGCCTGTAGAAGATGGAGGGGATTACAGGCCTATAAATGTTTGTTCCTTTCACTTGTTGATTGTCAAGAGAAGGGACGCTTGCAGTCCCAAAACATCACAGTAATAAAAGGATTGTCACAGTTGACTGAAGCCCAGTGAGTGCTTTATTTTCGAACTTTTATACATATATGTATTTATATATATATATATATATATATATATATATATATATATATATATAGTTTTTATATATATATATATATATATATATATATATATTATAGATATGTGTATTATTGAACCATGTGTATCATCATAGGTACATATGTATACACATGGAATTTTCTGTCTACATGCTCATTTACATGTACAACAGGTACACAGGATATCATGTACACTATAGTATATCTATACACAGTGTGAAAATGATTTTATAGCTGTATGTAGATGCATAGTCATCATATATATAACATGTCCTATTTCCTGTGCAGGAGCTGATATTTCGTCCAGCACTTGTCCTGCTCTGTTTTATTAGAACCTATTTGACAAGGTAAGCTGCACAGCACAAGCAGATCTAAACTTCTATCTCAAGTATATCGGGTTTTCCTTATGCTTACTTTTTAAAGAACTTAACCGTTTCTCCTTTCTGACATGTTTGCTAAATGTACATTTTGGGAATTCCTCATACAGAGGAATTGACAATATAAATTCTCTATTTGCCATACTATCTCTCTTGGGATTTTACAGTACGTCTGTCTGTCTGTCATGTGGAATTTGCTGATGACTAGGAATTATTTTCCGTTTACAGTGTCCCATACCAGTTAAATGGTTTGGTTTATAAGATTATATTTTCTCTTTTTTTACCCCTGCTAAGTGTTATTTTATTCCTATGGGGGGGGGGGGGGGCGGAGGGGGGTGTATTTGATTCATAAATCTCACTCTATTTATTAGGATTTTATCTTAAGCCAATTTGTATGCAGAAAGATTTTCTATAGAAAATTTATTAGTTCTGAAGTTTTGTTTTTCAGGACTAATTTTTCCAATTTTTGTCCATTCTTTTGGTTTGGCATCTGCCTTCCGCATAGTATCAAGGGTTCTGGCCTCTTGTTAACTGTGATAGCCAGTAGTAGTGGCCCAGTAGTTAGCTTTCTAGCAAGCAGCTTATCAGGATTCTAAAACTCTCAGTACCTTCATATTTGTAGGATATACTTGTTCAGATTCCATCTTGGAGTCTTGCAATTTCTCTTTTCAGTTTATTTTTTTTACAGTAACAACATAGCTGTAAAATAATTGTGTCATGGAGCCACCCAGCTTCTCAGTTTGTTTTTCTGGGATTTTTCATATTTCCTGTATTTTATGAGCCTCCTTTATCAGTTTTGCACAGATTAATACCTCAGAAAGCATGTGTCGAAATGTATGCAAGTGTTGTAAAAATACACCATTTGTTTGTGCTGCAAAAATGAACCTTTGTGCCAGTTTTGTTTCTGAGATATTGCACCCTAAGGATAGTTTAATCTGGCCCTCCCTTGTTTATAAGGCAAATCATTCATTTTAGACTCATTGTTTTTTTAGGGTTCTAACAGATGTAAGTTGATTTTCTATACAAGCACTCACTAGACAAATATAAATATATAGACAAGCATGCATTCTCCATTGTAGACTGTCACTATGCACTGGTTGGATAAATGTCACTTTTTACACAGTTATACAGTTCCAGAATGATCACTTCACTTGACATTCACAAGATAAACATACACAACTGTTTATTGTGGGCTACAACCCCCACCCCACCCTACACTACTAATTAGGTAAATATCACTTCCAGTTCCAGAGTATACTCTGTTCAAGTGGCCCCCATATGAGAAGCACACTTGGCCAGTGGCCCCCCAATATAATGAGCTGGATGCCCCTGTTTTAGACCATGTGACCTCATCTATGCCTACTTTCCACCCCATGTAATTTAATCTTTAAAAAATATATACCGTTTGTATGTCGGCCATTTTCGTTTCTGAGATATTGCACTTTATACTTTAGCCCATGTGACCTCATCACCACCCACTTTCCAGTCTGTATAATTAAATCATAAAAAATATACCATTTGTTTGTGCTACGTATGTGCAGATTGGTGCCGTTTGGTTTTGGAGATATTGTACATTATATTTAATGTGACTTCAATCTCCAACCACTTTACATGTGATGTCATTGCAAAAATAATATCCATTAGTTTGTGCTATGTTTGTGCTTATTATCTGTGTTTGATGTACAAAGATTCACTGCTTCTTATTCCCCCTCTTCGAGACATCCAACACCTGACATTTCTCTTGACGGTTGGAGACTCTACTCTCAACACCTCACCCCAGGTCCGCTGTCTTGGAATCACACTAGACTCAGAACTCACATTCAACCCACATATACAAGTGCTTACCAAATCCTGCCATTCACATCTATACAACATTTCCAGAATTCGTCCCTTCCTTACTCAAAAAACTACAAAAATACTTATTCATTCCCTCATTTTGTCACGCATTGATTATTGCAATCTACTCCTAAATGGCCTTCCAAAACACTGCCTCTCCTCCCTCCAGTCTATTATAAATGCTTCTGCTAGACTCATCCACCTAAGTCGCCGATCTACATCAGCTGCTCCGCTCTGCCAGTCTCTACACTGGCTCCCCATACACTCCAGAATACAATTTAAAGTATTAACCCTAACTTACAAAGCACTAAACATAACTTACAAAGCACTAAACAGTCTAGCTCCCAACTATATTTCCTCTCTCGTCATAAAATATTCCCCATCCCGTCCTCTTCGCTCAACCTCTGACCTACGTCTCTCTACTCCTGTTATCTCTACGTCCCACTCTCGCCTCCAAGACTTTGCATGTGCTGCTCCTGTCCTCTGGAACTCTCTACCCCACTCTATAAGACTGTCTCTAACCTTGTATAGCTTCAGACGCTCCTTGAAAACCCACCTATTCAGAAAGGCTTACCATCTCTCCTCCATCCCGCATCCGAACCAAACTAATACATGTACATGAACTGCCTGATCACTGCTGCAAATACAACCGATGTAACAAGCTACCCCAACCTTATGTCTCTGCACCCTAAACCTATAGACTGTGAGCTCTCCGGAGCAGGGCCCTCTTCCTCCTGTACTAGATTTGTTTAGTTTTGTTATGTTTTGTATTTTATCAAAAATCTTTGTCGTTGTATACCCCTATCACTGTACCCAGCACTACGGAATTTGGCGGCGCTATACAAATAAATTATAATAATAATAATTCACAAGTTTGGATAGTGTTTTTAATCTGACAACCATTTTTTATTGATAATGCTTTTGGCTGCATTATTTTTGATTCCCTAATCTATTGTTCAAACGCTGGTATTTATATACATGGTTAAAAAAAATACTTGGCAAAAACAAAATATCAGTGGGTAATTTATTGAAGTTTACATGCACGTAACTCAGTGATTCAAACTATCATTAACTGTATAGGGGTAGCCAGCATTTGCAGACCATCTGCTGTGTAGAAATAGCATTATCCTGGCTCACAAATGCTTATTGCACAAACAAATTAGTAAATGTGTATTATTATTATAAATAATGTTATCTCATTTTTGGTCATGTGAAAATGCTGACATTAGAAATAGCACATGATTCCAGTCACTATTTCTAATGTCCTTATTTACATAAAACATAATACAATTTTGATAGCAAATACCTTTTGAAGCTGGTTCAGTGTCATTGTTAAACAACAAGCTACATACTATTTGTATTTCTAGGTCCCAGTAGTGGTTTGCTGCTCCTGAACCTACCTAGGTATGCTTTTCAGCAAGTGATACTAAGAGAACATAGCAAAAAAGGACTCATTACTGGATCGCAACACTATGTTTACTGGGATGCAACTTGTGTCTGTTTTGTATGAGAATGTGTGGTGTGTTATATGAGGGTGTTTGTTGTATGAGAGTGTGTGTGTGGTATGTGTTGTATGAGAGTGTGTGTGGTGTATGAGTGTGTGTGTGTGGTATGTGTTGTATGAGAGTGTGTGTGTGGTATGTGTTGTATGAGTGTGTGTGTGTGGTGTGTTGTATGAGAGTGTGTATGGTGTATGAGTGTGTGTGTGGTATGTGTTGTATGAGTGTGTGTGTGTGTGGTATGTGTTGTATGAGAGTGTGTGTGTGTGGTATGTGTTGTATGAGAGTGTGTGTGGTGTATGTGTTGTAGGAGAGTGTGTGTGGTGTATGAGTGTGTGTGTGTGGTGTATGAGTGTGTGTTTGTGGTATGTGTTGTATGAGAGTGTGTTTGTGGTATGTGTTGTATGAGAGTGTGTGTGTTGTATGAGAGTGTGTGTGTTGTATGAGAGTGTGTGTGGTGTATGAGTGTGTGTGTGGTGTATGAGTGTGTGTGTGGTATGTGTTGTATGAGAGTGGGTGTGGTGTATGTGTTATATGAGTGTGTGTGTGGTGTATGAGTGTGTGTGTGTGGTGTATGAGTGTGTGTGTGTGTGTGGTATGTGTTGTATGAGAGTGTGTGTGGTGTATGAGTGTGTGTGTGTGGTGTATGAGTGTGTGTGTGGTATGTGTTGTATGAGTGTGTGTGTGTGTGGTATGTGTTGTATGAGAGTGTGTGTGGTGTATGAGTGTGTGTGTGTGGTATGTGTTGTATGAGAGTGTGTGTGTGGTATGTGTTGTATGAGAGTGTGTGTGTTGTATGAGAGTGTGTGTGTGTGGTATGTGTTGTATGAGACTGTGTGTGTGGTATGTGTTGTATGAGAGTGTGTGTGGTGTATGTGTTATATGAGAGTGTGTGTGGTGTATGAGTGTGTGTGTGTGGTGTATGTGTGTGTGTGTGTGTGTGTGTGGTATGTGTTGTATGAGAGTGTGTGTGTGGTATGTGTTGTATGAGAGTGTGTGTGGTGTATGAGTGTGTGTGTGGTATGTGTTGTATGAGTGTGTGTGTGTGGTGTATGAGTGTGTGTGTGGTATGTGTTGTATGAGTGTGAGTGTGTGTGGTGTATGAGTGTGTGTGTGTGGTATGTGTTGTATGAGAGTGTGTGTGTGGTATGTGTTGTATGAGAGTGTGTGTGGTGTATGTGTTGTATGAGAGTGTGTGTGGTGTATGCGTGTGTGTGTGGTGTATAAGTGTGTGTGTGTGTGGTATGTGTTGTATGAGAGTGTGTGTGGTGTATGTGTTGTAGGAGAGTGTGTGTGGTGTATGAGTGTGTGTGTGTGGTGTATGAGTGTGTGTTTGTGGTATGTGTTGTATGAGAGTGTGTTTGTGGTATGTGTTGTATGAGAGTGTGTGTGTTGTATGAGAGTGTGTGTGTTGTATGAGAGTGTGTGTGGTGTATGAGTGTGTGTGTGGTGTATGAGTGTGTGTGTGGTATGTGTTGTATGAGAGTGGGTGTGGTGTATGTGTTATATGAGTGTGTGTGTGGTGTATGAGTGTGTGTGTGTGGTGTATGAGTGTGTGTGTGTGTGTGGTATGTGTTGTATGAGAGTGTGTGTGGTGTATGAGTGTGTGTGTGTGGTGTATGAGTGTGTGTGTGGTATGTGTTGTATGAGTGTGTGTGTGTGTGTGTGTGTGTGTGGTATGTGTTGTATGAGAGTGTGTGTGGTGTATGAGTGTGTGTGTGTGGTATGTGTTGTATGAGAGTGTGTGTGTGGTATGTGTTGTATGAGAGTGTGTGTGTTGTATGAGAGTGTGTGTGTGTGGTATGTGTTGTATGAGACTGTGTGTGTGGTATGTGTTGTATGAGAGTGTGTGTGGTGTATGTGTTATATGAGAGTGTGTGTGGTGTATGAGTGTGTGTGTGTGGTGTATGTGTGTGTGTGTGTGTGGTATGTGTTGTATGAGAGTGTGTGTGTGGTATGTGTTGTATGAGAGTGTGTGTGGTGTATGAGTGTGTGTGTGGTATGTGTTGTATGAGTGTGTGTGTGTGGTGTATGAGTGTGTGTGTGGTATGTGTTGTATGAGTGTGAGTGTGTGTGGTGTATGAGTGTGTGTGTGTGGTATGTGTTGTATGAGAGTGTGTGTGTGGTATGTGTTGTATGAGAGTGTGTGTGGTGTATGTGTTGTATGAGAGTGTGTGTGGTGTATGCGTGTGTGTGTGGTGTATAAGTGTGTGTGTGTGTGGTATGTGTTGTATGAGAGTGTGTGTGGTGTATGAGTGTATGTGTGGTGTGTGTTGTATGAGAGTGTGTGCGGTGTATGAGTGTATGTGTGGTGTGTGTTGTATGAGAGTGTGTGTGGTGTATGAGTGTGTGTGTTGTATGAGAGTGTGTGTGTGCTATTCATTTTTATAACACTTTCAAGTTTGACTACAATTAGGAATAAAGCACACACACGTATTGTCACTTTGCCAAAAAAGCATAAAAATAGGGTTGTGAAGGTATGTGGTATCATGGCACTGGGTCTTGGGGAACAAAAGTTTGAAGAGCCCTAGTCTAAAACCACAGTCTCTGAAAAATTAAATAAAAAAATTGAGTCTCATGCCCCTTTAACTGTTTTTGAAAGGGATACCAAACCCATTTTTTCTCTTTATGATTCAGATAGAGCATGCACTTTTAAGCAACTTTCTAATGTACTCCTATTATCAATTTTTCTTCGTTATCTTTATTTAAAGAGCAAGAAAGCTTAGGAGCTGTCCCATTTTAGGTTCAGCACCCTGGATAGCGCTTGCTTATTGGTGACTACATTCAGCCAACCAATAAGCAAGTGTTACCCGGGTTCTGAACCAAAAATGGGCCGCCTCATAAGTTTTACTTTCCTGCTTTTTAAATAAAGATAGCAAGAGAACAAAGAAACATTGATAATAGGAGTAAATTAGAAAGTTGCATAAAATTGCACGTTCTATCTGAATCATGAAAGAAAAATGTTGGATTTAGTATCCCTTTAAAATAGGACAGGAATACCCTTTAAAAAGAGCTGGACTCTTCATCTTTCTTACCCCCTGTCGGAGGTTAATTTCTTCTACTGCCTCTTGTTTACATAACTTTTCTGCAGCAATTACTGCAGTATGGAAATGTTTTGTAGATGCTTCAGCAAGAAAATCAACTATTTTAAATGAGAAAAAAGGAGTTATTTGTAAAAATATTTTTAAAAAACCAAGGTGACATTTTTGGGAACACAATTAAAAGGGACATCAAATCCAAAATTTTATCTTTCATGATTCAGATAGAGCATGCAATTTTAAACAACTTTCCAATTTACTTTTTTATCTAGTTTGCTTTGTTCTCTTGGTATTCTTTGTGGAAAAACACAATTTATGCTTACCTGATAAATTTATTTCTCTTGTGGTGTATCCAGTCCACGGATCATCCATTACTTGTGGCATATTCTCATTCCCAACAGGAAGTTGCAAGAGGACACCCACAGCAGAGCTGTAATATAGCTCCTCCCCTAACTGTCATAGCCAGTCATTCGACCGAAAACAAGCCGAGAAAGGAGGAACCATAGGGTGTAGTGCTTACTGTAGTTTAAATTTAAAAATTACCTGCCTTAAAATGACAGTGCGGGCCGTGGACTGGATACACCACAAGAGAAATAAATTTATCAGGTAAGCATAAATTGTGTTTTCTCTTCTAAGGTGTATCCAGTCCACGGATCATCCATTACTTGTGGGATACCAATACCATAGCTAAAGTACACGGATGAAGGGAGGGACAAGGCAGGAACTTAAATGGAAGGAACCACTGCCTGTAAAATCTTTCTCCCAAATATAGCCTCCGAAGAAGCAAAAGTATCAAATTTGTAAAATTTTGAAAAAGTATGAAGCGAAGACCAAGTCACCGCCTTGCAAATCTGTTCAACAGAAGCCTCATTTTTAAAGGCCCAAGTGGAAGCCACAGCTCTAGTGGAATGAGCTGTAATCCTTTCAGGAGGCTGCTGTCCAGCAGTCTCATAAGCTAAGCGGATTAAGCTTCTTAGCCAAAAAGAAAAAGAGGTTGCCAAAGCCTTTTGATCTCTCCTCTGTCCAGAGTAGACAACAAACAAAGCAGATGTTTGACGAAAATCTTTAGTAGCTTGTAAGTAAAACTTTAAAGCACAGACCACGTCCAGATTGTGTAACACAAGGATGGAACCACAATCTCTTGTTAGATACCACCTTAGGTAAGAACCCAGGTTTGGTACGCAGGACTACCTTATCCGTATGAAAAATCAGATAAGGAGAATCACATTGTAAGGCAGATAGCTCAGAGACTCTACGAGCCGAGGAAATAGCTACCAAAAAAAAAAAATAGAACTTTCCAAGATAAAAGTTTGATATCTATGGAATGAAGAGGTTCAAACGGAACTCCTTGAAGAACCTTAAGAACCAAGTTTAGGCTCCATGGTGGAGCAACAGGTTTAAACACAGGCTTGATTCAAACTAAAGCCTGACAAAATGCCTGAACGTCTGGAACATCTGCCAGACGCTAGTGCAAAAGAATAGACAGAGCAAAAATCTGTCCCTTTAAGAAACTAGCTGACAATCCTTTTTCCAAACCTTCTTGGAGAAAAGATAAAATCCTAGGAATCCTGACCTTACTCCATGAGTAACCCTTGGATTCACACCAATAAAGATATCTACGCCATACCTTATGGTAAATTTTCCTGGTGACAGGCTTTCGTGCCTGTATTAAGGTATCAATAACTGACTCGGAGAAGCCACGCTTTGATAAAATCAAGCATTCAATCTCCAGGCAGTCAGCCTCAGAGAAATTAGATTTGGATGGTTGAAAGGACCCTGAAGTAGAAGGTCCTGTCTCAGAGGCAGAGACCATGGTGGAAAGGATGACATGTCCACTAGATCTGCATACCAGGTCCTGCGTGGCCACGCAGGTGCTATCAGAATCACCGATGTTCTCTCCTGCTTGATCTTGGCAATCAGTCGAGGGAGCAGAGGAAACGGTGGAAACACATAAGCCAGGTTGAAAGACCAGGGCGCTGCTAGAGTATCTATCAGTGTCGCCTTGGGATCCCTGGACCTGGATCCGTAACACGGAAGCTTGGCGTTCTGGCGAGACGCCATGAGATCCAGTTCTGGTTTGCCCCAACGGAGAATCAGTTGTGCAAATACCTCCGGATGGAGTTCCCACTCTCCCGGATGAAAAGTCTGGCGACTTAGAAAATCCGCCTCCCAGTGCTCTACACCTGGGATATGGATAGCTGATAGGTGGCAAGAGTGAATCTCTGCCCAGTGAATTATTTTTGAAACTTCTAACATCTCTAGGGAACTTCTTGTTCCCCCTCGATGGTTGATGTAAGCTACAGATGTTGACCGACTGAAATCTGATGTACCTCAGAGTTGCTAACTGAGGCCAAACCTGAAGAGCCTTGAATATCGCTCTTAGTTCCAGAATATTTATTGGAAGGAGAGACTCCTCCTGAGTCCACGATCCCTGAGCCTTCAGGGAGTTCCAGACTGCACCCCAACCTAGAAGGCTGGCATTTGTTGTTACAATAGTCCAATCTGGCCTGCGAAGGTCATACCTTTGGACAGATGGACCCGAGATAGCCACCAGGGAAGAGGATCCCTAGTCTCTTGGTCCAGATTCAGTTGAGGGGCCAAATCTGTGTAATCCCCGCTCCACTGACTGAGCCTGCATAGTTGCAGCGGTCTGAGATGTAAGCATGCAAACGGCACTATGTCCTTTGCCGCTACCATTAAGCCGATTACTTCCATACACTGAGCCACCAAAGGGCGCGGAATGGAATGAAGAACCCAACAGGAATTTAGAAGCTTTGATAACCTGGACTCCGTCACGGTAAATTTTCATTTCTACAGAATCTATCAGAGTCCCTAGAAAGGAAACTCTTGTGAGTGGGGATAGAGAACACTTTTCCTCGTTCACTTTCCACCCATGCGACCTCAGAAATGCCAGTACTACGTCCGTATAAGACTTGGCAATTTGGAAGTTTGACGCCTGTATCAGGATGTCGTCTAAATAAGGGGCTACTGCTATGCCCCGCGCCCTTAGGACCGCCAAAAGCGACCCTAGAACCTTTGTAAAGATTCTTGGGGCTGTAGCTAATCCAAAGGGAAGAGCTACAACTGGTAATGCCTGTCTTGAAAGGCAAACCTGAGAAACCGATGATGATCTTTGTGTATCGGAATGTGAAGATAAGCATCCTTTAGATCCACTGTAGTCATATATTGACCCTCCTGGATCAGTGGTAGGATGGTACGAATAGTTTCCATCTTGAACGACGGAACTTTGAGGAATTTGTTTAAGATCTTTAGATCCAAAATCGGTCTGAAGGTTCCCTCTTTTTTAGGAACCACAAACAGATTTGAGTAAAAACCCTGTTCCTGTTCCTCCTTTGGAACTGGATGGATCACTCCCATAACTAGGAGGTCTCGTACACAGTGTAAGAATGCCTCACTCTTTATCTGGTTTGCAAATAATTGTGAAAGGTGAAATCTCCCTTTTGGGGGGGGAAGCTTTGAAGTCCAGAAGATATCCCTGGGATATAATTTCCAACGCCCAGGGATCCTGAACATCTCTTGCCCATGCCTGGGCGAAGAGTGAAAGTCTGCCCCCTACTAGATCCGTTACCGGATAGGGGGTCGTTCCTTCATGCTGTCTTAGAGGCAGCAGCAGGCTTTTTGACCTGCTTATCTTTTTTCCAGGTCTGGTTTGGTCTCCAGACCGTCTTGGATTGAGCAAAAGTTCCCTCTTGTTTATTATTAGAGGAAGTTGATGCCGCACCTGCCTTGAAGTTTCGAAAGGCACGAAAATTAGACTGTTTGGCCCTGGATTTGGACTTGTCCTGAGGAAGGGCACAACCTTTTCCTCCCGTGATATCAGCAATAATCTCCTTCAAACCAGGCCCGAATAGGGTCTGCCCCTTGAAGGGAATGTTAAGTAGCTTAGATTTTAAAGTCACGTCAGCTGACCATGATTTAAGCCATAGCGCTCTGCGCGCCTGTATAGCAAAACCAGAATTCTTAGCCGTTAAGTTTATTCAAATGAACAATGGCATCAGAAATAAAATAATTGGTTAGCTTAAGTGCTCTAAGTTTGCCAAGTATGTCATCCAATGGAGTCTCTACCTGTAAAGCCTCTTCCAGAGACTCAAACCAGTACGCTGCAGCAGCAGTGACAGGGGCAATGTATGCAATGGGCTGTAGGATAAAGCCTTGTTGAATAAATATTTTCTTAAGGTAACCTAATTTTTTATCCATTGGCTCTAAAAAAGCACAACTGTCCTTGACAGGGATAGTAGTACTACGCTTTGCTAGAGTAGAAACTGCTCCCTCCACCTTAGGGACTGTCTGCCATAAGTCCCGTGTGGTGGCGTCTATTGGAAAACATTTTTCTAAAAATAGGAGGGGAAGAGAACGGCACACCTGGTCTATCCCATTCCTTATTAATAATTTCTGTAAACCTTTTAGGTATTGGAAAAACATCAGTACACACCGGCACTGCAAAGCATTTATCCAGTCTACAAAATTTCTCTGGCACTGCAATGGTATCACAGTCATTCAGAGCAGCTAAAACCTCCCTAAGTAACACGCGGAGGTGTTCAAGCTTAAATTTAAATGTAGAAATATTAGAATCAGGTATCTTTCCTGAGTCATTAACATCACCCACTGACTGAAGCTCTCCTTCCTCAGCTTCTGCATATTGTGAGGCAGTATCAGACATGGTTCTTGAAGCGTCAATATGCTCTGCATTTTGTCTCACCCCAGAGCTATCTCGCTTACCTCTAAGTTCAGGTAGTCTGGCTAATACCGCTGACAGTGTATTATCCATGACTGCCGCCATGTCTTGTAAAGTAAACGCTATGGGCGCCCTAGATGTACTTGGCGCCATTTGAGCTTGAGTCCCTTGGGCGGGAGTCAAAGGGTCTGACACGTGGGGAGAGTTATTTGGCATAACTTTCCCCTCGCCAGATTCCTCTGGTGATAATTTTTTTAAAAACAGAATATGATCTTTATTGCATAAAATGAAATCAGTACATTTGGTACACATTCTAAGAGGGGGTTCCACAATGGCTTTTAAACATAATGAACAAGGAGTTTCTTCTATGTCAGACATGTTTATACAGACTAGCAATGAGACTAGCAAGCTTGGAAAACACTTTAAATCAAGTTAACAAGCAAATATAAAAAACGGTACTGTGCCTTTAAGAGAAACAAATTTTGTCAGAATTTGAAAAACAGTGAAAAAATGCAGTAAATCAAACGAAATTTTTACAGTGTATGTAATAGGCTAGCAGAGCATTGCATCCACTTGCAAATGGATGATTAACCCCTTAGTTCAAAAAACGGATTTAAAAAAAAAAAAACGAAATAGACTTTTTTTTGTTTGTTTGTTTTTTAACAGTCACAACCAACTGCCACAGCAAGCTGTGGTCTTACCTTCCCCAATAAACGACTTTGGAAAGCCTTTGAGCCCTTTAGAGATGTCCTATAGCATACAGGGGACTCCTGAGGGAAGCTGGATGTCACAGTTTGTAATTTTAACTGCACCAACTGTAACTTTTATACTATAACAGTGGAAAGCCTCAGTAAAACTGTTTCTAGTCAAAATTTAAGCCAACCATGTGGAAAAAACTAGGCCCCAATAAAGTTTTATCACCAATGCATATATAAAAACGATTAAACATGCCAGCAAACATTTATATTGCAATATAATAAGGGTATTACCCCTGGGAGTAAGCATGATACCAGTCGTTATTAAATCACTGTATTCAGGCTTAACTTACAACATTAATCCGGTATCAGCAGCATTTTCTAGTGTTTTCCATCTCTAGAAAAAAATTATAACTGCACATACCTGATAGCAGAATAAACTGCACGCCATTCTCTCGCTGAAGTTACCTCATCTGTGTAATCCCCTCAGACATATGTGAGAATAGCAATGGATCTTAGTTACAAACTGCTAAGATCATAGAAACCTCAGGCAGATTCTTCTTCTATTTACTGCCTGAGATAAAATAGCACAACTCCGGTACTATTTAAAAATAACAAACTTTTGATTGAAGAAAATAAACTAACTATATTTAACCACTCTCTCCTACAACATCCTAGCTTGTTGAGAGTTGCAAGAGAATGACTAGCTATGACAGTTAGGGGAGGAGCTATATTACAGCTCTGCTGTGGGTGTCCTTTTGCAATTTCCTGTTGGGAATGAGAATATCCCACAAGTAATGGATGATCCGTGGACTGGATACACCTTACAAGAGAAATGATACATAGGTAGGCTAAGGAGCGCAGCAATGCGCTACTGGATTCTGCGCAATTGTTTTGTTATTCCTCTGTAGGAATAAGCTTCTCTGACGCAACATATATACATTATATAGTGATAATGCTCATCAGTGTTAGGTCAGCCTGTCTCTGATCAGTATATTTCTATCTGACTCTGGGGCCCTAAAGTGACATTAAACTGTTGGCCACTATGCTATTGCTTTTCCTCTTGTTCTTGCAGCTCCTTTCCAAGCCTTTCTCCATTTGTAACCCTCGTACATGTGCTGGATGGTAAAGCTCCACCTCTTCATACTGGGGGCTGCAATTTTGGAGCACAGGTATTTTATCCTATGACAGACACAGTGTGTGCACCAAAATAGGGGAAATGTTTTGAAAAGAGCTGCAAGTACAAAATGAAATACTGAGTAGTAACTTTTATTTTGTAGTTGTGTTCAACAGTTTGATGTCCCTTTATTAACTGATCCTCTGTTACTTTATGCCTAGGGGTCACCTAGGGTTGCCACCTCGGCCATGTTTTCCTGGACACTTATGAGTTATACATGCTGCAGGGTGTGCAGGGAGCAACATGAATAGTGCTGTTCAGTGTCACTATTTGTGTGTTCAGTGTCCAGGAAAACATGGCTGAGGTGGCAACCCTAGGGTCACCCCATTGACTCCCTTGACCCAGAGTTTTACAAGACATGAGTGATTCCTGGGTCTCTAAACTTCATAGTCAGTTCTTCCATCTTGGTTTTTTTGTGTATGCGTTTATCTCTTCTCTCACAATACCATGCCTGCCTGCATTGCAGGATTTTGCTTATTAGCAGCATATTAATTTGTCTTTTAATAATGTAGTTTGATAATCCGGTAAGTCTGTCATTATGGAGGCTGTGATAGTGTCAGGGATTTTTTTAATTTTGTGTTTATATTTTCTACTTCTGCACTGATTTACTGCTCCAAACAACCCCTGGATCTAAAATAGTGAAAATGTCTTTTAGCTGATGAATTCTATGTGTTGCTGTTCCTGAAAATCTATTGTCAGATTTAAACGAGCATTCTAATGCAAAACTAACGTGCTTATTTGTTAGCGCATTTAAGGGAGTTAGATGAGTGTTCACTAACCCTCGTCCTCCAGGTTTAATTACCAGGAAATAAAACCTTTTTTTCTATTAGATTAGGTGTAATTGTTTTTATTTTTGATAATTTCGTTTTATTATTTTTTGTAAGTTTAAAGTTTTTTAATTTTTCGTAATTTAGTGTTTATTATTTTTTGTAATTTTAGATTTTTTTATTTTTTTCGCAGTTAGGTTATTTTAAATTTTAAATTTAGGTTTTTTAATTGGTAGTTTTTTAAAATTTTATTAGAATAGTTATGTTAGGTTAATTTATAGTTTGAACTTAGTTTTTTTATTTCACAGGTAAATTTTTATTTGTTTAGCACAAAACTCGTAATCTAGGTGACTGTTATTAAAAAATAAGCAAAACTATACATTTTTACAAAAAACACTCCCAGATGGGCTATATAAATGGATCATCTACAAAACATTTATGCAAAGAAAAATCTGGTGTACAATATCCCTTTAAAGATTTGTTGGGTGGGTTAAATTTTTTATTCACCAACAAAGGGCAGGAAACATGGGGTTACTATCCTAGATAGAAAAGGCCTTCCAATTCTCAAACATGAGGTAGATAAACAAGGTAGATACAGGGGGGGGTAGTTATCAAGCCGTCAACCTCAAATACGCTGCGTATTCCGCAGCGTATTTGTGGCGAGGCTGATACGCCTTAGTTATCAAAGGCTCGAGACAGGCAAAAGTAGAATTTTGTGACGTAAGCTTCGATCCGCCGGACTCAGTCCGACACAGATCGATTCTTACGTCACTCCAGATGTTCCGCACACAAGTGCGGCACAATCTCACTACTTTTGCTAGCTATCAAAAAACTAGCAGGTACGCTCGGCACTTTTAAGGCCCAGCGTACCTGGTTTTCAAAGCGCCAGCCTGGAGGCGGCGGATCCCATAGGAATCAATGGGAGTCTGACCATAGCGAAAGTACAAGTTCGCTGCTGACAGACATCCCATTGATTTCTATGGGAGCTGTCTACACCTAACACCCTAACATGTACCCCGAGTCTAAACACCCCTAATCTGACCCCCCCTACACCGCCGCAACTAAATAAAGTTATTACCCCCTAAACCGCCGCTCCCGGAGCCCACCGCAAGCTACTCTATACATATTAACCCCTAAACCGCCGCTCCCGGAGCCCACCGCAACTATAATAAATGTATTAACCCCTAACCCCGCCGCTCCCTGAACCCGCCGCAACCTATATTAAATGTATTAACCCCTATCCTGCCCCCCCTACACCGTCGCCACCTATAATACATTTATTAACCCCTAATCTGCCCCCCCTACACCGTCGCCACCTATAATAAATTTATTAACCCCTATCCTGCCCCCCACTACGCCGCCGCCACTGTAATAAAATTATTAACCCCTAAACCTAACCCTAACCCTAACGCCCCCTAACTTAAATATTAATTAAATAAATCTAAATAAATTAACTCTTATTAACTAAATGAATCCTATTTAAAACTAAATACTTACCTTTAAAATAAACCCTAATATAGCTACAATATAAATAATAATTATATTCTAGCTATCTTAGGATTTATTTTTATTTTACAGGTACCTTTCAATTTATTTTAACCATGTACAATAACTATTAAATAGTTATTAACTATTTAATAGCTTACCTAGCTAAAATAAAGAGAAATGTACCTGTGAAATAAATCCTAACCTAAGTTACAATTACACCTAACACTACACTATACTTTAATAAATTATTCCTATTTAAAAATAAATACTTACCTGTAAAATAAACCCTAAGATAGCTACAATGTAATTAATAATTATATTATAGCTATCTTAGGATTTATATTTATTTTACAGGTAACTTTGTATTTATTTTAGCTAGTTAGAATAGTTATTAAATAGTTATTAACTATTTAATAACTACCTAGCTAAAAGAAATACAAAATTACCTGTAAAATAAATCCTAACTTAAGTTACAATTAAACCTAATACTACACTATCATTAAATTAACTAAATAAACTACCTACAAAGAACTACAATGAAATACAATTACATAAACTAACTAAAGTACAAAAAATAAAAAAAGCTAAGTTACAAAAAATAAAAAATTAAGTTACAAACATGTTAAAAATATTACAACAATTTTAAGCTACTTACACCTAATCTAAGCCCCCTAATAAAATAACAAACCCCCCCAAAATAAAAAAAATCCCTACCCTATTCTAAATTACATAAATTTGATGGAATCAGCCAATCAGATCGGCTGTTCCGATCAGCCAATAGAATGCGAGCTCAATCTGATTGGCTGATTGGATCAGCCAATCGGATTGAACTTGAATCTGATTGGCTGATTCCATCAGCCAATCAGATTTTCCTACCTTAATTCCGATTGGCTGATAGAATCCTATCAGCCAATCGGAATTGAGGGGACGCCATCTTGGATGACGTCCCTTAAAGGAGCCGTCATTCGTCGTAGTCCGTCGGTGAAGAAGGTGGTTCCGCGTCGGCGGAAGGAAGATTCAAGACCCGGCTTGGAAGATGACTTCGCCCGGATAGAAGACCTCTTCAGCGCCTCTTTGAAGATGACATCGGCCGGATCGAAGACTTCTTCAGCGCCGCCTGGATGATGACTTCATCGGATGGAAGATTTCTTCAGCGCCGCTTGGAGGATTAACTTCTTCCGCTCCGGATGTCCTCTTCAGTTCCATCGGTGGCTCGGCTGAGTGAAGACGACTCAAGGTAGGATGATCTTCAGGGGATTAGTGTTAGGTTTTTGTAAGGGGGGTTTGGGTTAGATTAGGGGTATGTGGGTGGTGGGTTTTAATGTTGGGGGGGGGGTTGTATTTTTATTTTACAGGCAAAAGAGCTGAACTTTTTGGGGCATGCCCCCACAAATGGCCCTTTTAAGGGCTGGTAAGGTAAAAGAGCATTGAAATTTATGTAATTTAGAATAGGGTAGGGATTTTTTTTATTTTGGGGGGGTTTGTTATTTTATTAGGGGGCTTAGATTAGGTGTAAGTAGCTTAAAATTGTTGTAATATTTTTAACATGTTTGTAACTTAATTTTTTATTTTTTGTAACTTAGCTTTTTTATTTTTTGTACTTTAGTTAGTTTATGTAATTGTATTTCATTGTAGTTCTTTGTAGGTAGTTTATTTAGTTAATTTAATGATAGTGTAGTATTAGGTTTAATTGTAACTTAAGTTAGGATTTATTTTACAGGTAATTTTGTATTTCTTTTAGCTAGGTAGTTATTAAATAGTTAATAACTATTTAATAACTATTCTAACTAGCTAAAATAAATACAAAGTTACCTGTAAAATAAATATAAATCCTAAAATAGCTATAATATAATTATTAATTACATTGTAGCTATCTTAGGGTTTATTTTACAGGTAAGTATTTATTTTTAAATAGGAATAATTTATTAAAGTATAGTGTAGTGTTAGGTGTAATTGTAACTTAGGTTAGGATTTATTTCACAGGTACATTTCTCTTTATTTTAGCTAGGTAAGCTATTAAATAGTTAATAACTATTTAATAGTTATTGTACATGGTTAAAATAAATTGAAAGGTACCTGTAAAATAAAAATAAATCCTAAGATAGCTAGAATATAATTATTATTTATATTGTAGCTATATTAGGGTTTATTTTAAAGGTAAGTATTTAGTTTTAAATAGGATTCATTTAGTTAATAAGAGTTAATTTATTTAGATTTATTTAATTAATATTTAAGTTAGGGGGGCGTTATGGTTAGGGTTAGACTTAGGTTTAGGGGTTAATAATTTTATTACAGTGGCGGCGGCGTAGTGGGGGGCAGGATAGGGGTTAATAAATTTATTATAGGTTGCGGCGGGTTCATGGAGCGGCGGTTTAGGGGTTAAACTATTTATTTAGTTGCGGAGAGGTGCGGGATCAGCAGGATAGGGGTTAATAATTTTATAATAGAGGGCAACGGTATAGGGGGGGCAGGATAGGGGTTACTAGGTATAATGTAGGTGGCAGCGGTGTCCGGGAGCGGCGGTTTAGGGGTTAATACATTTATAAGAGTTGCGGCAGGGTCTAGGAGCGGCGGTTTAGGGGTTAGTAACTTTATTTAGTTGCGGGGGGCTCCGGGGGCGCCGGTATAGGGGGCAGAACAGTGCAGTTTAGTGTGAGTGCTTAGTGACAGGCTAGCAATAAAGCTGGGAAAAAGCCGAAGGGCAGCGAGATCGGATGAGTGATAACTGTCACAGTCCGCTGCTCATCGCCCCGCGGCTTTTTGACAGCTTTATTTGATAACTTAGGCGAACGTATTCAAGGTCCGCGGCGGCGAAGGTAGGCGAGCTTAGGCGGACGTATTGGGCCGGCGAAGCCAGAAAAGTAGACGGCTTGATAACTAGCCCCCACGGAGTGCAGAATTATTAGGCAAGTTGTATTTTTGAGGATTAATTTTATTATTGAACAACAACCATGTTCTCAATGAACCCAAAAAACTCATTAATATCAAAGCTGAATAGTTTTGGAAGTAGTTTTTAGTTTGTTTTTAGTTATAGCTATTTTAGGGGGATATCTGTATGTGCAGGTGACTATTACTGTGCATAATTATTAGGCAACTTAACAAAAAACAAATATATACCCATTTCAATTATTTATTTTTACCAGTGAAACCAATATAACATCTCAACATTCACAAATATACATTTCCGACATTGAAAAACAAAACAAAAACAAATCAGTGACCAATATAGCCACCTTTCTTTGCAAGGACACTTAAAAAAACCTGCCATCCATGGATTCTGTCAGTGTTTTGATCTGTTCACCATCAACATTGCGTGCAGCAGCAACCACAGCCTCCCAGACACTGTTCAGAGAGGTGTACTGTTTTCCCTCCTTGTAAATCTCACATTTGATGATGGACCACAGGTTCTCAATGGGGTTCAGATCAGGTGAACAAGGAGGCCATGTCATTAGATTTTCTTCTTTTATACCCTTTCTTGCCAGCCACGCTGTGGAGTACTTGGACGCGTGTGATGGAGCATTGTCCTGCATGAAAATCATGTTTTTCTTGAAGGATGCAGACTTCTTCCTGTACCACTGCTTGAAGAAGGTGTCTTCCAGAAACTGGCAGTAGGACTGGGAGTTGAGTTTGACTCCATCCTCAACCCGAAAAGGCCCCACAAGCTCATCTTTGATGATACCAGCCCAAACCAGTACTCCACCTCCACCTTGCTGGCGTCTGAGTCGGACTGGAGCTCTCTTGCCCTTTACCAATCCAGCCACGGGCCCATCCATCTGGCCCATCAAGACTCACTCTCATTTCATCAGTCAGTCTTGAGATATTTCTTGGCCCAGTCTTGACGTTTCAGCTTGTGTGTCTTGTTCAGTGGTGGTCGTCTTTCAGCCTTTCTTACCTTGGCCATGTCTCTGAGTGTTGCACACCTTGTGCTTTTGGGCACTCCAGTGATGTTGCAGCTCTGAAATATGGCCAAACTGGTGGCAAGTGGCATCTTGGCAGCTGCACGCTTGACTTTTCTCAGTTCATGGGCAGTTATTTTGCACCTTGGTTTTTCCACACGCTTCTTGCGACCCTGTTGACTATTTTGAATGAAACGCTTGATTGTTCGATGATCACGCTTCAGAAGCTTTGCAATTTTAAGAGTGCTGCATCCCTCTGCAAGATATCTCACTATTTTTGACTTTTCTGAGCCTGTCAAGTCCTTCTTTTGACCCATTTTGCCAAAGGAAAGGAAGTTGCCTAATAATTATGCACACCTGATATAGGGTGTTGATGTCATTAGACCACACCCCTTCTCATTACAGAGATGCACATCACCTAATATGCTTAATTGATAGTAGGCTTTCGAGCCTATACAGCTTGGAGTAAGACAACATGCATAAAGAGGATGATGTGGTCAAAATACTCATTTGCCTAATAATTCTGCACTCCCTGTATATCAGATTAATGCATTTTTCCACATACACTTATCTGCAATGTTAACATCGACATATCGGAATGGGTCTGGCTACTTAACTACTAATACTTTACTTAGTGAAGACAACCTCGAGATAACAGATTGCTATATATTTAGACATATATATATATATATATATATATTTATATATGTGTGTGTGTACAAAGAGAAGTGTTTAGACAGCGCTCTCAAGTGGAAGAAGCCAGAGGAACATAGAAAGCAGTTAAAAAACAAGAGACAAGAAAGCATCATAGTGTAGTATGATCACCACTGTTGTTACAAAATTGTGAGATTATTGGTGCTCACCTGGTAAATCCTCATCAGTATGAGGTATATAATATGCTCAGTTTGGATATACTGTATATCGCCCTGTGTTAAAGATGAAATACTTAGTCCCAAGTTCAAAACCAATAAAGCTATACTTGTAGTAGATTAAAAAATTAAAAACCAATTTAATATGTCATTAAAAAACAAAGTTTATAGTTATATAAAATTTCCAAATGGATCGAGTCATTAAAACTCCAGAGTGATTAAACTCCAAAAATGAATGACACAGCAATGTGCCTAGTAATGGCCGGTCCAGCCTCCACAATACTCATATGTTCGTATGATAAACTCTTCAAAGTAAACAACACACTGTTATTGAAGTATATTATACAGATGTGTATACTTATCCGTTGTGGGAAATCCGTTGTATATAGTCTCTCATAGAGAAAGATTCAGGCAGTTCTGTTTACCCTCTGACAAAGTGAAGAGAGCTTCACGAAACGCATAAGGGCGGAGCCACGCAGCGAGTGACATCACATCCGTTTTTGCGGTCCAGGAGCACAGAGACCCACACATGTCAATCTGAATCATCAAAATTTAATGTTGACTAGACTATTTAAAGAAATAGTCTAGTCAACATTAAATTTTGATGATTCAGATAGAGCAGGCAATTTTAAGCAACTTTCTAATTTACTCCTTAATTTTGACTAGACTATTCATTTAAGATGGTGGCCCTTCCGAAATTACTGTACCCCTTACAGATGCTTCCACTGCTTCTCACCAATTTGGATGCTGGTTCTTTACAGTCTGAAATTAACACATTTATTTGGTGGTAAAAAAACCAGAGAATCACGAAAACACACTTGATGATCCCGCTGAAGAGTGGGGGTTCTACGCCTTCCCAAAATATTATGGTACAGCTGGTCAGCACTAATTAAGCGAGTAGTGTATTGGATTGTTGGGTCCAATCATTTTAGTATACCTGGGGCCCGATCCGATATGCAGCGTCGCCCGCAGAAGCCGGTGACGCCAAATTTTGCGCTGGTTTGGTATCCTATATACGACGTAACATAGAAGTTACGCTTGTATATTTCACCCTTTGGCTGTAGTTTTTTGGCCCATAGAGTGATATACCAAACCCACGCAGTTTGGTATCCAATATACAGCGTGGTGAAAAAGGACTTACGTGGTGAAAATGGAGAAATCTTACTCCATTTTCACCTCGCCATAAAATGCAGGCGTAGTAAGCCTTATGCTGAGTATTGGAGCCCCGTAACTCCCTAAACTGCCTGCAAAATAAAACCTAACACCTAACGCATGCGCAATGTCTATCTACCTGTCAACCGCAATCCCCCGCCACAATCCCTAATAAAGTGTTTAACCCCTAAACCGCCGCTCCCGGAACCCGCCGCCACCTACATTATATGTATTACCCCCTAATCTGATCCCCCTACACCGCCGCCACCTATATTAAATTTATTAACCCCTAATCTGATCCCCCTACACCGCCGCCACCTATATTAAATTTATTAACCCCTAATCTAATCCCCCTACACCGCCACCACCTGTATTAACTATATTAACCCCTAATCTGAGCCCCCTACACCGCCGCCACCTATATTAACTATATTAACCCCTAATCTGAGCCCCCTACACCGCCGGCACCTATTTTAAATATATTAACCCCTAATCTAATCCCCCTACACCGCCGCCACCTAATTTAAATATATTAACCCCTAATATGAGCCCCCTACACTGCTGCCACCTATATTAACTATTTTATCCCCTAAACCTAAGTCTAACGCTAACACCCCCTAACTTAATTATTATTTAAATAAATCTAAATAATATTAATATTATTAACTAAATTATTCCTATTTAAAACTAAATACTTACCTATAAAATAAACCCTAAGATAGCTACAATATAATTAATAATTACATTGTAGCTATTTTAGAGTTTATATTTATTTTACAGGTAACTTTGTATTTATTTTAACTAGGTACAATCCAATAGCTATTAAATAGTTAATAACTATTTAATAGCTACCTAGTTAAAATAATTACCAAATTACCTGTAAAATAAATCCTAACCTAAGTTAACATTACACCTAACACTACACTATCAATAAATTAATTAAATAAACTACAATTATCTCAACTAAAATACAATTAAATACACTAAACTATTTTACAAAAACAAACAAACACTAAATTACAAAAAATAAAAAAAGATTACAAGAATTTTAAGCTAATTATACCTAATCTAAGCCCCCTAATAAAATAAAAAAGCCCCCCAAAATAATAAAATTTCCCTACACTAAACTAAATTCAAAAAGTAATCAGCTCTATTACCAGCCCTTAAAAGGGCCTTTTGCAGTGCATTGCCCCAAAGTAATCAGCTCTTTTACCTGTAAAAAAAAGAACAACCCCTCCCCCATTACAACCCACCACCCACACACTCCTACTCTAAAACCCACCCAATCCCCCCTTAAAAAAACCTAAGTCTTGGTGAATTATTTTCACCACATATCCCTGCAATTTATTTGTGATATATCAATGTTTGAACAGCTATTGCAACCGGACCTGTGTGTCCGATCCTTTTGTTTGTGTATGTTTGAACAGGGGTCCTGTGTGTCCCCAAGTGTTACATTTCCCTGCAATTTATCTACGATATATCAATGTTTGAACAGCTATTGCAACCGGACCTGCGTGTCCGATCCTTTTGTTTGTGTATGTTAGATCAGGGGTCCTGCGAGTCCCCAAACGTTACCTCTTATTCTAAAACCGAATAAAAATTCATAAAAAAAAAAACCTAAGTCTAACTCCCAAGTGGTCCTTACCTGTCCTGAAGACTGGCAGAGAAGGTCCTGTTCTAGGCGGTGAAGTCTTCTTCCAAGCGGCGACATCTTCTTTTTCCAGGAACCAGCCGGCGCGGAGTGGAGGAGTTGAAGACCGATGACCGCGGAGCTGAAGACCGTCCACTCTGGAACTGAAGATCGGCGATGCTGGAACTGAACCCTTGTCTAGTGCCATTAGTGATGTTAAATGGCAGGGATATGGTGTCATTTAGTTTGATTTTTGCTTGAGGTTTATTGTAGAGGGAAAAAAAATCTTTCCTATGAAGGTTTGATCAAAGTCAAATCTTTTAAGTGTTGTCTGTAGAAATGACCAATCTAGTCTATCTAAGGCCTTCTCCGTGTCCATTGAGATGAACGTGGAGGGGATTTTATGGATACTTGCATATTCCAGTTCCATTAAGTGCAAAATTTTGGTAGTGTTATCTTTAGCTTCTCTATATGGGGTGAAACCAGCCTGATTAGGATGAAGGATGGTGTTAATGCGGGTGGCTAGTATTTTTGCGTAAAGTTTAATGTCTGTATTCAGAAGAGATATTGGACGTAAGTTTGCGGGTATAGTTGATGGCTTGCCTGGTTTAGGGATCACGACAACCTGCGTTTCTAGCATAGATTGTGGAAAGCGGTTTTCGTCTGATATTTCATTGAATAGCTGTGTAAGGTGAGGTATTTTCCAGTGAAACCGTCAGGGCCTGGGCTTTTCCCGGTGTTTAATGATTTGATAGCTGCAGCAAGTTCAGGTTGTGTAATGGGATTGTTGAGACTTTGAAGTTGGTCTGATTTTAGAGTGGGTAATTGAGTTTGAGTAACATAAGATATCATGGACAATAGTGGGTTATGTGGGGGGGTTATTTCTGATGTTATATAGTTTCGAGTAAGAATCATGGAAAGACTTGAAGAATGTCCGATGTTGTTTTTAGGGTGGTTGGGGAATGAGGATGTTGAAATTCGTATATATAAGATTTTAATCTTTTCTTTTTTAATGCCCTAGCTAAAAGTTTATCTGATCTATTGCTTTTGTAGTAGAACATACTATTTGTTTTGGAGCAGAGAGTTTGGTATTCATTTTGAAGAAAACTATCTAAGGCATGTATAGCATTTTGTAGATCCCAAGTTATTTGTAAGTCCGTTGGTGACAGTTTGTGAGCTAAGTCTAAGCGGGCAAATGCTTCTGAGAGATCTTTGTATGTCTGTCTGTGTAGTTTTAGATGTTGAGCTTTAAATTTGATCAATTCTCCCCTAAGGACACATTTATGTGCTTTCCATGTAGCATACTTATCGTCTGTAAAATGTAAATTGAGTCTGAAATATTCTTCAATGATGGTGTTAAGTTTAGATACTGTATTAGGGTAATTCAACAAACTATCATCTAAGTTCCACAAGTATGGTGTGAGGGGTGTATTTTGACAGGATATTATGAGTTTCACGACCTAGTGGTCAGACCAGGATGTGGGAGATATAGGGCATGTAATTTTAAACACACACAGAGAGAAGCGTGCATAATTTTAAACAACTATTCAGTTCAGACTTAGACTCCATTATTAATGAATTAATATTATTACTGGTGGGAAAGGAACTTTTCTTTCTCAGAATAAAAAATCCGAAGGAAATAACAGAAGAGGAGATTAGCGATGAGAAGTCCTCCTCCTTTTAGAAATCCTCAAAGTCCAAGAACCAGCAATCTAAAAAGTCCAACAACCCCACTAAATCAGTATGAAGGTGCAGCCCCAAACCAGAATCTGTTCTGGTAAGGGGCAGACTGAGTCTCTTTCAGGAGACCTGGTGCAAGTCAGTCAAAGATCCCTGGGTTTGAATTCGAAATATAATTTTTGAGGGTTATCAGATAGGCTTCAGATCCAGACCTCCTCGAGGGCCATTCCTTCTGTCTCATGTTTCAAAACTTCAGTCAAAGGCTGCTGCCTTTTTACAGTGTGTTCAGAAATGAGAGAATATGGGGGTAAATATCCCAGTACCTGTATCTCAACAGTGTCAAGGGTTTTACTCCAATTTGTTTATTGTATTTGCACAGATCTTCGTGTGTTGCATTTTCACATTAAGAAATCTGGCTTTGAAAAGATCCAAATGCTGCAAGTGGCAGACATATTTGGCATTCATTTTAAAATGAATAATACAAATGCACATCTATTAAATGGACAGTCTAGTCAAAAAAAAACTTCCATGATTCAGATAGGGCATGTAATTTTAAACACACACAGAGAGAAGTGCACATAATTTTAAACAACTTTCCTATTTACTTTTATCTTCAATGTTGCTTTGTTCTTTTGGTATTCTTGGTTGAAAGCTAAGCATAGGTAGGCTCATATTTCTTAGTTCTTGAAAGCCACCTCTTATCTGTATGCATTTTGACATTTTTTCACAACTAGAGTGTTAGTTCATGTGTGCCATATAGATAACATTGTACTCACGCCCGTGGAGTTACCTAGGAGTCAGCACCGATTGACTAAAATGCAAGTCTGTCAAAAGAACTGAAATAAGGGGGCAGTCTGCAGATGCTTAGATACAAGGTAATCACAGAGGTAAAAAGTATAGTAATATAACTGTGTTGGTTATGCAAAACTGGGGAATGGGGTAATAAAGTGATTATCTATTGTTTTTAACAAATGTGATGCAGACTTACCCTTTAAGAACTAGCTTCTGCGTAAAGAAGAACAAGGAGTCCTGTAAGTTGTTCTAAGCTGTTTGGACCAATCTACAAGCCGAGTTTGTTAAAAAACTGTGTTTTCTTGTTTTCTCTAGAAATACGTATACATCAGAATACTGTCTTTATATTTAAATAGGAGACACTACATAATAGACATTTTTCTAATAATCTATCTACACTTTATAAGTGATTTAAATAATTGCCATATTGACATTTGTATTGTTCTATAAAAATGTATACACTAAAAGGGGTACAACAAAAGCAAGGTTTAAGTGATATGATTGTTAGATGTAGTTGTTACATAAAAATGGATAAAATGAGATATAATACTGTGATATAATATAGAGCTTAAGAGATACAATTGTTGCTTAAAATTGTCCATTAAGAGACATAACGCTGTGGTAACTTATGAACTATCTGTCATTTTGTATCCTTATGTTTTTAATATTAGATACTTTGCACTGTATATTAGTTGGTAAGGTTGTTACTAAAAATGACCACTGGGTGGAGCCCTAGGACCCTGTGAGGTCAGTTTGGCACCAAAAATTGTGTATAAAAATAGTATGAAGTGTTTGTATCACTATCATGATTAAGGGGTTAAAACCCCGAAACGTTGCTGTTTTAAACAATTCCTATTAAAGGTTAACAAATTTACAAAGTGCTGGTGACTCAAAGTTTGTAGAAATCCTCCAAGTCAGCCTGGCTCTTCATGGTCAAAGAACCAGCAATCCAAAAAGGGAATGCAATGTGACATTTTAAAAAAATGGTCAACCACCATAAGGATAACAGTATTGCCATTGGAAGCAGGGAGCTCGACAATAAAGTTCATGGAAAGATGTGTCCAAGGACGCTCACCATTAGCAATAGGTTGAAGAAGACCCACAGGAAGACGTCGAGAAGTCTTATTCTGTGCACAAACTGAGCAGGAGGCAACATATGCAGCAACATCAGAACGAAGACCTGGCCACCAGAATTGTGAGTTAAAGACCAAATCATTTGGTTCTTGCCTGGGTGACCTGCAGCTTTAGGATAGTGGTAAGAGTGCAAAAGTTTAGTTCGAAGATTCTCAGGAACAAAACACTTACCACTAGGTTTCTCAGGAGGTGCATTGGTTTGTGCAGCCAGGATCTCCTCCCCAAGGGAGAAGTCAAATTAGTACGTATGGTAGCCAAAATATGGCCAGGAGGTATAACTGGAGTAGGTACAGACTCCTCCGTGGACAGAGGGGAAAATTGTCGAGAGAGGGCATCAGCCCTAACATTCTTACTACCAGGCAGGTAGGAGACCACATAATTAAACCAAGACAAAAATAGCGCCCATCTGGCCTGTCGGGGCAACAAACGTTTTGCTTCAGATAGATAAGTTAAATTTTTGTGGTCAGTAAGAATGAGCACTGACACGCTAGTACCCTCGAGAAGATGCCTTCATTCCTTGAGTGCCAAAATTATGGCCAGTAATTCCCTGTCACCAATTTCATAATTGCACTCTGCTGGAGACAATTTCTTAGAGAAGAAACCACTCGGATGCAAGGAACCATCAGGCATAGGACGCTGAGACAAGAGGGCACCTACTTCAGTCTCAGACACATCGACCTCAAGAGCGAAAGGCAGGACAGGGTTAGGATGAGCCAGAACTGGAGCGGCAGCAAAGGCAGTCTTAAGACTATCAAAGGCCTTAATGGCAGTAGGTGACCAATGGAGAGGATCATTCTCTTTACGGGTCATGTCGTTGATAGGTTTGACCAAGGAAGAAACGTTTTTAATAAACTTTCTATAGTAATTGGCGAACCCTAAAAAACGTTGAATAGACCGAAGACCAACTGGGCGAGGCCACTGCAGAACTGCAGATAACTTGTCAGGATCCATGGAGAAACCTGCAACAGAGATAAAATAACCTAGGAAGGTTACTTGAGTCTGATGGAACTCACATTTCTCGAGTTTACAAAACAGGCCGTTCTCACGTAGTCACTGAAGAACCCGTGTAACATCAGAACGATGAGCCTAAAGTGTGGGTGAGTGTATGAGGATGTCGTCCAAGTATACCACAACACACTGTTGCAACATATCTCATAGGACATCATTAATAAATTCCTGGAAAACAGCAGGAGCATTACATAGGCCAAAGGGCATTACAAGATAGTCATAATGCCCACTCCTGGTGTTAAATGCTGTTTTCCATTCGTGGCCCTCCTTAATCCTAATGAGATTGTACTCTCCTCTCAAATCAAGTTTAGTAAAGACCGTAGCTCCCTTGAGGCGGTCAAAGAGTTCCGTAATGAGCGGAATAGGGTAAGCATTCTTAATGGTAAGATGATTAAGACCCCTATAATCGATGCATGGTCTTAACTTGCCACCCTTTTTCTTCACAAAGAAGAAGCCAGCCCCTGCAGGAGAGCAGAATTTGCAGATGATCCCCCATGACAGAGCATCGGCAACATTCTCCTCCATAGCACAATTCTCCGCAACAGACAGAGGGTAAACCCGGCCTGAGGAGGAATGGCTCCGGGTTGCAGGTCTATGGCACAATCGTAAGACCGGTGAGGAGGCAACGTACCGGCACGCACCTTGTCAAAAACGTCTAGGAACTCTCGGTACTCCTCTGAAATTTGAGATACCGAAGAAGTGCACAAGACTTTAACTGGTTTCCGAAGACAAGTGGAAATACATTGCGGAAACCACAACAAAATTTCGGACCTGCGCCAGTCGAGACTGGGATTGTGCTTTTGGAGCCAGGGATAACACAGAACAACCGGAAAATGCGGAGAGTTTATCACCTGGAACTGGAGGGTTTCAAAATAGAGACCCCCAACAGCCATGGATAATGGAGCAGTTTCGTGAGTAACAAATGCGGGCTGAAGGGGCCTGCCATCAATGGCCTCAATAGCAAGTGGAACGGACCGAGGCAAAACAGGAATGGAGTGCTTTGATACAAAAGCACTGTCAATGAAATAGCCTGCAGCACCGGAGTCAACAAGAGCCTGGGTGACTATGGAGGAGTCCACCCAGGAAAACATGACCAAAGGTTTCTCCTTTAGCAGTTCCGGGGACGAGGATAAAGCACCCAAGGTCTGCCCCTGACAGGACCTTAGGTGTGAGCGTTTCCTGTCCGTGTAGCACAAGACTTCAAAAGGTGGCCCTGTAACCCACAACAGAGGCAGAGGCCTCCTCCTAAAGGCCCTCTCTGCCGCGGAGAGACGGGTGAATCCCAACTGCATCGGCTTAGCAGTACCTGGTGACTCGGGACCAGGAGGCATGGGAGGAGAGGGAGGCATGGGTGGGAACGAACACGTAGGAGACAACGGAACAGGAGGATTCCGCAAGCGCTCCTTGAAAGAGGGCCTCTCACTTAGTCTGATGTCAATTAGGATAAAAAAAGACACCAATGCCTCGAGATCTTCTGGTAAATCTCTGGCAGCAACTACGTCTTTAATCGCATCAGAGAGCCCATGGAAGAAGGTGGCAATAAGGGCTTCATTGTTCCAACCTACCTCTGCGGCAAGCGTACGGAACTCAATAGCATACTGAGCAACAGATCTTGTACCTTGCTTAATGGACATGAGTTGTTTAGCAGCAGAGGAGGAGCGAGCCGGGGCATCAAATACCCTTCGAAAGGAGGCCACAAATTCAGGGTAATTTGAAATCACAGGTTTATTAGTCTCCCACAAGGGATTAGCCCAGGCAAGAGCTGTGTCAGAAAGTAACGAGATGAGAAATCGCACCTTAGCTCTGTCAGAGGGAAACGCCTGAGATAACATCTCAAAGTAAATGCCCACCTGGTTCAAAAACCCTCTGCACTGATTAGGATCGCCTCCATAACGCTGAGGTAGAGGTGCAGAACCGGACATGCTCCTGGTAGGATTAGGTGCAGCAGCGGAAACAGGAGCAGCCATAACTTGCAGGACACTTTGGTCCAAATGTGCAGTGTGAGTCAGCAGGGTTTGCAGTGCTAGTGCAAATTGATCCAAGTGGTGATCCTGTTTATCCATCCTGGAAATTATGGCAGGTAAAGGTGGATTATTAGCACCATCAGGATTCATGGCCCTTGCGTAATGTCAGGGTGCCAGGAATCAGACTGAGACGAGAAGTGCAAAAATAATCACACCTTTATTAATAGCAAAAAAATAATAAAAAGTCCACAAGTCAAATAACAAGCCAGGAATCAAAACCAGAGCTGGTAGTCAGACGAGCCGAGTCAGGAGCCAAAGTGAGTAGTCAGACGACCCGGAATCAGGAACAAGAACAGCAGAGTTAGGAACAAGCCAGGGATCATGAACCAGGAGGGACGTCAGTCAGCCAGGTAATACACAGGAGCTCTCACAAACAGGTCTGAGACAATGCAAGGGCAAAGCATACTGGACAGAGGCCCTTTAAATAATAAGTGATGACATCACAATTCTGAGACTGCATCCTGTCTCACACGGATGATGTACACCAGTCTGGCCATAAAAGGAAGTGCAGGAAATGAGAAGCATCACTCAGTATGCACCAGAGTCGGCAAGAGAGGTGAGTAAAATGGCTGCCAGCAGCACATGGCAAACAAAACAGGGAAAAAACCCTGACACCAGGATTCCTGGGTTTGAATTTTAAATATAATTTTTAGGGCTATCAGATAGGTTTCAGATCCAGACCTCCTCAAGGGTGATTCATTCTGTCTCATGTTCCCAAAATTCAGTCAAAGGGGGGTAGTTATCAAGCCGTCTACTTTTCTGGCTTCGCCGGCCCAATACGCCCGCCTAAGCTCGCCTACCTTCGCCGCCGCGGACCTTGAATACGTTCGCCTAAGTTATCAAATAAAGCTGTCAAAAAGCCGCGGGGCGATGAGCAGCGGACTGTGACAGTTATCACTCATCCGATCTCGCTGCCCTTCGGCTTTTTCCCAGCTTTATTGCTAGCCTGTCACTAAGCACTCACACTAAACTACACTGTTCTACCCCCTATACCGGCGCCCCCGGAGCCCCCCGCAACTAAATAAAGTTACTAACCCCTAAACCGCCGCTCCTAGACCCCGCCGCAACTCTTATAAATGTATTAACCTCTAAACCGCCACTCCCGGACACCGCTGCCACCTACAGTATACCTAGTAACCCCTATCCTGCCCCCCCTACACCGTCGCCCTCTATTATAAAATGATTAACCCCTATCCTGCTGATCCCGCACCTCTCCGCAACTAAATAAATAGTTTAACCCCTAAACCGCCGCTCCATGAACCCGCCGCAACCTATATTAAACCTATTAACCCCTATCCTGCCCCCCCTACACCGTCGCCACCTATAATAAATTTATTAACCCCTATCCTGCCCCCCACTACGCCGCCGCCACTGTAACAAAATTATTAACCCCTAAACCTAAGTCTAACCCTAACGCCCCCCTAACTTAAATATTAATTAAATAAATCTAAATAAATTAACTCTTATTAACTAAATGAATCCTATTTAAAACTAAATACTTACCTTTAAAATAAACCCTAATATAGCTACAATATAAATAAGAATTATATTCTAGCTATCTTAGGATTTATATTTATTTGACAGGTAACTTTCAATTTATTTTAACCATGTACAATAACTATTAAATAGTTATTAACTATTTAATAGCTTACCTAGCTAAAATAAAGAGAAATGTACCTGTGAAATAAATCCTAACCTAAGTTACAATTACACCTAACACTACACTATACTTTAATAAATTATTACTATTTAAAACTAAATACTTACCTGTAAAATAAACCCTAAGATATCTACAATATAATTAATAATTATATTATAGCTATCTTAGTATTTATATTTATTTTACAGGTAACTTTGTATTTATTTTAGCTAGTTAGAATAGTTATTAAATAGTTATTAACTATTTAATAACTACCTAGCTAAAAGAAATACAAAATTACCTGTAAAATAAATCCTAACCTAAGTTACAATTAAACCTAATACTACACTATCATTAAATTAACTAAATAAACTACCTACAAAGAACTACAATGAAATACAATTACATAAACTAACTAAAGTACAAAAAATAAAAAAGCTAAGTTACAAAAAATAAAAAATTAAGTTACAAACATGTTAAAAATATTACAACAATTTTAAGCTACTTACACCTAATCTAAGCCCCCTAATAAAATAACAAACCCCCCCAAAATAAAAAAAATCCCTACCCTATTCTAAATTAAATAAATTTCAAAGCTCTTTTACCTTACCAGCCCTTAAAAGGGCCATTTGTGGGGGCATGCCCCAAAAAGTTCAGCTCTTTTGCCTGTAAAAGAAAAATACAACCCCCCCCAACATTAAAACCCACCACCCACATACCCCTAATCTAACCCAAACCCCCCTTACAAAAACCTAACACTAATCCCCTGAAGATCATCCTACCTTGAGTCGTCTTCACTCAGCCGAGCCACCGATGGAACTGAAGAGGACATCCGGAGCGGAAGAAGTTAATCCTCCAAGCGGCGCTGAAGAAATCTTCCATCCGATGAAGTCATCATCCAGGCGGCGCTGAAGAAGTCTTTGATCCGGCCGATGTCATCTTCCAAGAGGCGCTGAAGACGTCTTCTATCCGGGTGAAGTCA
Source organism: Bombina bombina (assembly GCF_027579735.1). NCBI lineage: Eukaryota > Metazoa > Chordata > Amphibia > Anura > Bombinatoridae > Bombina > Bombina bombina. The sequence goes on from NC_069499.1 coordinate 231,821,464, forward strand.
TCTTCCAAGCCGGGTCTTGAATCTTCCTTCTGCCGACGCGGAACCACCTTCTTCACCGACGGACTACGACGAATGACGGCTCCTTTAAGGGACGTCATCCAAGATGGCGTCCCCTCAATTCCGATTGGCTGATAGGATTCTATCAGCCAATCGGAATTAAGGTAGGAAAAATCTGATTGGCTGATGGAATCAGCCAATCAGATTGAGCTCGCATTCTATTGGCTGTTCCGATCAGCCAATAGAATGCGAGCTCAATCTGATTGGCTGATTGGATCAGCCAATCGGATTGAACTTGAATCTGATTGGCTGATTCCATCAGCCAATCAGATTTTCCTACCTTAATTCCGATTGGCTGATAGAATCCTATCAGCCAATCGGAATTGAGGGGACGCCATCTTGGATGACGTCCTTTAAAGGAGCCGTCATTCGTCGTAGTCCGTCGGTGAAGAAGGTGGTTCCGCGTCGGCGGAAGGAAGATTCAAGACCCGGCTTGGAAGATGACTTCACCCGGATAGAAGACATCTTCAGAGCCTCTTGGAAGATGACATCGGCCGGATCAAAGACTTCTTCAGCGCCGCCTGGATGATGACTTCATCGGATGGAAGATTTCTTCAGCGCCGCTTGGAGGATTAACTTCTTCCGCTCCGGATGTCCTCTTCAGTTCCATCGGTGGCTCGGCTGAGTAAAGACGACTCAAGGTAGGATGATCTTCAGGGGATTAGTGTTAGGTTTTTGTAAGGGGGGTTTGGGTTAGATTAGGGGTATGTGGGTGGTGGGTTTTAATGTTGGGGGGGGGTTGTATTTTTCTTTTACAGGCAAAAGAGCTGAACTTTTTGGGGCATGCCCCCACAAATGGCCCTTTTAAGGGCTGGTAAGGTAAAAGAGCTTTGAAATTTATTTAATTTAGAATAGGGTAGGGATTTTTCTTATTTTGGGGGGTTTGTTATTTTATTAGGGGGCTTAGATTAGGTGTAAGTAGCTTAAAATTGTTGTAATATTTTTAACGTGTTTGTAACTTATTTTTTTATTTTTTGTAACTTAGCTTTTTTTATTTTTTGTACTTTAGTTAGTTTATGTAATTGTATTTAATTGTAGTTATTTGTAGGTAGTTTATTTAGTTAATTTAATGATAGTGTAGTATTAGGTTTAATTGTAACTTAGGTTAGGATTTATTTTGCAGGTAATTTTGTATTTCTTTTAGCTAGGTAGTTATTAAATAGTTAATAACTATTTAATAACTATTCTAACTAGCTAAAATAAATACAAAGTTACCTGTAAAATAAATATAAATCCTAAGATAGCTATAATATAATTATTAATTATATTGTAGCTATATTAGGGTTTATTTTAAAGGTAAGTATTTAGTTTTAAATAGGATTCATTTAGTTAATAAGAGTTAATTTATTTAGATTTATTTAATTAATTATTTAAGTTAGGGGGGCGTTAGGGTTAGGGTTAGACTTAGGTTTAGGGGTTAATAATTTTATTACAGTGGCGGCGGCGTAGTGGGGGGCAGGATAGGGGTTAATACATTTATTATAGGTGGCGACGGTGTAGGGGGGGCAGGATAGGGGTTAATACATTTAATATAGTTTGCGGCGGGTTCAGGGAGCGGCGGTTTAGGGGTTAATACATTTATTATAGTTGCGGTGGGCTCCGGGAGCGGCGGTTTAGGGGGTAATAACTTTATTTAGTTGCGGCGGTGTAGGGGGGGTCAGATTAGCGGTGTTTAGACTCGGGGTACATGTTAGGGTGTTAGGTGTAGACAGCTCCCATAGGAATCAATGGGATGTCTGTCAGCAGCGAACTTGTACTTTCGCTATGGTCAGACTCCCATTGATTCCTATGGGATCCGCCGCCTCCAGGCTGGCGCTTTGAAAACCAGGTACGCTGGGCCGTAAAAGTGCCGAGCGTACCTGCTAGTTTTTTGATAACTAGCAAAAGTAGTGAGAATGTGCCGCACTTGTGTGCGGAACATCTGGAGTGACGGAAGAATCGATCTGTGTCGGACTGAGTCCGGCGGATCGAAGTTTACGTCACAAAATTCTACTTTTGCCGGTCTCGAGCCTTTGATAACTAAGGCGAATCAGCCTCGCCACAAATACGCTGCGGAATTCCAGCGTATTTGAGGTTGACGGCTTGATAACTAGGCCCCAAAGGCTACTGCCTTTTAATAGTGTGTTCAGAAATGAGAGGATATGGGGGTAAATATCCCAGTACCTGTATCTCAACAAGGTCAAGGGTTTTACGCCAATCTGTTTATTGTATTTGCACAAATTTTCGTGTGTTACATTTTCAAATGAAGAAATCTGGCTCTGAAAAGATCCAAATGCTGCAAGTGGCGGACATATTTGGCAATCATTTTAAAATGAATAACACAAATGCATATATCTATTAAAGGGACAGTCTAGTAAAAAATAAACTTCTATGATTCAGATAGGGCATGTAATTTTAAACACACACAGAGAGAAGCGCACATAATTTTAAACAACTTTCCTATTTACTTTTATCATCAATTTTGCTTTGTTCTTTTGGCATTCTTAGTTGAAAGCTAAACATAAGTAGGCTAATATCTCTTAGTTCTTGAAAGCCACCTCTTATCTGTATCCATTTTGATATTTTTTCACAACTAGAGGGTGTTAGTTCACGTGTGTCATATAGATAACATTGTGCTCACGCCCGTGGAGTTACGTAACTGGATGACATACTGGTGCAAGCTCCTCTGTCATTAGCGATGAAATACTCGCAAATTATTGGTTGGAATATCAATGTTCCCAAAAGCTCATTATATCCTACTACAAGGGGTAACATGTTAGGAGTCTATATGTGCCCCTCCCTGCAGAGTACTCCATTGCAGTCTGTAGCTCAGTTCATGGAGGTAGTGGGTCTTATGGTAGCTGTTTCAGACGTGGTTCCTTTTGCCCGCTTTCACTTACGTCCCCTTCAATTAGCCATGCTTAATCAGTGGTCAAAGAATCATAAACAAATAGCTCTGGATTCATATGTCAAACAATATCTGTCTTGGTGAACACAAAGTCCTTCTTTGATCCTTGGGGCATCTTTTATCGTCTATCATGGGTCATTGTCACGATGGATGCCAATCTGTTAGGCTGCAGGGCAGTCTCGAATTCTAGAATGGCGAAAGGATTTTGGTCTCCTTTAGAGGCAAGGTTACCAATAAACATTCTGGAACTGGAATTCAGCGATTCTTAGAGCTCTTAAGGCATGGCCTCTGTTGAAGCTGGAGAAATTTATCAGTTTCCAGTCGGACAATATCACAGCAGTAGCCTATATCAATCATCAAGGAGGTACCCGCAGTCCACTGGCAATGCAGGAAGTTTCTCAGATTCTGTCTTGGGCAGAGAGGAATCATTGCGCCTTATCAGCGATTCACATTCCAGGTGTGAACAATTGCCTAGCATCCAGGAGAATGGTCTCTCCATCAGGATGTATTCAATCAACTGGTAATCAAATGGAACCTACCAGATATAGAGCTGATGGCTGATGGCTGTGTGTGAGAGCGATAGAGAGACTGTGTGAGTGGGCCTATGTGTGTGTGTGAGCGTGTTTGAGAGACTGTGTGCATGAGACTGTGTGAGCGTTTTATACACATCTTTTTTTTCTAATTGTCAACTACACAGGGTTTTGGATCACCACCTTTGATACAATACTGCACCAAACAGAACTTTCACTCTATTTTGGGAGGATACACAAACTAAAGTCTACAAATATTTTGGACTAAGACACATTGGCTTGAGAGCTAACTGAATTTTTGTAAAAGACAAGATAAGCCACATTTGGGGGCGTGTCCAACCACCGACTAAGATGGCTGCTGTTAGATAATGCTCCACCTTGCAGTTGCTATAAACGGCTGTTTATTCTTTCTGTGACCTGCGGATCTGACTCTTTTTGGAAAATCTGAGACTACAACAACTCAAGGATTAGATCAATCTAACTTGTTTAGACCAACGAGAACAAGCAGACCTGATTAGAGAAGGTACGCCATAGGGGCCTTGGAGCGGCCTAGACCTTCTCTCACCCTTCTATATTATACTGATATCTCAGTCTAGCCAGCCAGTTGTGCTGAAGATAATTTATTTTCCTGCAACCTGATAGTTCCACAGCATATTACGTTTCAGAGTGGAATATACCTAAGCTGATAATGGAGGACATTTTAAATGCTCTGGGGCAAATCCTAATGGATTTTGAAAATAACTTTTGCGCCATGCTACAGGAGTTATCTACACCTCAGCTGTCTAGCAATTGTGCCACGAAACCTAGTATGGAAGTCTACGCTCCCGACGCAAGCCTCCAGCAAAGTTCGATTAAGCCACTGAACTGTGTGGAGCTGCTATCATTCCCAGATCGAGGGCTCTATAATTCATGCCATGCGGTAGACTACCGAGAGCAACGGGTGCTTATGCAACATGAGAGAGGGGGGTGCCGGCTGAGCGCACTTCTGTCAGACACGGAGCTCTTGCCTGTCAATGCTGTGTTCACACCATGGAGGGAGAACCCTATTAAACAATGTGGCCCTGCTGCTTGTGCATACATGTGGGGACTGGTAGCTTTTGACTCCAAGCTCATCGAGAGGGAGGAAGATTTGTGTTCACTACTCGCTGCCTATTCTACGATCAGTAACTGGGGTGCAATTGTGTGGCAGACATAAATGCCTGGTAATCAAGAGTACCGATACCGTGAATTTCTGGGAGACTTACTGAAAACAAGTATCTCAGAAGTCCTTAGGGGCTACTCACCGAAAGCTGGTATCAGTTGACTATTGAACAGGGTTATAGTAGCAGAGTGCTTGCTGCAGTTTTACCACTCGTAGTGGGCCATTTGAACCGCAACTGCCATTTGCTCTGTAATACTTACTCACACAGTTTAAATATAGTTCTACCTAAAACAGCGGATCCCCAGTTACTTCATGCAAGTATTACCGCTGATCTGGTTCCATATGTCTATTTTCATCTAGGTTTGCAGAATATTTTTCTTTATTCAGTTTAATGGACTCTAGCCTGGTTATAAAGTTTGCTAATGACGGGATCATCTGTCAATAATATGAATATCTGCTATGTTATCCTTTTGTTTTTTTCATGTTTCTGCACCCCTCTGGTAATACATGGGGTTTGAGGTCAGTTATTCAACCCTAAGCTACACAATTCTAGTTATTGTCAGTTTATTAGAATCTCTCCACCACCTATTTGTCAATAGCAGCTTCCCCCTAGCAACTGTATTTTTGGGATCATATTTGTACTGTGACATTAAGCAGGTTAATTTACACATGTAATGAGTCCTAGGAGAGATGCCTAGGGAAAGTCTAGCAGTCAGCTTCTTTCCAATAACACATAGCTGAGACATGTACGACAGAGGAGGTATATTTCAATTTGAGTTTATCCTTCTAGGTGATCTGAGATTTACTGTAAAAATCCCTTTAGTCGCAGTGTGGAGAATATAAAATATTGCATTGAGAGACAAACTGTCCATTTTTATTCTGGCCACTAGAGGGGAGCAAAGGACTAGTTATATTTAAGTTAGTTAGGTTTATGAACTATATGTATTAAGTCATCAAATGTCTGCTAGGTCCACCAGGCGTCCCATCAATATGGCTGTAATATTCTTGTATGTTGGTTGTACTCAGCTAAAGTACTTATACGGTCCTGAAGGCTAGAGAGGACCATAATTTATTGACCCTCATTCTACTCCATTGGTTTTGCCCTAATATCTCTTTGACTCCTCTAAATTTAAATCCGCCCCCCCCCTTACATTTTTGTTTATTTTTATAAGCAGTGGAACGCAGATTCCTTAAGACCTTTTTCCTTTATTTACACAAAAACAAAATGATGTGTGCTATTTTTTACAAAGCTATTACCCTTTTCCCAATTTGCGATAGCTGGATAAACTACATGTGATGTAAGGATACGCTATGGTTAAGTTTAAGCTGTTTTAATGCCCCTTAATAGACCCAAAAGAGATCTTATGACTTTTCTATATTCTATACCCCAGAAGAGTGATGTATGATTTTGTATATCCTTACATTTTATAGTCCATTTTTCTTTTTTTTTCTATATGCTTCATTATGGTAGCTGATGTTTTTCAAATATATGGGTAGTTATAGTTGAGAGGACCCGAAAGGGACCCTATATGTCGAAAATCTAAAACTTTGAGGTCAGTATATATGCCCCCTAACCACATAGATAATTCTACATTACTGGAATTACTCTTGGCTTTTAGCTCGCTATTACTTAAAGCTATTGAACTGTAAACTATTGCTTTTACCTTATATTATTGATGTAATATGCTTTGTAAATGAACAGTATTGTCTATTGCTGTAATTTGCCCCCACGGGCTGGGGTCCTATTTGTGTGATTATTTTGTACTGTTATTTTTTTTTCCCCTCAATAAAAAAAATAAAAAAAAATGATAAGCCACATTTAGCCATTTACTTCATTTGTGTTTTAAACATCTTTTGTTTGAATTTTTAAATGTGTTTGTTTAAATGTTTTTGAATTTTTAAATGTATTTTTAATGTATTTTTAATAGATCACATGGATCCATGAATGTCTATATGTATAGTGACTAAGAGTTTTTAGCACTAAGACCGGTCAAATTGTTATTGTTTTAACTGTATAACACAATAAATGTTTTAATATGTTTTAACATACTTTCACATCATAGTCATAATATATCCATATTTACTGTGAATTTTTTTAGACCCTTTTGCCCACTTTAAGGCGCTTCTTAGATAACACTTTTTCTAGGAACTTTCTCATTCAGGATATACTAGGTATCCTGACTTTAAGAAGCTAAAAGGGTCACTTTGGGGAGGGCGCTGTGTGACACCAATTTTCCACTGCTATTTATGATTATTTGACAATGCTGTAGAAATTCTATATGTAAAGCAATGCAGAAATGTTTCCTCCTCAATACACAAATAGTAGGTGCCCTTTTGGCAGATATGCGTTTTTTTAGTTTATATATATATATATATATATATATATATATATATATATATATATATATATATTACATTCCAGTTTACTGCCCCTTTATGCAAGGACTTTCCAGATGCAAGGAGGCATTTTAGCTAAGAATTTTACATCTGCATAAAATGTTATCCTCTCAGGCTAAGATTGATCAGTGTTTGAAATGAGACAAGTCAACTTAAAACTGTTCAGTTTACACTACAGCTGACTTAATTTTGAAATACATACAAACAAGCCTAAATCCTGCATTTAACCAGATCTAATGGTATGAGTACCACAGCTTATGGTTCCACCAAGACCATATAGAGTACAGCATTTTCAAAATCCATAAGTACAGCTGACAGATGGGAACATTTGTACACTATATTTGAAGTGGTGCTCCTGGGGCGCGATCCGATATAGATCGCAGTTTGCGGCGCAAGCGAGGGAACCGGCGTCGCCCGCAGTTTCAGCTCGCAACTCGAGCTATCCCATATAGGTCGCCGTCAGATGCTAACGTGCCGTAAGTCTGACAAACCAGCGATGTCCAGAAATCTGCGTAAGTACAAATTTCTGGCGTCGCCAGTGACTTGCGCCACGTTAGAAACTGCCGGCGCCTATAAAACCTGACTAAAGTCTAAAACACCCGCACTGTCTAACACGCCTCCCTAACATAGCCCGCACTGTCTAACCCTCTATCCGCTATTCCCCCTCACTAGCCTAACAATAAAAAAGCTATTAACCCCTAAACCGCCGCTCCCGTACCCCGCCGCAACCTAATAAAGTTATTAACCCCTAAACCGCCGCTCCCGTACCCCGCCGCCAGCTATATTATATCTATAACCCCCTAAAGTGAGCCCCTAACACCGCCGCCATCTATATTAAAATGATTAACCCCTAATGTAAGCCCCTTACACCGCCGCCATCTCTATTAAAATGATTAACCCCTAATTTAATCTACCTACCCCGCCGCCAGCTATATTATCTATATTAACCCTAAGTATATTATAGTTAATATAGGTATTACATTATATATATTAACTATATTAACCCTAATTATATTAGGGTTAATATAGTTAATATAGTTACTATAGTATTTATATTAACTATATTAACTCTATCTAACCCTAACTAAATTTATATTAAATTAATCTAATTCATTTATAAACTAAAATATTCCTATTTAAATCTAAATACTTACCTATAAAACAAACCCTAAGATAGCTACAATATAATTAATAATTACATTGTAGCTATGTTAGGGTTAATATTTATTTTACAGGTAAATTGTTAATTATTTTAACTAGGTATAATAGATATTAAATAGTTATTAACTATTTAATATCTACCTAGTTAAAATAATTACCCAATTACCTGTAAAATAAATCCTAACCTAAGTTACAAATACACCTACACTATCAATAAATTTAATAAACTACAAACATCTATCTAAAAATACAATTAAATTAACTAAACTAAATTACAAAAACAAACAAACACTAAATTATAAAAAATAAAAAAAAGATTACAAGATATTTAAGCTAATTACACCTATTCTAAGCCCCCTAATAAAATAATAAACCCCCAAAATAAAAAAAATTCCCTGCCCTATTCTAAATTAAACAAATTTCAAAGCTCTTTACCTTACCAGCCCTTAAAAGGGCCTTTTGTGGGGCATGCCCCAAAGAATTCAGCTCTTTTGCATACAACAAATACAATCCCCCCCCCCATTACAACCCACCACCCACATACCCCTATTCTAAAACCACCCAAACCACCCTTAAAAAAGCCTAACACTACCCCCCTGAAGATCTCCCTACCTTGTCTTCACCACACCGGGCCGAACTCCTGATCCGATCCGGGCGATGTCTTCCTCCAAGCGGCAAAGAAGAATTCTTCCTCCGGCGATGTCTTCCTCCAAGCGGCAAAGAAGAATTCTTCCTCCGGCGACGTCTTCCTCCAAGCGGCAGCAAAGTCTTCATTCTTCCGGCGGCATCTTCAATCTTCTTTCTTCGCTCCGCCGCCGCGGAGCATCCATCCTGGCCGACTGCTGTACTTGGAATGAGGTACCTTTAAATGACGTCATCCAAGATGGCGTCCGCCGAATTCCGATTGGCTGATAGGATTCTATCAGCCAATCGGAATTAAGTTAGAAAAATCTGATTGGCTGATTGAATCAGCCAATCAGATTCAAGTTCAATCCGATTGGCTGATCCAATCAGCCAATCAGATTGAGCTCGCATTCTATTGGCTGTTCCGATCAGCCAATAGAATGCGAGCTCAATCTGATTGGCTTTTAAGGGCTGGTAAGGTAAAGAGCTTTGAAATTTGTTTAATTTAGAATAGGGCAGGGAATTTTTTTTATCTTGGGGGTTTATTATTTTATTAGGGGGCTTAGAATAGGTGTAATTAGCTTAAATATCTTGTAATCTTTTTTTTTATTTTTTGTAATTTAGTGTTTGTTTTTTTTTGTAATTTAGTTTAGTTAATTTAATTGTATTTTTAGATAGATGTTTGTAGTTTATTAAATTTATTGATAGTGTAGGTGTATTTGTAACTTAGGTTAGGATTTATTTTACAGGTAATTGGGTAATTATTTTAACTAGGTAGATATTAAATAGTTAATAACTATTTAATATCTATTATACCTAGTTAAAATAATTAACAATTTACCTGTAAAATAAATATTAACCCTAACATAGCTACAATGTAATTATTAATTATATTGTAGCTATCTTAGGGTTTGTTTTATAGGTAAGTATTTAGATTTAAATAGGAATATTTTAGTTTATAAATGAATTAGATTAATTTAATATAAATTTAGTTAGGGTTAGATAGAGTTAATATAGTTAATATAAATACTATAGTAACTATATTAACCCTAATATAATTAGGGTTAATATAGTTAATATATATAATGTAATACCTATATTAACTATAATATACTTAGGGTTAATATAGATAATATAGCTGGCGGCGGGGTAGGTAGATTAAATTAGGGGTTAATCATTTTAATAGAGATGGCGGCGGTGTAAGGGGCTTACATTAGGGGTTAATCATTTTAATAGAGATGGCGGCGGTGTAAGGGGCTTACATTAGTGGTTAATAATATTAATATAGCTGGCGGCGGTATAGGGGGATTAGATTAGGGGTTAATAATTTTTATATAGGTGGCGGCGGTGTAAGGGGTCAGATTAGGGGATAGATAAGGTAGATGGCGGCGGTTTTAGGGGCTCACAGTAGGGGGTTAGTTTATGTAGATGGCGGCGGGGTCCGGGAGCGGCGGTTTAGGGGTTAATAACTTTATTAGGGATTTCGGGGGGGGGGGGGGATCGCGGTTGACAGGGAGATAGACATTGCGCATGCGTTAGGTGTTAGGTTTATTTTAGAAGATCGCGGTTGACAGGGAGATAGACATTGCGCATGCGTTAGGTGTTAGGTTTATTTTCTAGTTAGTTTAGGGAGTTACGGGGCTCCAATAGTCAGCGTAAGGCTTCTTACGGCTGCTTTTTGTGGCGAGGTGAAAATGGAGTAAGTTTTCTCCATTTTCGCCACGTAAGTCCTTACGCTGCATATTGGATACCAAACTGCGCTGGTTTGGTATACCTGCCTATGGCCCAAAAAACTACGGGCGACGGCAGAAATATACGCGCGTAACTTCTAGGTTACGCCGTATATAGGATACCAAATCAGCGTAAATATTGGCGTCGCCGGCTTTTGCGGGCGACGATTTATATCGGATCGACCCCTTGGTTGGGGAAAATGGGGCAAAAAAACAAACATATGTCAACCTTCAACCTTTTAAAAGTACTTTTCTTCATCTAGCCATCTATCCAGATCATTAATGTACAATTTTGAATTCACAAAATTATTTTTGTTTGCACATTTACAAATATGATTCTTTAAAAAGTGTTCTCTTAATTTCTGCAATTATTTTTATCATGCATGTCACACACTGTTGATTTAGGGGATGCAATGTGCAGAAATGTTACTTCATGGGAGTGTTTCTGTGGGTGTCTGTGTTTATTTTTTTGTGCTTTTGCTTGTGTCTCTATGAGTGTGTATTTTTTTTCTGTGGGTCTGTCTGTGAGGGTGGGTGTGTATGTCTTTTTTGCATTTTCATGGGTATGTCTGTGAGGGTGTGCGTATGTCTTTGTGCTTTTTCTATGGGTGTCTCTTTGAGGGTGTGTGTATGTATGTCTTTGTGTATTTTCTCTGGATGCCTCTGTGAGGGTGGGTGTGTGTATGTATGTTTGTGTTTTCTGTGGATGTCTCTATGACGGTGTGTGTTTTCTGTGGGTGTCTCTGGGAGGGTATGTGTATGTCTGTGCATTTTCTGTGAGTGTCTCTGTGAGAGTGGGTGTATGTCTTTGTGTATTTTCTGTGGATGTCTCAGTGAGGGTGTGTATGTATGTCTTTTTGTGTTTTATGTGGTTGTCTCTCTGTGTGTATGTTTTTGTGTGTTTTTGTGTGTGTGTATGTCTTTGTGTGTTTTCTGAGGCTGTCTCTGTCGGTGTTTCCTTGGGTGTATGTGCAAGTTTGTGTTTGAGTTTGTGTGTGTCCATTGGCTGTTCCTTTTTAGGACATTTTGACCTTACTACTGATTATTCATATCTTTCTACAGACTTTGAGACTAATGAGACCTTTCTGGAAGTCACCAATCTACCATTTAACCTTTAAATTATTGTTTAGGCAGTTCAGGGCCTTTCAGCCACTGCATGCTGTTGTCATCATTTAGTTGGCAACTTCCTTGACAAAAAGATAATCAGAACTCCATATTTTGTTTTGTAAATCTCCTTTTTTGACAAAACTGTAGTCTACCTCATTACTTGTCAGGTCAATGTAAACAAGTGCTGAGTGTCTGTGTCTGAGTGTGTTTGTGTGTTTCTTTGCATGTCTGCTAGAGTGTCTATATGTGAATCCTTATGTGTGAGTGTGTGTGTTTCAGTGTATGAGTGTGTGTGTTTCAGTGTATGAGTGTGTTTCTGTGTTTGTGTGTTACTACCTACTTTACAACATGACAACAATTTTTTAGTTCTTATAAGATGGCATTGAAAAGGGTTTATCAGCTAGTTCCCTGAAGGGTTAAATTTCCGCTTTATCTGTTCTTTTTTTTGTAGGAAATTGGCTAAGCTTCCTGACCTATTTCTCCTCCCTGAAATTTGATCCTAATTCTTTCAGTTCTTCAGGGTCCTCCCTTTGAACCAATGCACTCCATAGACCTAAAGCTGTTGTCTTGGAAGCGGGTGAAAACCGCTACACTACAGAACATTTAATATTAAAAGTGGGTAAAAGGGGGAGGGTATATATGTTAAAAAAACATCAGTCAGAGGGTGGGGGTTGGTCTGTGGGGGGGGGGAGGGAAGCTACACTACAGAAAAAAACATTAAAAAACAAACAAACAAACATTTTTTTTGCAAACTGGGTACTGGCAGACAGCTGCCAGTACCCAAGATGACCCCCAATAAGGCAGAGGGGGAGGGTTAGAGAGCTGTTTTGGGGAAGATCAGGGAGGTTGGGGGCTAAGGAGGGATCCTACACAGCAGCATATGTTAATATGCTAAAATAAATAAATAAAAAAAATTCAAAGATACCTTTTTATTTTAGTACTGGCAGACTTTCTGCCAGTACTTAAGATGGCGGGGACAATTGTGGGGTGGGGGAGGGAAGGGAGCTGTTTGGGAGGGATCAGGGGGTGTGATGTGTCAGGTAGGAGGCTGATCTCTACACTAAAGCTAAAATTAACCCTGCAAGCTCCCTACAAACTACCTAATTAACCCCTTCACTGCTAGCCATAATACACGTGTGATGCGCAGCAGCATTTAGCGGCCTTCTAATTACCAAAAAGCAACGCCAAAGGCATATATGTCTGCTATTTCTGAACAAAGGGGATCCCAGAGAAGCATTTACAACCATTTGTGCCATAATTGCACAAGCTGTTTGTAAATAATTTCAGTGAGAAACCTAAAATTGTGAAAAATTTGACATTTTTTTTTTAATTTGATCGCATTTGGCGGGGAAATGGTGGCATGAAATATACCAAATTGGGCCTAGATCAATACATGGGGTTCTCTACTACACTACACTAAAGCTAAAATTAACCCTAGAAGCTCCCTAATTAACCCCTTCACTGCTGGGCATAATACACGTGTGGTGCGCAGTGGCATTTAGCAGCCTTCTAATTACCAAAAAGCAAAGCCAAAGCCATATATGTCTGCTATTTATGAACAAAGGGGATCCCAGAGAAGTATTTACAACCATTTATGCCATGAAGTTGTTTGTAAATAATTTCAGTGAGAAACCTAAAGTTTGTGAAAAAAATTGTGAAAAAGTGAACAATTTTTTTTCTTTGATCGCATTTGGCGGTGAAATGGTGGCATGAAATATACCAAAATGGGCCTAGATCAATACTTTGGGATGTATTCTAAAAATATATATCTAAAAATATATATATATATATATATATATATATATATATATATATACATGTCAATGGATATTCAGGGATTCCTGAAAGATATTAGTGTTACAATGTAACTAGCGCTAATTTAAAAAAAAAAGTGGTTTGGAAATAGCAAAGTGCTATTTGTATTTATTGCCCTATAACTTGCAAAAAAAGCAAAGAACATGCAGACATTGGGTATTTCTAAACTCAGGACAAAATTTAGAAACTATTTAGAATGGGTGTTTTTTGGTGGTTGTAGATGTGTAACAGAGTTTGGGGGTCAAAGTTAGAAAAAGTGTGTTTTTTTCCAATTTTTCCTCATATTTTATAATTTTTTTTATAGTAAATTATAAGATATGATAAAAATAATGGTATCTTTTGAAAGTCCATTTAATGGCGAGAAAAACGGTATATAATATGTGTGGGTACAGTAAATGAGTAAGAGGAAAATTACAGCTAAACACAAACACTGCAGAAATGTAAAAATAGCCTTGGTCCCAAGGGGTTAAATAAGTGATTCACAATGCTTACTTGGTGGTGGGTTAGTCACCTCCTAAATGTATTACAGCTCACTCTACCAGTTCACTCCAGAGCAGTGGCAACATCATGGGGCATTAAGAATGATGCCTCTTTGAAGCAGATTTGCAAAGCTGACGAATGTTATTATAAAAGTGTGTTTTTAATCCTCTTTCTATTTAAGGGATACAAAGTGGTCATGCTCCACTTCTTTGCTATTTATAATGAACTAATTATTTAAATAAAGGGTCTGTACCAATATACTGATAAGATAAATTTAATAGCAGAAATATGTGTTCTATCTCCACAAAAACACGTTTAAAATTGGTTTCTTGTATAAATATAATGCCCCCATTCTTTTTGTAAAAATCAAGAAAAGTTATTGTGAGGTGATAGAAATCCCTTAACATTCAGAATTAAGATTTTAATCTGTTGACTAATCAGGTGATTCTTTCCAAAAAGATTACAACATTTTCCAAAGTCAAAAAAGCTCCCTTTCAATAAGGTTTGTGATGTGTCTAGTGGTAAGAGTCGCTGTGGTAGGGAAGTAATAAGAATGCATGCTCCCTTTCCCTTGAAGGGGAATAAAAATAATAGTTTGTACAAGATATACAATCTTTTTTCTTTTATTCCATTGCTATGGATATTCAAGAAATTAGAATCCTAGCAGTTCCCATCTTTCTGGAAGAGGTGTTGGGGCGTAACCCAGATGGTATCACTTCCCTTACAGCCCAAAAACTAGTCTTTACCAATGCCTTATTAGAGTGTAACTTCCTTCTCACTGTAGTCCACTATGCCCAGGTAGGTTTTATCTTGAGGCTACAGGGGTTGCATACCAGTCACATTGAGTCAACAACACTAGGTCTTCAGCTCCTCACTCTAGGACATTGAGATGTATTGAGACAATACTCCTTTACTTCTAATTTATCCTAACATTGATTATCGACTGGAGCATCTAATAATAGCTACAAAGAGATATTACAGCAAAGTTTCCTGGAGATCCTAGCTAGCACAAGCTTCCCAGATATGGGCTTGGTTTTAACTTCTACGACTCTGACACTCCAATGCTGCCTTCCATTGCTAATAGTTCACTCCAGCCAATTCATCTTTATTCTAGCTAATCTTGCAACCATATATTGACCCAGAGAGGAATAAGCTTAAAGGGACATTCAACACCAGAATGTTTGTTGTTTTAAAAGATAGCTAATCCCTTTATTACCCATTCCCCTGTTTTGCATAACCAACACTGTTATATTAATATACATTTTAACTCTGTGATTAACTTGTATCTAAGCATCTTCTGACAGCCCCCTGATCACAGCATTTTATTTCTTATCTATTGACTTACATTTTAGCCAATTAGTGCAGTGTCTGCCACAATCCACGGGCATGATCACAATGTTGCATAAATAAAAAGAGAGAAGCGCTCAACCTGGAAACGAACAATAGCATAATAGCTTGTTCTATGGCTAGTTACTACCCAAGAAGCAGCCTCTTTTTGCTCAACGTGTGCCTTTCACAGAGAAAAACTTTCCTGAAGCATATCAGTCTGATCCTGACTTCACAGTACAGTCCAGCCCCGAAATACCAGGCAATCCTTCTCTGAACAAGAGAAACTGCAAAACCCCAGACGTACGTTTCGGCCTATTGTGGGCCTCATCAGTGAGGTGCAGCCATATCCCTCTAGGCACACTGAGCAACGGGTCCACGTCTGGATTCCCGCATCACACTTAGGGAGACTTCCCAAAATGTCATAATTTGCATAAATAAAAAGAGAGAATCGCTCAACCTGGAAACGAACAATAGCATAATAGCTTGTTCTATGGCTAGTTACCACCCAAGAAGCAGCCTCTTTTTGCTCAACATGTGCCTTTCACAGAGAAAAACTTTCCTGAAGCATATCAGTCTGATCCTGACTTCACAGTACAGTCCAGCCCCGAAATACCAGGCAATCCTTCTCTGAACAAGAGAAACGGCAAAACCCCAGACGTACGTTTTGGCCTATTGTGGGCCTCGTCAGTGAGGTGCAGCCATATCCCTCTAGGCACACTGAGCAACGGGTCCACGTCTGGATTCCTGCATCACACTTAGGGAGACTTCACAAAATGTCATAATTTGCATAAATAAAAAGAGAGAAGCGCTCAAACTGGAAACGAACAATAGCATAATAGCTTGTTCTATGGCTAGTTACCACCCAAGAAGCAGCCTCTTTTTGCTCAACATGTGCCTTTCACAGAGAAAAACTTTCCTGAAGCATATCAGTCTGATCCTGACTTCACAGTACAGTCCAGCCCCGAAATACCAGGCAATCCTTCTCTGAACAAGAGAAACGGCAAAACCCCAGACGTACGTTTCGGCTGCAAAAAGAGGCTGCTTCTTGGGTGGTAACTAGCCATAGAACAAGCTATTATGCTATTGTTCGTTTCCAGGTTGAGCGCTTCTCTCTTTTTATTTATGCAAATTATGACATTTTGGGAAGTCTCCCTAAGTGTGATGCGGGAATCCAGACGTGGACCCGTTGCTCAGTGTGCCTAGAGGGATATGGCTGCACCTCACTGACGAGGCCCACAATAGGCCGAAACGTACGTCTGGGGTTTTGCTGTTTCTCTCGTTCAGAGAAGAATTGCCTGGTATTTCGGGGCTGGACTGTACTGTGAAGTCAGGATCAGACTGATATGCTTCAGGAAAGTTTTTCTCTGTGAAAGGCACATGTTGAAAGAGGCTGCTTCTTGGGTGGTAACTAGCCATAGAACAAGCTATTATGCTATTGTTCATTTCCAGGTTGAGCGCTTCTCTCTTTTTATTTATGATCACAATGTTATCTATATGGTTTACATGAACTAGCTCGCCCATGTTGTGAAAAGCAAATAAAAAAGCATGTAATAAGAGGCGGCCTTCAAGGGCTTAAAAATTATCATATGAGCCTTCCTAGGTTTAGCTTTCAACTAAGAATACCAAGAGAACAAAGCAAAATTGGTGATAAAAGTAAATTTGAAAGTTGTTTAAAATTACATGCCCTATTTGAAACATGAAAGGTTTTTTTTGGACTTGACTGTCCCTTTAATAAACACTGTTGGTATCTTACCTAGACAATGCTGAAGAAGGGACCCACTTGTGGATCGCAGTTACCACAGAACTCTAGACTGATCAATACCCACAACCAACTTAGGTCTAAAGGAGCTTTACTGCAGGACCAACACAGGGGATGCATACTACTAGTACAAGAAAATGAAAATGAACGTTATGTTCCAGAGATCGCACCTATATTTGTATCACATAATTTCACACCAGTAAGAATACCCAGTCTGATAATATTTGCCTCTGTTGGAAATTAAAAACGAGATATACAGTCTCCTGTTAACACAAAGGAAAATCTACTTGCTTTCCCCCAGTGGTCTCAAAGTGGACTTTCAGAAAATCTCATGGCACCCCACTTTTGGGTTCTGTGGACTCTCAAGCGGCTTGACATACTAGAGCTAATTAAAATGACTACATTTAAGTTCATCTAGTTAAAATCTGTTTAATGCTACAGTGAGGGAAAAAAATATTTGATCCCCTGCTGATTTTGTATGTTTGCCCACTGACAAAGAAATGATCAGTCTATAATTTTAATGGTAGGTTTAGGTGAGAGACAGAATAACAACAAAACAAGTTATAAATTGATTTGCATTTTAACGAGTGAAATAAGTATTTGACTCCTTTGCAAAACATGACTTAGTACTTGGTGGCAAAACCCTTGTTGGCAATCACAGAGGTCTAACGTTTCTTGTAGTTGGCCACCAGGTTTGCACACATCTCAGGAAGGATTTTGTTCCACTCCTCTTTGCAGGTCCTCTCCAGGTCATTAAGGTTTCAAGGCTGACGTTTGTCAACTTTAAGGTGTGGAGACTGGCTAGGCCACTCCAGGACCTTAATGTGCTTCTTTTTGAGCCACTCCTTTGTTGCCTTGGCTGTGTGTTTTGGGTCATTGTCATGCTGGAATACCCATTCACAACCCATTTTCAATGCCCTGGCTGAGGAATGGAGGTTCTCACCTAAGATTTGACAGTACATGTTCCCGTCCATAGTCCCTTTGATGCGGTGAAGTTGTCCATTCCCCTTAGCAGAAAAACACCCCCAAAGCATAATGTTTTCTCCTCCATGTTTGACGCTGGGGATGGTGCTCTTGAGGTCATAGGCAGCATTCCTCCTCCTCAAAACATGGCGAGTTGAGTTGATGTCAAAGAGCTAGATTTTGGTCTCTTCTGACCACAACACTTTCCCCCAGTTCTCCTCTGAATCATTCAGATGTTCATTGGCAAGCTTTGGACGGGCCTTTATATGTGCTTTCTTGAGCAGGGGCACCTTGCGGGCACTGCAGGATTTCAGTCCTTCACGGCGTAGTGTGTTACCAATTGTTTTCTTGGTGACTATGGTCCTAGCTGCCTTGAGATCATTGACAAGATCCTCCCGTGTAGTTCTGGGCTGATTCCTCGCCGTTCTCATGATCATTGAAATTCTACGCAGTGAAATCTTGCATGGAGCCCCAGACCGACGGAGATTCCATTAGCGAATAATCACACCAACTGTTGTCACCTTCTTGCCAAGCTGCATGGCGATGGTCTTATCTATCGGTTATTTGTAAAGCGCAAACTAATCACCTAGGGTCTCAAGGCGCTAAAGGGCCGCCGAAGATTGGTGGGGAAATAGGGATAAATTCAGTCAAAAAGCTAGGTCTTGAGGTCCTTTCTGAACTTTGTGAGGGTAGAGGATTGTCTGAGGAGCAGCGGGAGGGTGTTCCAAGTCTTTGCTGCCATGTGGGAGTAGGATCTGCCGCCCGCTGCGGATTTCCTCATGCCGGGGATGACTGCGAGGGCTTGTTCGGCTGATCGAAGTTGTCTGGTGGAGGTGTAGAAGTTGACGTGGTGGTTGATGTATTCAGGACCGATGTTGTGGATGGCCTTGAACGCATGGGCTAGAAGCTTGAAGGTGATTCTCTTGTTGATGGGGAGCCAGTGCAGGTCCCTAAGGTGTTGGGTGATGAGGTTTTGGCGAGGGATGTCGAGGATGAGCCTGGCTAAGGCGAGGCGTTCTGGATGCGTTGGAGTCTCTTTTGGAGTTTGATGTTGGAGCTGGCATAGAGTGCGTTGCCGTAGTCCAGACGGCTGCAGACGAGGGTGTGGGTGATGGTTTTCCTGGTTTCGATAGGTATCTGTGTGAAGATCTTTTGCAGAAGGTGGAGTATGTGGAAGCATGTTGAGGAGACGGTGCTAATTTGTCAATCCATAGAGAGCAGTGAGTCCATGATAAAGCCTAGGTTTTGTGTGTGGTTGGTTGGGGTTGGAGGGTGTCCGAGGGCTGAGGGCCACTAGGAGTCATCCCAGGCAGATTTAGTGGGTCCGAGTAGGACGACTTCGGTCTTTTCGGTGTTTAGCTTGAGACGGTTATTGCTCATCCAGGTGGCGACTGCTGTCAGTCCTTCATGGACGTTTCCCTTGGCGGTGGTGGGGTCTCCGGTGAGTGGGATGATTGGTTGGGTGTTGTCAGCGTAGGAGATGATGTTGAGGTTGTGGCGGCGAACAGTAGCAGCGAAAGGGGTCAAGTAGATATTGAAGAGGGTTGGGCTGAGTGAGGAGCCTTGGGGGACTCCTCAGCTGATTCCGATGGGTTTGGAGGAGAAGGGAGGGAGTATTATTTTCTGGGTGCGGCCGGTGAGGAAGGGGGGGATCCATTCCAGGGCCTTTTTGCGGATGCCAACGTGGTGTGGGCGGGTTTGGAGGGTGTTGTGGGTGACAGTGTAGAATGCAGCTGAGAGGTCTAGGATTATAAGGGCAGCAGTCTCGCCTCGGTCGAGCAGGATGCGAATGTCATCTGTGGCAGCGAGGAGTGTGGTCTTGTTGCTGTGGTTGCTCCTAAAACCGGTTTGGGAGGGGTCTAGGGTACGGTTTTCCTTAATGTGGTCAATAAGTTGAGCGTTGATTGCCTTCTCTATTACTTTGGCAGGAAAGGGGAGCAGAGAGATTGGGCTCTAGTTATTCGTGTCCTTGGGGTCTGCTGAGGGTTTCTTCAGCAGGGGTTTCAGCTCCACGGGCTTCCAGTCATCAGGAAAGGTGCTGGATTTGATGGAGCAGTTGATGGTGTGGCAGGGTTCAGGAGCGATCGTGTTGCTTGCTTTATTGAATATGTGATGTGGGCATGGGTCCGAGGGTGAGCCGGAGTGGATGGATATCATGATTCTGAAGGTGTCCTCTGTGGTGAGAGGGTTCCAAGAAGTTTGTATGTGGTGGGAGGAGGTGAATTTGGGTGAGGTATTGGTGGGGGTAGGTAGGTTTGCAGTGGAGGGTGAGTTCTGGGACGAGAAGCTGTCATAGATGTCGAGGGTCTTGTGGTGGAAGTGTGTTGCGAGGGTATCACAGAGGTCCTGGGAGGGTGGGATGTCGTTGGTGTTGGGTTTGGAGAATTCCTTGATGATTGTGAATAATTCCTTGCTGTTGTGTGTGTTGGAATTGATTCTGTCATGGATGGCTGTTTTCTTTGTAGTTCTGATGAGGTGCTGATGGGTGGTGATGGCTTCTTTGAAAGCCAGTTTTATCAGGTGGGTCTTGTCGGATCTCCAGGTTCTTTCCAACCAGGTGGCCTTGTTGGTGGCTTGGCGGCCGGAAGGTGTCCTGAGGGGGGGGCGAGGGAGTTGGCGCAGTCTGTGATCCAGCGGTGGAGGTTGGGGGTGGAGGAGTTGGCGTCTGTGGGGGTTGCTGGGGAGGACTTGATTAGGGTGTGGTACAGTTGGTCTTGGGTGATTTTGTTCCAGTTTCTGCGGGGGGGGGGGGGGGTTCTGCCAGGGGTGAGTGGTGGGTTTGTTGAAGGAGAAATGTATGCAGTGGTTGTCTGTCCACAGTAGTTCAGTGATGTAGTTGATTGAGATGTGGTCGCCTGCAGAGAAGATTGGGTTGAGGGTGTTACCGGCAACGTGGTTTGGGGAGTTTACGACTTGCTTCAGTCCGATAGTTCCAAGATTTTCCTGGTGGGTGGTGGTGTTGTGGTCATTTGGGTTGTCTAGGTGGAAGTTAGGTCGCCGAGGAGGATGTAGTCCATTGATGTAAGTGCGTGGGGTGCAATGTGGTTGGTGATGGTGTCACAGAAGGTGGGCCGAGGTCCGGGGGAGTCGGTAGATGAGGGTGGTGTTAGGCTTGACTTGGATTTTAAAGTGTAGGTGTTCCAGGCCTGGAGAGTGGTTATCGGAGCTGGTTGTGACTTGGATGGAGTGTTTGTGAATGATGGCTATGCCTCCTCCAGGTCAGTTGCTGCAGCCCCTGTGGGAGATCTTGTAGGTGTCGGGGATTGCGGTGGCAATGTCCGGTGCTGATGCTGGGTTCAGCCAGGTCTCGGTGAAGAAGGCGACGTCTGGGGAAGTGGAGTCGAGCAGGTTCCAGATTTTGAGGGTGTGCTTGTAGATGGAGCGGGTGGTGAGGAGGATGCAGTTGAGGTTCTTGCGGCTGTTTCTGGGTGTGTTGGCTGATTGGGTTGTGATCCGGAGGGAAGAGTATAAGCAGTTGCGGCAGGTGAAAGGTCCACTGGTGTTCATTGGGGATGCTTGATGGCAGGCAGGTGGGATATAGGTGTTGAGCGCGCAGAGGGTATTGGTGTCATAGGGGGTTGCAGAGGATAAGGGATGGGGAGAGGGGACTAACCTTAAGGCGCTGCAAGCGCCATTACGTACTGCAGGGAGGTGGGCAGGTAGGTAGGCTGGGAGGTGGGAAGTTTGAGCGGTGGGAGGGAAAAAAAATAAAACAATTGATGCAGGCAGAGGCTAAGGGAAGAGGGGACTAACCTTAGGGCGCTGTGAGCACAATTAAGTGCTGCAGGGAGGTGGGCGGGTATGTAGGCTGGGAGGCTTGAGCGGCAGCAGGGGAAAAAATAAAACAATTAATGCAGGCAGAGGCTAAGGGAAGGGGAGAGGGGACTAATCTTAGGGCTCTGCGAGTGCCATTAAGTACTGCAAGGAGGTGGGCGGGTAAGTAGGCTGGAGATTTGAGCTTTGGCAGGGGAAAAATATAAAACAATTGATGCAGGCAGAGGCTAAGGTAAGGGGGGAAATAGCCTTAGGGTGCTGTGAGCGCCATTAAGTACTGCAGGGAGGTGGGCAGGTAGGTAGGCTGGGAGGTTTGAGCGGCGGCAGGGTAAAAAAAATAAAACAATTGACGCAGGCAGAAGCTAAGGGAAGCTAAGAGGGACATTCCAGCCTTGTGTAGGTCTACAATCTTGTTCCTGACATCCTTGGACAGCTCTTTGGTCTTGGCTACGGTGGAGAGTTTGAAATCTGATTGATTGCTTCTGTGGACAGGTTTCTTTTATACAGGTGACAAGAGAGTGCACCTAATCTCCGTTCGTTACCTGTATAAAAGAGCCAGAAATCTTGCTGATTGATAGGGGATCAAATAAGTATTTCACTTATTAAAATGCAAATCAATTTATAACTTTTTTGAAATGCGTTTTTCTGGATTTTTGTTGTTGTTATTCTGTCTCTCACTGTTCAAATAAACCTACCATTAAAATTATAGACTGATCATTTCTTTGTCAGTGGGCAAAACGTACAAAATCAGCAGGGGATCAAATAATTTTTCCCCTCACTGTATGTTATAGCCAATTTTGACTTTTTTCTTCAGAGTTCTGCAAACTCAAAAGCGACTGGTCATAGAGCAACTTAAAATGAGTACATTTCAGTCATAATTAGTTAAAATCTGTTCAACGCTATGTTATAGTTGCTTTCTTTAAATTTGAACTCTATATACAGTAAATATTATATGGGTCATTTCATGCATAACTATTTTCACGTTTATGATGAGTCAATGAGCTACTTAAAGTATGGGATCAAATTAGTGGTTAACAGCTAGGGCTATAAATAATTTTAAACATCATTAGCTTGTGCCAAGAGACTCTCATATATATTTTATTCATCCATAGACTTGCGGTTTATGGCCGAGACCGTAATTTATACCCTCAGCTAATTCTAAACATACCTCACTATAATATATACCCTTTTATTTAGTGGATCCCTTCTCCCCTTTTGCTTTCTAATTCATTTGCAAGATCCCACATCATCCCTTTGTTCTGTATATATGCAAGACTTAAACCTTGTCTGCTAAAAGACAAACATACCCTGAATATAGGGATACCTTCTTTCTCTTTTTTTTTTGCTGAGGTCAAATTATGATGCAACACATGAGCAATAAAATATTACTTGTCCTGATAATATCTATAGATGTGAAAAAGTGACTCTATGGGGTCGATTTATGAAGCAGCGGATGCTGCTTCCGACCCACTGCCTAAAGTGGAAGTTAAGAAGCAGAGGTCCTAAGACCGCTGCTCCTTAACTCGTCCGCCACATCTAAAAAGCGGACAGCAATCAGCCCGATCGGATATGATCGGGTTGATTGACACTCCCCGCTAGATTGGCCGTGAAACGGCAGGGGGCAACATTGCACCAGCAGTTCACCAGAATTGCTGGTGCAATGATAGATGCTGACAGTGTATGCTGTCGGCATTTATCGATGTGCAGCAGACATGATACGATACAGCGTATCATGTCCGTCCGCACCTTAATAAATTGATATCTATATTTATATATATCTATATATTTATATACATACACACATACAGTATATATACACACATATATATTTTTTTATTGGTTTTCATATATAGGTTACAAAGGGACAGTTGAGATAAAAATAACAATAAACACGTACATACATAGCACATACACATACTAACGATGTATCCTGCTGAAATTAAACAGTCTAAAGCTTATAATTCCTTTAGCATATCTGGGGCACCCACTTTCCTAAGTGTCCTATAGCACTTGGGTTATATATTAGTTCCCATAAATCTACCATGATTTTATAAAACTCCATATTTCCACTCTTCATATAATGAAATTCTTCTAAAATTAAACAGTAATTTACCTCAACAACCCAATCAGGTATAGTAGGCGAGTTATTTTTTCTATAGCTTCATAATCATCTTTTTTGCACTATTAAACATAATTTGAGTTAGACAAGTTGTAGGATTTTCCTTTTTACTTACTGAGTGGTTAAAGATTACATTATAAAAGTCAAATATTTTCTTATTTGACTTTAATACCTCTTGCCAAAAGACCTCTATTATAGGACATGACCACAGTATATGAGCTAAGTTACCTTCCTTTCTACAGTCTCTCCAGCATAGCCCTTTAGAATGTGGGTATAATTTTTTGTTTTGTATGGTGTCAAATACCACCTTGTCAATATTTTTAAATTAATTTCAACTACACTGCTCAAAAAAATAAAGGGAACACTTAAACAACACAATGTATCTCCAAGTCAATCACACTTCTGTGAAATCAAACTGTCCACTTAGGAAGCAACACTGAGTGACAATCAATTTCACATGCTGTTGTGCAAATGGGATAGACAACAGGTGGAAATTATAGGCAATTAGCAAGACACCCCCAATAAAGGAGTGGTTCTGCAGGTGGTGACCACAGACCACTTCTCAGTTCCTATGCTTTCTGGCTGATGTTATGGTCACTTTTGAATGCTGGTGGTGCTTGCACTCTAGTGGTAGCATGAGACGGAGTCTACAACCCACACAAGTGGCTCAGGTAGTGCAGCTCATCCAGGATGGCACATCAGTGCGAGCTGTGGCAAGAAGGATTGCTGTGTCTGTCAGCGTAGTGTCCAGAGCATGGAGGCGCTACCAGGAGACAGGCCAGTACATCAGGAGACGTGGAGGAGGCCGTAGGAGGGCAACAACCCAGCAGCAGGACCGCTACCTCCGCCTTTGTGCAAGGAGGAACAGGAGGAGCACTGCCAGAGCCCTGCAAAATGACCTCCAGCAGGCCACAAATGTGCATGTGTCTGCTCAAACGGTCAGAAACAGACTCCATGAGGGTGGTATGAGGACCCAACGTCAACAGGTGGGGGTTGTGCTTACAGTCCAACACCGTGCAGGACGTTTGACATTTGCCAGAGAACACCAAGATTGGCAAATTCGCCACTGGCGCCCTGTGCTCTTCACAGATGAAAGCAGGGGCACACTGAGCACATTTGACAGACGTGACAGTCTGGAGACGCCGTGGAGAACGTTCTGCTGCCTGCAACATCCTCCAGCATGGCTAGTTTGGCAGTGGGTCAGTAATGGTGTGGGGTGGCATTTCTTTGAGGGGCCGAACAGCCCTCCATGTGCTCGCCAGAGGTAGCCTGACTGCCATTAGGTATCAAGATGAGATCCTCAGACCCCTTGTGAGACCATATGCTGGTGCGGTTGGCCCTGGGTTCCTCCTAATGCAAGACAATGCTAGACCTCATGTGGCTGGAGTGTGTCAGCAGTTCCTGCAAGATGAAGGCATTGATGCTATGGACTGGCCCTCCCGTTCCCCAGACCTGAATCCAATTGAGCACATCTGGGACATCATGTCTCGCTCCATCCACCAACTTCACTTTGCACCACAGACTGTCCAGGAGTTGGTGGATGCTTTAGTCCAGGTCTGGGAGGAGATCCCTCAGGAGACCATCCGCCACCTCATCAGGAGCATGCACAGGCGTTGTAGGGAGGTCATACAGGCACGTGGAGGCCACACACACTACTGAGCCTCATTTTGACTTGTTTTAAGGACATTACATCAAAGTTGGATCTGCCTGTAGTGTGTTTTTCCACTTTAATTTTGAGTGTGACTCCAAATCCAGACCTCCATGGGTTGAAAATTTTGATTTCCATTTTTTAATTTTTGTGTGATTTTGTTGTCAGCACATTCAACTATGTAAAGAACAAAGTATTTAATTAGAATATTTTATTCATTCAGATCTAGGATGTGTTATTTTAGTGTTCCCTTTATTTTTTTGAGCAGTGTATATTAGCTGACACAGAAGATCTAGTAATACCTTCAAATATATTCAACCGACTCTTAACATCCAAATTTACATTAATTTCCTTTTCCCATCTTTTGGCATAGGCTGGTATCTAATTTTTATATGTTACTAAGAAATTATATGTTTTTGATAAGTTAAGTTTTTTTCCTATTAATACATAGCTCTTCATATCTGGTTACCTTTCGTATAAGGTTGTCTTGCAGTGTATTTAAAAAGATATAATGATTCAACTGTGAGTATTTAAACCAATCAGACAGTATTTCAAATTTTTCATCCCTTAGTTGCTCTCTAGTCAGTCATTTTTTGTCTTTAGTTATATCATGTATTCTAATATTCCTGGCTCGTTTAATACTTAGTTGACCTCCCATAAATTCTCTGTTCCCCACTAATGATGTTAAAGGGGAAGGTATAGAGGAGATCCCTTGATAATTCTTAAAGTGAAAGTAAATCCTAGCGTTTTACAAACGCTAGGATTTACTATTGAAACAAATAAAGGGGACTTTCATTCATGAAGTATAAGATACTTCATGTAGAATGCTCCTTTATTTGATTCAATCGATCGCCGTTTTTACCTTGTACAGCAGCCCACAGCAAAAAAAAAAAATTTGGCTAAGAGGTGATGTTTTCACCTCTTAACCAATAGCCGTGTGGTATATCCAGCTTGGCACCCATGGGAGCCGGATTTACCGCACGATGAGTCCACGGATCA
This sequence comes from Bombina bombina, assembly GCF_027579735.1. NCBI lineage: Eukaryota > Metazoa > Chordata > Amphibia > Anura > Bombinatoridae > Bombina > Bombina bombina. Next base: position 231,847,984 of record NC_069499.1, read on the forward strand.
TCTTAATTACTACTGGGAATCAATACCCAAGCTAGAGTAAACAAATGATACGGGAGGGACAAGACAGGGAACCTAAACAGAAGGGACCACTGCTTGAAGAACCTTTCTCCCAAAAGCGGCCTCAGCCGAGGCAAAAGTGTCAAAGTTATAAAATTTTGAAAAAGTGTGAAGAGAGGACCAAGTTGCAGCCTTGCAAATCTGTTCCACAGAAGCTTCATGAGGAAGCAACAGCCCTCGTGGAATGAGCTGTAATTCTCTCTGGAGGCTGCTGTCCAGCAGTCTAATATGCAAAATGTATGATACTCTTCAGCCAAAAGGAAAGACAAGTAGCCATAGCTTTCTGACCCTTACGTTTCCCTAAAAACCCACAAACAAAGCAGAAGACTGACGAAAATCCTTTGTCGCCTGCAGGTAAAACTTTAAGGCACGAACCACGTCCAAATTGTGCAGAAGCCTGTCCTTCTGAGAGGAAGGCTTAGGACACAAGGAAGGAACAACAATCTCCTGATTAATGATCCGATCAGAAACAACCTTAGGAAGAAATCCTAATTTAGTACGTAAAACGACCTTATCTGAATGAAAAATAAAGTAAGGGGACTCATACTGCAAAGCCGAGAGCTCTGATACTCTGCAAACAGAAGAAATAGCAACAAGAAATAAAACTTTCCAAGATGACAACTTAATATCTAAGGAATGCATAGGCTCAAACGGAGCCCCTTGAAGAACTTTGAGAACCAAATTAAGACTCCATGGAGGAGTAACTGGTTTGAACACAGGCCTGAGTCTGACCAAGGCCTGACAAAAAGATTGCACATCCGGAAACATCTGCCAGACGTTTGTGTAACAAAATAGATAAGGCAGAGATTTGACCCTTTAGGGAACTTGTCGACAATCCTTTTTCCAAACCCTCTTGGAGAAAGGACAAAATTCTACGAATCCTAACTCTACTCCAGGAGTAACCCTTGAAATCACACAATATAGATATTTACCCCATATCTTATGGTAAATATTTCTAGTTACAGGTTTACGAGCCTGAATCATGGTCTCTATGACCGATTCTGAAAAGCCCCGCTTGAATAAAATTAAGCGTTCAATCTCCAAGCAGTCAGCTTCAGAGAAACTAGATTTGGGTGAAGGAAGGGCCCTTGAAGTAGAAGGTCCTTCCTCAACGGAAGTCTCCAAGGTGGAAGAGACGACGACATGTCTACCAGATCTGCATACCAAATCCTGTGAGGCCAAGCCGGTGGAATGAGGATCACCGAGGCCCTCTCCTGCTTGATTCGAGCAATAACCCGAGGAAGAAGAACAAATGGAGGAAATAGGTATGCTAGACTGAAGGTCCAAGGAACCGCCAGGGCGTCTATCAGTACCACCTGAGGGTCCCTGGACCTCGATCCGTACCTTGGAAGCTTGGCATTCTGCCGAGATGCCATGAGATCCAATTCCGGCTGACCCCATTCGAGAATCAGGCCGGAAAACACTTCCGGATGGAGTTCCCACTCCCCTGGATGAAAGGTCTGCCTGCTCAGGAAGTTTGCCTCCCAGTTGTCCACTCCTGGGATGTGGATCGCCGACAGACAGCAAGAGTGGGTTTCCACCCACTGAATTATTTTGGTTACCTCCGTCATAGCTAAGGAACTCCTTGTTCCTCCCTGATGATTGATGTAAGCCACTGAAGTTATGTTGTCCGACTGGAACCTGATAAACTGGACCGAGGCTAACTGGGGCCAGGCCAGAAAAGCATTGAAGATCGCTCAGTTCCAGAATATTTATAGGTAGAACAGACTCTGACTGAGTCCAAACTCCCTGAGCCTTTAGGGAGCCCCAGACTGCTCCCCATCCTAGAAGGCTGGCGTCTGTTATCACAATCACCCAAGATGGTCTGCGAAAGCAGGTACCCTGGGAGAGATGGTCCCGAGACAACCACCATTGAAGAGAATCCCTTGTCTCCTGCTCCAGAAGTATTCATCAAGGAGACAAATCTGCATAATCTCCATTCCATTGCTTGAGCATGTTTAAATGCAAAGGTCTGAGATGGAACCGAGCAAACGGGATGATGTCCATTGCCGCTACCATCAGCCCGATTACCTCCATGCACTGAGCCACTGACGGCCGAGGAGTGGACTGAAGAGCTAGACAAGTATCGAAAATCTTTGATTTCCTGACTTCTGTCAGAAAAATCTTCATTGATAGGGAATCTATTATGGTTCCCAAGAAAGTTACCCTTGTATTTGGGACTAAGGAACTCTTTTCCAAATTTACCTTCCATCCGTGAGATCGCAGGAAGGATAACAACATTTCAGTGTGGGATCTTGCTTGTTGAAAGGATGGCGCCTGGACCAGGATGTCGTCCAGATAGGGTGCCACTGCAATGCCCCGTAACCGAAGCACCGCCAACAGCGATCCCAGAACCTTTGAGAAAATTCTGGGAGCTGTGGTAAGACCGAAGGGAAGAGCCAAGAATTGGAAGTGTTTGTCTAGAAAGGCGAAACTTGTGATGATCCTTGTGAATGGGAACATGCAAGTACGCGTCCTTTAAATCCACAGTCGTCATCAATTGACCCTCTTGGACCAAAGGGAGAATGGAACAAATAGTTTCCATCTTGAAGTACGGTACTCTGAGGAATTTGTTTAGACTCTTGAGATCTAAAATAGGCCTGAAGGTTCCCTCTTTTTTAGGAACCACGAACAGATTGGAATAAAATCCCAGACCCTGTTCCTGAATCGGAAAGATCCTACACAGTGTAAGAACGCCTCTCTTTTTGCCTGGTCTACAGATAATCTTGAACGAAGAAACCTGCCTCTGGGAGGAAAACTTTTGAACTCTAGTTTGTATCCCTGGGACACTATTTCTACTGCCCAGGGATCCTGAACATCTCAAACCCAAGCCTGAGAGAAGAAGGAAAGTCTGCCCCCTACAAGATCTGGTCCCGGATCGAGGGCAGTCCCTTCATGCTGTCTTTGATTCAATAGCAGGCTTCTTGGATTGTTTTCCCTTATTCCAAGACTGATTTGGTCTCCATGAAGGATTAGACTGTTCCTGCTTGGAGGCGGAAGAGGAAGAATTTCCCTTGTGTTTGTTTGTTTCTCTTATCCTGAGGGAGAAGATGACCCTTACCTCCCATAATATCAGAGATAATTTCAGTCAAGCCAGGTACAAACAAGGTCATCCCCTTGTAAGGAATCGCTAACAGCATAGACCTAGAGGATACATCCGCAGACCAAGGTTTTAACCATAGGGCTCTGCGAGCTAGAACAGAAAAACCCAAAATCTTTGCTCCCAGTTTGATAACTTGAAGGGAAGCATCCGTAATAAAGGAATTAGCCAATTTAAGAGCTTTTATTTTCATCCAGGGGAGTTTCTGTCCTGATAGCATCAGACAATGCATCAAACCAATATGCCGCCGCACTAGTGACGGTAGCAATGCAGACCACTGGCTGCCATTGTAAGCCCTGGTGTACATACATTTTTTTGAGTAACCCCTCTAATTTTTTATCCATAGGATCTTTAAAAGCACAACTATCCTCTATGGGTATAGTAGTTCTCTTAGCTAAGGTGGAAACAGCTCCTTACACCTTGGGGACTGTTTGCCAAGCCTCCTTAACTGAGTCGGATATGGAAAACATCTTTTTAAATATAGGAGATGGAGAAAAAGGTATACCAGGTGTCTCCCACTCCTTAGCAATGATTTCAGAAGCTCGGTCTGGTACCGTAAAAACCTCTAATGGAGGAAGTTACCGCAAAATATTTTTTCAGCTTACTGGGTTTCTTGGGATTAACAACGACCGTGGAGTCGCTGTCATCCAGAGTAGATAAAACCTCCTTAAGTAACAGACGGAGGTGTTCTAGCTTAAACCTGAAGGATACAACTTCAGTATCAGCAAGAGGAATTACACTGTTAGAATCTGAAATTTCACCTTCAGATGCTACTACAATATCCTCCTCCTCAGGCTTCTGTGAGGGGACATCTGAAATAGCAACAACTGCATCAGAAACCTCGCTTACTGAATGTCTGATTTTCCTCTTGCGCTTTCCCTGCAACATTGGGAAAGCAGACAACACATCTGAAACTGCAGAAGACATGAGAGAAGCGATGTCTTTTAAAGTAACTCCAGCGGGAGCTAGAGAGGAAGCGCAGGGCACTGCATGTGAGGGCGGTAAAATTTGGGACGCTTGAGGAGAAAGCTGCAGCATAAATTGAACATTGTCATTAGATTCCTGGACAGCATCCTCTTTAGAAAATGTTGGCTCATAAAAATTTTTTTTTCTTTGGTTTTAAAGTCCTCTCTACATGAGGAACAGAAAGGGATTGGTGGTTCCACATTGGCATCAAAACATAAGGAATAAGTGACATTTTGGCCTCTTGGTCCATCTTTACTCACAATGAAACAATTTTTCAGTTAAAATAAAAATCTTTTAATAAATTCACATATACAAAAAAGGAAATTTATGCTTACCTGATAAATTGATTTCTTCTACGACACGACGAGTCCACGGATTCATCCTTACTTGTGGGATATTATCCTCCTGCTAACAGGAAGTGGCAAAGAGCACCACAGCAGAGCTGTATATATAGCTCCTCCCTTCTCTCCACCCCCAGTCATTCGACCGAAGGTATAGGAAGAGAAAAGAAAAGCTAAAAGGTGCAGAGGTGACTGAAGTTTTGAAAACAAAAATATAATCTGTCTAAAAGACAGGGAGGGCCGTGGACTCGTCGTATCGTAGAAGAAATCAATTTATCAGGTAAGCATAAATTTCCTTTTCTTCTACTAGATACGACAAGTCCACGGGTTCATCCTTACTTGTGGGATACAATACCAAAGCAACAGGACACGGATGAACAGGAGGGACAAGACAGATACCTAAACGGAAGGCACCACTGCTTGAAGAACTTTTCTCCCAAAAATAGCCTCAGAAGAAGCAAAAGTATCAAATTTGGAAAAGGTATGAAGGGAGGACCAAGTCGCAGCCTTACAAATCTGTTCAACAGAAGCATTGTTTTTAAAAGCCCATGTGGAAGCCACCACTCTAGTAGAATGAGTCGTAATTTTTTCAGGAGGCTGCTGTCCAGCAGTCTCGTATGTCAAACGGATGATGCTTTTCAGCCAAAAAGAATGAGAGGTAGCCGTAGCTTTTTGACCCCTACGCTTTCCAGAATAAACAATGAATAGAGAAGATGTTTGACGGAAATCCTTGGTCGCTTGTAAGTAAAACTTCAAGGCACGAACCACGTCCAAATTATGTAACAGACGTTCCTTCTTAGATGAAGGATTAGGACACAAGGAAGGAACAACAATTTCCTAATTAATATTTTTATTTGAAACAACCTTAGGAAGGAATCCAGGTTTAGTACACAAAACCACCTTATCAGAATGGAATATAAGATAAGGCGAATCACATTGTAACGCAGAAAGCTCAGACACCCTTCGAGCAGAAGAGATAGCAACTAAGAACAAAACTTTCCAAGATAAAAGCTTAATATCCATGGAATGCATAGGTTCAAACGGAACCCCTTGAAGAACATTGAGAACTAAATTCAAACTCCATGGCGGAGCAATAGGTTTAAACACAGGCTTGATTCTGACTAAAGCCTGACAAAAAGACTGAACGTTTGGGACATCCGCCAGATGCTTTTGTCCCTTTAAGGAACTAGCTGATAATCCCTTCTCCAATCCTTCTTGGAGAAAGGACAAAATCCTAGGAATCCTAACCCTACTCCATGAGTAGCCCTTGGATTCGCACCAATAAAGATATTTACGCCATATCTTATGGTAAATTTTCCTAGTGACAGGCTTTCGAGCTTGAATCAAAGTATCAATGACCGACTCAGAGAATCCCCGCTTAGATAAAAATCAAGTGTTCAATCTCCAGGCAGTCAGCTGCAGAGAATTTAGATTTGGATGTTGGAACGGACCTTGGATGAGAAGGTCCTGTCTCAATGGCAGTTTCCACGGTGGCAGAGATGACATGTCCACTAGGTCTGCATACCAAGTCCTCAGTGGCCACGCAGGCGCTATCAAGATTACTGAAGTTCTCTCTCCTGTTTGATTCTTGCAATCAGGCGAGGTAGGAGAGGAAATGGAGGAAACACATAGGCCAGGTTGAACGACCAAGGTACTGCTAGAGCATCTATCAGTACAGCTTGGGGAACCCTTGATCTGGACCCTTAACGAGGAAGTTTGGCATTCTGACGAGATGCCATCAGATCCAATTCCGGTGTGCCCCATTGACGGATCAATGCTGCAAACACCTCCGGATGGAGCTCCCACTCCCCCGGATGAAAAGTCTGACGACTTAGAAAATCCGCTTCCCAGTTCTCTACTCCTGGGATATAGATTGCTGATAGGTGGCAAGAGTGAGTCTCTGCCCATTGGATTATCTTTGAAACCTCTATCATTGCTAGAGAACTCTTTCTTCCCCCTTGATTATTGATATATGCTACAGTCGTTATATTGTCTGACTGGAATCTTTATGAATTTGGCCAAAGCCAACTGAGGTCACGCCTGAAGCGCATTGAATATTGCTCTCAATTCCAGAATATTGATTGGTAGAAGAGACTCCTCCTGAGTCCAAACACCCTGAGCCTTCAGGGAATTCCAGACTGCACCCCAGCCCAAGAGGCTGGCGTTCATCATCACTATAAACCATGCTGGTCTGCGCAAGCACAGACCCTGGAACAGATGATCCTGTGACAACCACCAAAGAAGAGAGTCTCTGGTCTCTTGATCCAGATTTATCTGAGGAGATAAATTCGCATAATCCCCATTCCACTGTCTGAGCATGCACAGCTGCAGTGGCCTGAGATGAAAGCGTGCAAACAGAACGATGTCCATTGCCGCTACCATTAATCCAATGACCTCCATACACTGAGCCACTGATGGCCGAAGAAGGGACTGAAGCGCTCGGCAAGTATTTAAAATCTTTAACTTTCTGACCTCCGTCAGAAATATTTTCATGTCTACCGAGTCTATCAGAGTTCCCAGGAATGGAACTCTTGTTAGTGGAACTAGTGAACTCTTTTCTATATTCACTTTCTTAGAAAATCCAACACGATGTCCGTGTGAGATTTGGTTAGATGGTAAGTTGACGCCTGAATCAAAATATCGTCCAGATAGGGCACCACTGCTATGCCCAGCGGCCTTAGAACCACCAGAAGGGACCCTAGCACCTTTGTGAAGATTCTGGGAGCTGTGGCCAACCCGAAAGGAAGGGCCACAAACTGATAGTGTTTGTCCAGGAAGGCGAACCTGAGAAACTAATGATGATCCTTGTGGATAGGAATGTGAAGATATGCATCCTTCAAGTCCACGGTGGTCATATATTGACCCTCCTGGATCATAGGCAAAATTGTTCGTATGGTCTCCATCTTGAACGATGGGACTCTGAGAAATTTGTTTAGACATTTGAGATCTAAAATCGGTCTGAAGGTTCCCTCTTTTTTGGGAACCACAAACAGATTTGAGTAAAACCCCTGTCCCTGTTCTAGTTTTGAACTGGACAAATTACACCCATGGTATAGAGGTCTTTTATACAGCATAAGAACGCCTCTCTTTTTGTCTGGTCTACTGACAAACGTGAAAGATGAAATCTCCCTCTTGGGAGAAAATCCTTGAATTCTAGTCGATACCGCTGGGTCACAATTTCTAATGCCCAGGGATCCTGAACATCCCTTGCCCAAGCCTGAGCGAAGAGAGAAAGTCTGCCCCCTACTAAATCCGGTCCCGGATTGGGGGCTGCCCCTTCATGCTGTCTTGGTAGCAGCAGTGGGCTTCTTAACCTGTTTACCTTTATTCCAGGTCTGGTTAGGTCTCCAGACTGACATGGATTGTGCAAAATTCCCCTCCTGCTTTGTGGCGGAGGAGGAAGTAGATGGTCCACCTTTAAAGTTTTGAAAGGAACGAAAATTATTTTGTTTAGCCCTCATCTTAACAGTCTTGTCCTGAGGAAGTGCATGGCCTTTACCTCCAGTAATGTCGGAAATTATCTCCTTTAGTTCAGGCCCGAATAGGGTCTTACCTTTAAAAGGAATAGCTAAAAGCTTAGATTTTGATGACACATCAGCAGAATAAGACTTAAGTCATAACACTCTACGCGCTAAAATGGCAAAACCTGCATTTTTGCCGCTATTTTAGCCATTTGAAAAGCGGCATCTGTAATAAAAGAATTAGCTAGCTTGAGAGCCTTAATTCTATCCAAAATATCATCTATTCTAATGGGGTTTCAACCTTAAGAGACTCCTCTAGAGCCTCAAACCAAAAAGCTGCTACAGTAGTAACTGGAACAATGCACGCTATAGGTTGTAGAAGAAAACCCTGATGAATAAACAATTTCTTTAAAAGACCCTCTAATTTTTTATCCATAGGATCTTTGAAAGCACAACTGTCCTCAATAGGTATAGTTGTACACTTAGCCAGAGTAGAAATAGCTCCCTCCACCTTAGGGACCGTCTGCCAGGAATCCCAAATGGTGTCAGATATGGGAAACATTTTCTTAAAAGTAGGAGGGGGAGAGAACGGAATGCCTGGTCTGTCCCATTCCTTAGTAACAATGTCCGAAATCCTTTTAGGGACTGGAAAAACATTAGTGTAAGTAGGTACCTCTAGATATTTATCCATTTTACACAATTTCTCTGGTGGTATTACAATAGGGATCATCCAGAGTCGCTAAAACCTCCCGGAGTAACAGGCGGAGGTGTTCAAGCTTAAATAAAGGCCGTCACGTCTGAGTCTGTTTGAGGGAACACATTTCCTGAGTCTGAAAGCTCTCCCTCAGACAGCAATTCCCTTACCCCAACTCAGAACACTGTGAGGGCACATCGGAGATGGCCAATAAAGCATCAGAGGGCTCAGCATTTACTCTAATACCGGACCTACTGCGCTTACCCTGTAAACCTGGCAGTTTAGAAAATACATCTGTAAGGGTAGTAGACATAACTGCAGCCATATCTTGCAGAGTAAAAGAATTAGACGCACTAGAAGTACTTGGCGTCGCTTTAGTGGGCGTTAAAGGTTGTGACACTTGGGAAGAATTGGATGGCATAACCTGATTCTCTTCAGACTGAGAATCATCCTTAGACATACTTTTATCACCTAAAATATGTTCTTTGCAATGTAAGGCCCTTTCAGTACATGAGGGACACAATGTAAGTGGGGGTTCCACAATGGCTTCTAAACACATAGAGCACTGACTTTCCTCAATGTCAGACATGTTGAACAGGCTAGTAATAACCACAAAAAGTCTTGAAAACACTTTATTTAACCCTTTAACGACGCATGTCGTACAGGGTACGCCGCACACAACCTGGTCTTTAAAGACCAGCGACGTACCCTGTACGACATCAGGGTGTAAAGCGATTGGAAGCGATCCTGAGCGCTTCCAGCCGCTTTCAAGGTATTGCTGTGATGCCTCGATATTGTTCCTGAATGTGCACGGCGGGTGCCGGGAGTGTGCGGGGGCCTGCAGGGAGCGCGCGTGCGCGCGCATATGTGTACACACGATTGCGTAACAGCCACTGCCACTAATGAATGAATGAATGGGAGACAGGGAGAGGGGGAAATAACTGTCAAAAGGATCTGGGAGAGGGAGCAGCTACACTACAGAAAAAATGTAATTACATAAAAAAAAAAAAAAAAAAACATTTTTGGGAGGCAAATTGGGTACTGGCAGACAGCTGCCAGTACCCAAGATGGCAGCAAATAGGTTGTGGGCAAGGGTTATAGAGCTGTTTGGGGGGGATTAGAGAGGTTGGGGGCTAAGGGGGGGGTCCATCACAGCTAAACAGATATTTTTATTTTTTTAAAAATCATAAAAAAGAAAAAGCCTTTTATTTTAGTACTGGCAGACTTTCTGCCAGTACTTCAGTACTTAAGATGGCGGGGACAATTGTGGGGTGGGGGAGGAAAGAGAGATGTTTGGGAGGGATCAGGGGGTGGGATGTCTCAGGTGGGAGGCTGATCTCTACACTAAAGCTAAAATTAACCCTGCAAGCTCCCTACAAGCTATCTAATTAACCCCTGCACTGCTGGGTATAATACACGTGTGATGCACAGCAGCATTTAGCGGCCTTCTAATTACCAATAAGCAACACAAAAGCCATAAATGTCTGCTATTTCTGAACAAAGAGGATCCCAGAGAAGCATTTACAACCATGTATGCCATAATTGCACAAGTTGTTTGTAAATAATTTCAGTGAGAAACCTAAAATTGTGAAAAATGTAACATTTTTTTATTTGATCGCATTTGGCGGTGAAATGGTGGCATGAAATATACCAAGATGGGCCTAGATCAATACTTCGGGTTGTCTACTACACTAAAGCTAAAATTAACCCTAGAAGCTCCCTAATTAACCCCTTCACTGCTGGGCATAATACATGTGTGGTGCGCAGTGGCATTTAGCGGCCTTCTAATTACCAAAAAGCAACACCAAAGCCATATATGTCTGCTATTTATGAACAAAGGGGATCCCAGAGAAGCATTTGCAACCATTTATGCCATAATTGCACAAGTTGTTTGCAAATAATTTCAGTGAGAAACCTAACGTTTGTGAAAAAAATTATGAAAAAGTGATTTTTTTCTTTATTTTATCTCATTTGGCGGTGAAATAGTGGCATGAAATATACCAAAATGGGCCTAGATCAGTACTTTGGGATGTCTTCTAAAAAAAATATATATATACATGTCAAGGGATATTCAGGGATTCCTGAAAGATATCAGTGTCCCAATGTAACTAGCACTAATTTAAAAAAAACTGGATTGGAAATAGCAAAGTGCTATTTGTACTTATTGCCCTATAACTTGCAAAAAAAGCAAAGAACATGTAAATATTGGATATTTCTAAACTCAGGACAAAATTTAGAAACTATTTAGCATGGGTGTTTTTTGGTGGTTGTAGATGTGTAACAGATTTTGGGGTTCAAAGTTGGAAAAAGTGTGTTTTTTTCAATTTTTTCCTCATATTTTATAATTTTTTTTATAGTAAATTATAAGATATGATGAAAATAATGGTATCTTTAGAAAGTCCATTTAATGGCGAGAAAAAACATAATTTATGTAAGAACTTACCTGATAAATTCATTTCTTTCATATTAGCAAGAGTCCATGAGCTAGTGACGTATGGGATATACATTCCTACCAGGAGGGGCAAAGTTTCCCAAACCTCAAAATGCCTATAAATACACCCCTCACCACACCCACAATTCAGTTTAACGAATAGCCAAGAAGTGGGGTGATAAAAAAGTGCGAAAGCATAAAAAATAAGGAATTGGAATAATTGTGCTTTAAAAAAAAAAAACCACCACAAAAAAGGGCGGGCCTCATGGACTCTTGCTAATATGAAAGAAATGAATTTATCAGGTAAGTTCTTACATAAATTATGTTTTCTTTCATGTAATTAGCAAGAGTCCATGAGCTAGTGACGTATGGGATAATGACTACCCAAGATGTGGATCTTTCCACACAAGAGTCACTAGAGAGGGAGGGATAAAATAAAGACTGCCAATTCCTGCTGAAAATAATCCACACCCAAAATAAAGTTTAACGAAAAACATAAGCAGAAGATTCAAACTGAAACCGCTGCCTGAAGTACTTTTCTACCAAAAACTGCTTCAGAAGAAGAAAATACATCAAAATGGTAGAATTTAGTAAAAGTATGCAAAGAGGACCAAGTTGCTGCTTTGCAGATCTGGTCAACCGAAGCTTCATTCCTAAACGCCCAGGAAGTAGAAACTGACCTAGTAGAATGAGCTGTAATTCTCTGAGGCGGAGTTTTACCCGACTCAACATAGGCAAGATGAATTAAAGATTTCAACCAAGATGCCAAAGAAATGGCAGAAGCTTTCTGGCCTTTTCTAGAACCGGAAAAGATAACAAATAGACTAGAAGTCTTACGAAAAGATTTCGTAGCTTCAACATAATATTTCAAAGCTCTAACAACATCCAAAGAATGCAACGATTTCTCCTTAGAATTCTTAGGATTAGGACATAATGAAGGAACCACAATTTCTCTACTAATGTTGTTGGAATTCACAACTTTAGGTAAAAATTCAAAAGAAGTTCGCAACACCGCCTTATCCTGATGAAAAATCAGAAAAGGAGACTCACAAGAAAGAGCAGATAATTCAGAAACTCTTCTGGCAGAAGAGATGGCCAAAAGGAACAAAACTTTCCAAGAAAGTAATTTAATGTCCAATGAATGCATAGGTTCAAACGGAGGAGCTTGAAGAGCTCCCAGAACCAAATTCAAACTCCAAGGAGGAGAAATTGACTTAATGACAGGTTTTATACGAACCAAAGCTTGTACAAAACAATGAATATCAGGAAGAATAGCAATCTTTCTGTGAAAAAGAACAGAAAGAGCAGAGATTTGTCCTTTCAAAGAACTTGCGGACAAACCCTTATCTAAACCATCCTGAAGGAACTGTAAAATTCTCGGTATTCTAAAAGAATGCCAGGAAAAATGATGAGAAAGACACCAAGAAATATAAGTCTTCCAGACTCTATAATATATCTCTCGAGATACAGATTTACGAGCCTGTAACATAGTATTAATCACAGAGTCAGAGAAACCTCTTTGACCAAGAATCAAGCGTTCAATCTCCATACCTTTAAATTTAAGGATTTCAGATCCTGATGGAAAAAAGGACCTTGTGACAGAAGGTCTGGTCTTAACGGAAGGGTCCACGGTTGGCAAGAGGCCATCCGGACAAGATCCGCATACCAAAACCTGTGAGGCCATGCCGGAGCTACCAGCAGAACAAACGAGCATTCCTTCAGAATCTTGGAGATTACTCTTGGAAGAAGAACTAGAGGCGGAAAGATATAGGCAGGATGATACTTCCAAGGAAGTGATAATGCATCCACTGCCTCCGCCTGAGGATCCCGGGATCTGGACAGATACCTGGGAAGTTTCTTGTTTAGATGGGACGCCATCAGATCTATTTCTGGAAGTTCCCACATTTGAACAATCTGAAGAAATACCTCTGGGTGAAGAGACCATTCGCCCGGATGCAACGTTTGGCGACTGAGATAATCCGCTTCCCAATTGTCTACACCTGGGATATGAACCGCAGAGATTAGACAGGAGCTGGATTCCGCCCAAACCAAAATTCGAGATACTTCTTTCATAGCCAGAGGACTGTGAGTCCCTCCTTGATGATTGATGTATGCCACAGTTGTGACATTGTCTGTCTGAAAACAAATGAACGATTCTCTCTTCAGAAGAGGCCAAAACTGAAGAGCTCTGAAAATTGCACGGAGTTCCAAAATATTGATCGGTAATCTCACCTCCTGAGATTCCCAAACTCCTTGTGCCGTCAGAGATCCCCACACAGCTCCCCAACCTGTGAGACTTGCATCTGTTGAAATTACAGTCCAGGTCGGAAGCACAAAAGAAGCCCCCTGAATTAAACGATGGTGATCTGTCCACCATGTTAGAGAGTGTCGAACAATCGGTTTTAAAGATATTAATTGAGATATCTTCGTGTAATCCTTGCACCATTGCTTCAGCATACAGAGCTGAAGAGGTCGCATGTGAAAACGAGCAAAGGGGATCGCGTCCGATGCAGCAGTCATAAGACCTAGAATTTCCATGCATAAGGCTACCGAAGGGAATGATTGTGACTGAAGGTTTCGACAAGCTGCAATCAACTTTAGACGTCTCTTGTCTGTTAAAGACAGAGTCATGGACACTGAATCCATCTGGAAACCCAGAAAGGTTACCCTTGTCTGAGGAATCAAAGAACTTTTTGGTAAATTGATCCTCCAACCATGATCTTGAAGAAACAACACAAGTCGATTCGTATGAGATTCTGCTAAATGTAAAGACTGAGCAAGTACCAAGATATCGTCCAAATAAGGAAATACCACAATACCCTGTTCTCTGATTACAGACAGCAGGGCACCGAGAACCTTTGTAAAAATTCTTGGAGCTGTAGCTAGGCCAAACGGCAGAGCCACAAACTGGTAATGCTTGTCCAGAAACGAGAATCTCAGGAACTGATAATGATCTGGATGAATCGGAATATGCAGATATGCATCCTGTAAATCTATTGTGGACATAAAATTCCCTTGCTGAACAAAAGGTAAGATAGTCCTTACAGTTACCATCTTGAACGTTGGTATCCTTACATAACGATTCAATATTTTTAGATCCAGAACTGGTCTGAAAGAATTCTCCTTCTTTGGTACAATGAAGAGATTTGAATAAAACCCCATCCCCTGTTCCGGAACTGGAACTGGCATAATTACTCCAGTCAACTCTAGATCTGAAACACATTTCAGAAATGCTTGAGCTTTTACTGGATTTACTGGGACACGGGAAAGAAAAAATCTCTTTGCAGGAGGTCTCAACTTGAAACCAATTCTGTACCCTTCTGAAACAATGCTCTGAATCCAAAGATTGTGAACAGAATTGATCCAAATTTCCTTGAAAAAACGTAACCTGCCCCCTACCAGCTGAGCTGGAATGAGGGCCGCACCTTCATGTGGACTTAGAAGCAGGCTTTGCCTTTCTAGCTGGCTTGGATTTATTCCAGACTGGAGATGGTCTCCAAACTGAAACTGCTCCTGAGGATGAAGGATCAGGCTTTTGTTCTTTGTTGAAACGAAAGGAACGAAAACGATTATTAGCCCTGTTTTTACCTTTAGATTTTTTATCCTGTGGTAAAAAAGTTCCTTTCCCACCAGTAACAGTTGAAATAATGGAATCCAACTGAGAACCAAATAATTTGTTACCCTGGAAAGAAATGGAAAGTAAAGTTGATTTAGAAGCCATATCAGCATTCCAAGTTTTAAGCCATAAAGCTCTTCTAGCTAAAATAGCTAGAGACATAAACCTGACATCAACTCTGATAATATCAAAAATGGCATCACAGATAAAATTATTAGCATGCTGAAGAAGAATAATAATATCATGAGAATCACGATGTGTTACTTGTTGCGCTAAAGTTTCCAACCAAAAAGTTGAAGCTGCAGCAACATCAGCCAAAGATATAGCAGGTCTAAGAAGATTACCTGAACACAGATAAGCTTTTCTTAGAAAGGATTCAATTTTCCTATCTAGAGGATCCTTAAACGAAGTACCATCTGACGTAGGAATAGTAGTACGTTTATCAAGGGTAGAAATAGCCCCATCAACTTTAGGGATCTTGTCCCAAAATTCTAATCTGTCAGACGGCACAGGATATAATTGCTTAAAACGTTTAGAAGGAGTAAATGAATTACCCAAATTATCCCATTCTTTGGAAATTACTGCAGAAATAGCATTAGGAACAGGAAAAACTTCTGGAATAACCACAGGAGCTTTAAATACCTTATCTAAACGTTTAGAATTAGTATCAAGAGGACCAGAATCCTCTATTTCTAAAGCAATTAGTACTTCTTTAAGTAAAGAACGAATAAATTCCATTTTAAATAAATATGAAGATTTATCAGCATCAACCTCTGAGACAGAATCCTCTGAACCAGAGGAATCATCAGAATCAGAATGATGATGTTCATTTAAAAATTCATCTGTAGGGAGAGAAGTTTTAAAAGATTTTTTACGTTTACTAGAAGGAGAAATAACAGACATAGCCTTCTTTATGGATTCAGAAACAAAATCTCTTATATTATCAGGAACATTCTGCACCTTAGATGTTGAAGGAACTGCAACAGGCAATGGTACTTTACTAAAGGAAATATTATCTGCTTTAACAAGTTTGTCATGACAATCAATACAAACAACAGCTGGAGGAATAGCTACCAAAAGTTTACAGCAGATACACTTAGCTTTGGTAGATTCAGCACTTGACAGCGATTTTCCTGTAGTATCTTCTGACTCAGATGCAACGTGAGACATCTTGCAATATGTAAGAGAAAAAACAACATATATATAAAGCAAAATTGATCAAATTCCTTAAATGACAGTTTCAGGAATGGGAAAAAATGCCAAAGAACAAGCTTCTAGCAAGCAGAAGCAATAAAAAATGAGACTTAAATAATGTGGAGACAAAAGTGACGCCCATATTTTTTCTCGCCAAATAAGATGCCCACATTATTTGGCGCCTAAATGCTTTTTGGCGCCAAAAATGACGCCACATCCGGAACGCCGACATTTTTGGCGCAAAATAACGTCAAAAAATGACGCAACTTCCGGCGAGACGTATGACGCCGGAAACGGAAATAGAATTTTTGCGCCAAAAAAGTCAGCGCCAAGAATGACGCAATAAAATGAAGCATTTTCAGCCCCCGCGAGCCTAACAGCCCACAGGGAAAAAGTCAAATTTTAAGGTAAGAAAAATGTTAAATTAAAATGCATTATCCCAAATATGAAACTGACTGTCTGAAAATAAGGAAAGTTGAACATTCTGAGTCAAGGCAAATAAATGTTTGAATACATATATTTAGAACTTTATAAACAAAGTGCCCAACCATAGCTAGGAGTGTCACAGAAAATAAGACTTACTTACCCCAGGACACTCATCTACATATAGCAGATAGCCAAACCAGTACTGAAACGAGAATCAGCAGAGGTAATGGTATATATAAGAGTATATCGTCGATCTGAAAAGGGAGGTAAGAGATGAATCTCTACGACCGATAACAGAGAACCTATGAAATAGACTCCTTAGAAGGAGATCACTGCATTCAAATAGGCAATACTCTCCTCACATCCCTCTGACATTCACTGCACGCTGAGAGGAAAACCGGGCTCCAACTTGCTGCGGAGCGCATATCAACGTAGAATCTAGCACAAACTTACTTCACCACCTCCATCGGAGGCAAAGTTTGTAAAAACTGAATTGTGGGTGTGGTGAGGGGTGTATTTATAGGCATTTTGAGGTTTGGGAAACTTTGCCCCTCCTGGTAGGAATGTATATCCCATACGTCACTAGCTCATGGACTCTTGCTAATTACATGAAAGAAACGGTATATAATATGTGTGGGTACAGTAAATGAGTAAGAGGAAAATTACAGCTAAACACAAACACCGCAGAAATGTAAAAATAGCCCTGGACCTTAAGAGAAAGAAATTGAAAAATGGCCTTGTCCTTAAGGGGTTAATGAAAAAACAACAATTTGAATAACGGTATTGCGCCTTTAAGAAGTAAAAAAAAGCACAATTTATCCAAAACTGCTTTAAAATGTTATGACTCACAATTTCAGCATATATGTGTCTTATCTTGTAACCTAAGATTGCACCACAAGTAAGGGACAAATTAACCCTCTATGAGAAAAACATTTAGATAATAGATTAGCAACCCCCTGCACCTCTGCCCTCAGGGGTCTGAGAAATCTCACTATAACTTCGTTAGGCTATGTCTTCAGCTTAGGCCCACCGGAGCTGGAACTTGCTGCCTTCATATGAAAATCAACTGCGCATCTGAGGCGTGAAAATTAGGCCCCGCCCATCCTAAGCGATGTCTCTCTGCCTAATAAAACCACTGTAAAGCGGTATAGGAACTAGCCATGTGGGTTTTTTGCATTCCCAAATAACACCTATAAGCCATGTGAAACCCTCCAGTGCCATTAAACATAAAAACGTTTCCTCATAAAAACGTTATGTTGCCTGTGTCAACCATGCTGCCCTTTTTTTGCTGCATGTTAGCCCATAATAAACAGGTCCCAGTAATACCCCTTCATATATGTAGGATTACTTCTTACCCCTTCCCTCATGGGACCTATGTCAGCCAGTTCTGAAATACCACAGTCTCTCCAGAAAAACAAAATTTATGCTTACCTGATAAATTTATTTCTTTTGTGGTGTATCCAGTCCACGGGTTCATCCATTACTTGTGGGATATTCTCCTTCCCAACAGGAAGCTGCAAGAGGACACCCATAGCAGAGCTGTCTATATAGCTCCTCCCCTAACTGCTACCCCCAGTCATTCGACCGAAGACAGGGAGGGACAAGGCAGGAACTTAAACGGAAGGCACAACTGCCTGTAAGACCTTTCTCCCAAAAATAGCCTCAGAGGAAGCAAAAGTATCGAACTTGTAGAATTTAGAAAAGGTATGAAGTGAAGACCAAGTCGCCGCCTTACAAATCTGTTCAACAGAGGCCTCATTTTTAAAAGCCCATGTGGAAGCCACCGCTCTAGTGGAATGAGCTGTAATTCTTTCAGGAGGCTGCTGGCCAGCAGTCTTATAAGCTAAGCAGATTAAGCTTCTCAGCCAAAAAGAAAGAGAAGTTGACGAAGCCTTTTGGCCTCTCCTCTGTCCAGAATAGACAACAAACAAAGCAGATGTTTGACGAAAATCCTTCGTAGCTTGTAAATAAAACTTTAAAGCACGAACCACATCAAGATTGTGTAATAGACGTTCCTTCATAGAGGAACGATTAGGACATAATGAAGGAACAACAATCTCCTGATTGATATTCTTATTAGATACCACTTTAGGAAGAAACCCAGGTTTGGTACGTAAAACTACCTTATCTGCATGGAAAATCAGATAAGGGGAATCACACTGTAAAGCAGATAACTCCGAAACTCTTTGAGCCGAGGAGATAGCTACTAAAAACAGAACTTTCCAAGATAAAAGTTTAATATCTATGGAATGCAAAGGTTCAAACGGAACCCCTTGAAGAACTTTAAGAACTAAATTTAAACTCCATGGCGGAGCAACAGGTTTAAACACAGGCTTGATTCTAACCAAAGCTTGACAAAACGCCTGGACGTCTGGAACCTCAGCTGACAACCACGTCTGGAACTAGCTGACAATCCATTCTTCAATCCCTCTTGGAGAAAGGATAATATCCTAGGAATCCTGACTTTACTCCATGAGTAACCCTTGGATTCACACCAATGAAGATATTTACACCATATCTTATGATAGATTTTCCTGGTGACAGGCTTTCAAGCCTGAATTAAGGTATCAATGACCGACTCAGAAAAACCACGCTTTGATAGAATCAAGCGTTCAATCTCCAAGCAGTCAGACGCAGAGAAATTAGATTTGGATGTTTGAAGGGACCTTGAAGTAGAAGGTCCTGCCTTAGCGGCAGAGTCCATGGTGGAAAGGATGACATATCCACCAGATCTGCATACCAAGTCCTGCATGGCCATGCATGAGCTATCAAAATCACCGAAGCTCTCTCCTGCTTGATCTTGGCAATCAGACGAGGGAGCAGAGGAAACGGTGGAAACACATAAGCCAGGCTGAAGGACCAGGGTGCCTTGGGATCCCTGGACCTGGACCCGTAACGAGGAAGCTTGGCGTTCTGACGAGACGCCATGAGATCCAGTTCTGGGTTGCCCCATAGTTGAATCAACTGGGCAAATACCTCCGGATGGAGCTCCCACTCCCCGGGATGAAAAGTCTGCCGACTTAGAAAATCGGCCTCCCAATTCTCTACTCCTGGGATATGGATAGCTGAGAGATGGCAAGAGTGAACCTCTGCCCATAGAATTATCTTTGAAACCTCCAACATTGCCAGGGGGCTCCTTGTTCCCCCCTGATGGTTGATATAGGCTACAGTCGTGATGTTGTCTGACTGAAATCTGATGAACCTGACAGCAGCTAGCTGAGGCGAAGCCTGAAGAACATTGAATATCGCTCTTAGTTCCAGAATGTTTATCGGAAGGAGGGCTTCCTCCTGAGTCCATGAACCCTGAGCTTTCAGGGAGTTCCAGACTGCACCCCAGCCCAGAAGGCTGGCATCTGTTGTCACTATAGTCCATTCTGGCCTGCGGAAACTCACTCCTCTGGACAGATGGACCCGAGATAGAATCCCTGGTCTCTTGATCCAGATTTAGTAGAGGGGACAAATCTGTGTACTCCCCATTCCACTGATTGAGCATGCAAAGTTGCAGTGGTCTGAGATGTAGGTGGGCAAACGGAACTATGTCCATTGCCACTACCATTAAGCCGATTACTTCCATACACTGAGCCACTGACGGCCGAGAAGTGGAATAAAGAGCACGGCAGGAAGTGAGAAGCTTTGACAACCTGACCTCTGTCAGAAAAGTTTCCATTTCTACTGAATCTATCAGAGTTCCTAGGAAGGAAACTCTTGTGAGAGGGGAGAGAGAACTCTTTCCTTCGTTCACCTTCCACCCGTGAGACCTCAGGAATGCCAGAACAATGTCCGTATGGGACCTGGCTATTTGAAAAGTCGACGCCTGTATCAGGATGTCGTCTAGATAAGGGGCCACCACTATGCCCCGCGGCCTTAGAACCGCCAGAAGGGACCCTAGAACCTTTGTAAAGATTCTTGGTGCCGTGGCTAACCCGAAGGGAAGAGCCACAAACTGGTAATGCCTGTCTAGGAAGGCGAACCTGAGAAACTGATGATGATCTCTGTGTATCGGAATGTGTAGATAAGCATCCTTTAAGTCCACGGTAGTCATATATTGACCCTCCTGGATCATAGGTAGGATGGTTCGAATAGTCTCCATCTTGAAGGATGGGACCCTGAGAAATTTGTTTAGGATCTTGAGATCCAAGATTGGTCTGAAAGTTCCCTCTTTTTTGGGAACTATAAACAGATTTGAATAGAAGCCCTGCCCCTGTTCCTCCCTTGGAACTGGGTAAATCACTCCCATAACCAGTAGGTCTTGAACGCAACGTAAGAATGCCTATCTCTTTAACTCGTTTGCAGATAATTGTGAGAGATGAAATCTCCCCTTTGGAGATGAAGCTTTGAAATCCAGAAGATATCCCTGGGAAACAATCTCCAGAGCCCAGGGATCCTGGACGTCAATTGCCCAAGCCTGGGCGAAGAGCGAAAGTCTGCCCCCCACTAGATCCGGTCCCGGATCGGGGGCTACTCCTTCATGCTGTCTTAGAGGCAGCAGCAGGTGTTTTGGCCTGCTTCCCCTTGTTCCAAGCCTGGTTAGGTCTCCAGACTGGCTTGGACTGGGCAAAATTTCCCTCTTGTTTTGCAGTAGAGGAAGTTGAAGCTGCGCCACTCTTGAAGTTTCAAAAGGAACGAAAATTAGTTTGGTCCTTAATTTGTTGGACCTATCCTGGGGAAGGGCGTGGCCTTTTCCTCCAGAAATATCAGAAATGATCTCCTTCAGTCCAAGCCCGAATAGGGTCTGCCCTTTGAAGGGGATGTTGAGAAGCTTAGACTTTGAAGTAACGTCAGCTGACCAGGATTTAAGCCATAGCGCCCTACGTGCCTGAATGGCAAAACCTGAATTCTTAGCCGTTAGCTTGGTTAAATGAAAAATGGCGTCAGAAATAAATGAATTGGCTAACTTAAGAGCTTTAAGCCTGTCTAGGATATCATCCAACAGGGTCTCCACCTGTAGAGCCTCCTCAAGAGACTCGAACCAGAAAGCCGCTGCAGCAGTGACTGGGGCAATGCATGCAAGAGGCTGGAGAATAAAACCTTGTTGTATAAAAATTTTCTTAAGGAAACCCTCTAATTTTTTATCCATTGGATCTAGGAAAGCACAACTGTCCTCAACAGGGATAGTTGTATGCTTAGCTAGGGTAGAGACTGCTTCCTCCACCTTAGGGACCGTCTGCCACGAGTCCCGTGTTGCAGCATCTATAGGAAACATCTTTTTAAAAGCAGGAGGGGGAGAGAACGGTACACCTGGTCTATCCCATTTCTTAGTAATAATTTCTGAAAACCTCTTAGGGATTGGAAAAATGTCAGTGTAAACAGGCACTGCAAAGTATTTGTCAATTTTACACAATTTCTCTGGGACTACAATGGTGTCACAGTCATCCAGAGTCGCTAAAACCTCCCTGAGCAACAAGCGGAGGTGTTCAAGCTTAAATTTAAACGCTGTCATTTCAGAGTCAGACTGAAGTAACGCCTTCCCTGAATCAGAAATGTCACCCACAGATAGAAGCTCTCCTGCTTCGGCTTCTGCACATTGTGAGGGTATATTAGACATAGCTATTAAAGCGTCAGAAAGCTCTGTATTTGTTCTAGCCCCAGAGCTGTCTCGCTTTCCTTGTAACCCTGGCAGTTTGGACAATACCTCTGTGAGGGTATGATTCATAACTGCCGCCATGTCTTGTAAGGTAAACGCATTGGACGCGCCAGATGTACTTGGCGTCACTTGAGCGGGAGATATAGGTTCTGACACATTGGGAGAGCTAGGTGGTTTGGCCTCCCTTTTGTCAGTCTGAGAAACCTCTGGTGATAAATCTTTAAAAGCCATAGTATGGTCTTTATAACTTATAGAAAGGTCAGCGCATTTGGTACACATTCTAAGAGGGGGTTCCACAATGGCTTCTAAACATAATGAACAAGGAGTTTCCTCTAGGTCAGACATGTTTAACAGACTAGTAATGAGACCAGCAAGCTTGGAAAACACTTTAATAAATGTGAAAAAGCAATTATACAAAAACGGTACTGTGCCTTTAAGAGAAAAAAACTACCACATAAACTGCAAAACAGTGTTAAAAAGTAGTAAACTCTACGAAATGTTTACAGTGTGTATAAGGGACTAAAGCAGCATTACACCCACTTGCAAATGGATGATTAACCCCTTAGGCCCCAAACCGGATTAGAAAAACGTTAAAACTGTTAACAAACAGTCAAACACACTGCCACAGCTCTGCTGTGGCTCCTACCTGCCCTTAAACACGATTTGTGCAGGAAAAAAAACCCTCTATAGTGGTCCTAGATGCCAGAGGACTCCTTAGGGAAGCTGGATGTCTCAGTCTGAATATCAACTGTGCATTTAGAGCGCGAAAATAGGCCCCTCCCACCATGCACTCAATGTCAGAGGGCCTTAAAAAAAGTACTCCTAGGAGTAATCTAACTAGCCATGTGGAAAACTAGGCCCCAAATAAAGATTTATCACCCTCAGAGAAAAAACGTTTTTTCTATAAACCATGCAAACGTTTTTACACTAAGTAATATGAGTATTAACATGAATATTACCCTTTTTTGTAAGCATGATCCCAGTTGTTGTTAAATCACTGTATCAGGCTTACCTCAAATATACCAGGCACTGTCAGCATTTTCTAGACCTTATCATCTCTCTAGAAAAAAATATACTGAACATACCTCAAAGCAGGTAATCTGCAGACCGTCCCCTCAACTAAAGTTTTCTTTCCATACTCTTCAGTTATGTGTGAGAACAGCAATGGACCTTAGTTACAAACCGCTAAGATCATCAAACCTCCAGGCAGAATTCTTCTTCCAATTTCTGCCTGAGAGTAAAACAGTACAACGCCGGTACCGTTTAAAAATAACAAACTCTTGATTGAAGGTAAAAACTACACTAAGTCACCACATAGCTCTTAATACTTCCTTTCTTGTCGAGAGCTGCAAGAGAATGACTGGGGGTAGCAGTTAGGGGAGGAGCTATATAGACAGCTCTGCTGTGGGTGTCCTCTTGCAGCTTCCTGTTGGGAAGGAGAATATCCCACAAGTAATGGATGAACCCGTGGACTGGATACACCTTTATAAGAGAAAAAATGACTGAACATGCCTCAATGCTTGTAGCATGAAAAACGTTCACCACACTGAAGCTTCTCAAGTACTCCTCAGCCATTCTGTGGGAACTCCTCTGGATCTTAGTGACAACTGCTAAGATCATCAACCTCCAGGCAGAAATCTTCTTCCTTCTACTGCCTGAGGAAAAATAGCACTCACCGGTACCATTTAAAATAAAAAAGTCTTGCTTGAAGAAAATAAAAACTATCATTTTAACACCTCTTTCACTTTACCTCTTCCTATTACTAGTATAGGCAAAGAGAATGACTGGGGGTGGAGAGAAGGGAGGAGCTATATATACAGTTCTGCTGTGGTGCTCTTTGCCACTTCCTGTTCGCAGGAGGATAATATCCCACAAGTAAGGATGAATCCGTGGACTCGTCGTATCTAGTAGAAGGAAAAACGTTGCTGACCCTTTAAATTTTAAACGGTAACTTTTTATCTATTTAGTTCTTTATTAAGGGTAGACAGGCTAGGAAGCTAAAATAACTCTGCAAAGCACCTCTACACCTCAGCAATACTTTGCTGAGGTGCCTACCTGACTGCTGAAAACTCTGAGCAGGAGCCGTTTCCACGCAATCAGATCCGGTACTCGTATCGGCAGAAAGTACAGCCTCTGTCTAAATGCGTTATGTGAGTTATTAACTGTGCATTGGAAAAAAGGTCACATAAAAACTTCACCCTCCGTTGTCGGAAGTGAAAAACATAATTTATGCTTACCTGATAAATGTATTTCTCTTGTGATGTATCGAGTCCACGGATTCATCCTTACTTGTGGGATATTCTCCTTCCCTACAGGAAGTGGCAGAGAGAGCACCCACAGCAGAGCTGTAAATATAGCTCCCCCCTTAGCTCCACCCCCCAGTCATTCGACCGAAAGCTAGGAAGAAAAAGGAGAAACCATAGGGTGCAGTGGTGACTGAAATTTTAAAAATAAAAATATATATGCCTGCCTTAAATAAACAGGGCGGGCCGTGGACTCGATACATCACAAGAGAAATACATTTATCAGGTAAGCATAAATTATGTTTTCTCTTGTAAGATGTATCGAGTCCACGGATTCATCCTTACTTGTGGCATACCAATACCAAAGCTTTAGGACACGGATGAAGGGAGGGACAAGACAGGGACCTTAAACGGAAGGCACCACAGCTTGTAGAACCTTTCTCCCAAAAATAGCCTCCGAAGGAGCAAAAGTATCAAATTTGTAAAATTTGGAAAAAGTATGAAGCGAAGACCAAGTCGCCGCCTTACAAATCTGTTCAACAGAAGCCTCATTTTTAAAAGGCCATGTGGAAGCCACAGCTCTAGTGGAATGAGCAGTAATTCTTTCAGGAGGCTGCTGTCCAGCAGTCTCATAGGCCAAACGAATGATGCTTTTCAGCCAAAAGGAAAGAGAGGTAGCCGAAGCCTTTTGGCCTCTCCGCTTACCAGAATAAACAACAAACAATGAAGATGTTTGACGGAAATCTTTGGTTGCTTGTAAGTAGAACTTTAAAGCACAAACCACATCAAGATTGTGCAACAGACGTTCCTTCTTTGATGAAGGATTAGGACACAGAGAAGGAACAACAATCTCTTGATTGATATTCTTATTAGAAACAACCTTAGGAAGAAAACCAGGTTTGGTAGGCAAAACCACCTTATCTGCATGGAAAATAAAATAAGGGGAATCACACTGTAAAGCAGATAACTCCGAAACTCTTCGAGCCGAAGAGATAGCAACTAAGAACAAAACTTTCCAAGATAGAAGCTTAATATCTATGGAATGCATAGGTTCAAACAGAACCCCTTGAAGAACTCTAAGGACTAAGTTTAGGCTCCAAGGCGCAGCAACAGGCTTAAATACAGGCTTAATTCTGACCAAAGCCTGACTAAAAGTTTGAACGTCTGGGACATCTGCCATCTTTTAGAGAACTAGCTGATAATCCCTTTTCCAAACCTTCATGGAGAAAAGACAATATTCTAGGAATCCTAATCTTACTCCACGAGTAACCTTTGGATTCACACCAATAAAGATATTTGTGCCAAATCTTATGATAAATCTTCCTGGTGACAGGTTTTCTAGCCTGAATCAGGGTATCAATGACCGACTCAGAGAACCCACGCTTTGATGGAATTAGGCATTCAATCTCCAGACAGACAGACGCAGAGAAACTAGATTTGGATGCGAGAACGGACCTTGGATTAGAAGGTCCCGCCTCATTGGCAGGGTCCACGGTGGAACCGAGGAGATGCCCACTAGGTCTGCATACCAAGTCCTGCATGGCCACGCAGGTGCTATCAGAATCACAGAAGCTCTCTCCTGCTTGATTCTGGCAACCAGACGTGGGAGGAGAGAAAGCAGTGGAAATACGTAGGCCAGATTGAAGGACCAAGGTACTACTAGAGCATCTATCAGTACCGCCTTGGGATCCCGGGACCTGGACCCGTAACGAGGAAGTTTGGCATTCTGACGCAACGCCATCAGATCCAATTCTGGTGTGCCCCATAGCTGAATCAGCTGAGCAAATACCTCCGGATGGAGTTCCCACTTCCCCGGATGAAAAGTCTGACGACTTAGAAAATCCGCCTCCCAGTTCTCTACTCCTGGAATGTGGATTGCTGAGAGATGGCAAGAGTGATCCTCTGCCCATCTGATTATTTTGGTTACCTCAATCATCCCTAGAGAACTCCTTGATGATTGATATAAGCTACAGTCGTGATGTTGTCCGACTGAAACCTGATGAATTTGGCTGCAGCAAGCTGAGGCCACGCCTGAAGCGCCTTGAATATCGCTCTCAGTTCTAGGATGTTTATCAGAAGAAGAGATTCCTCCCGAGACCATAAGCCCTGTGCTTTCAGGGAGTTCCAGACTGCACCCCAGCCTAGCAGGCTGGCATCTGTCGTTACAATGAGCCACTCTGGCCTGTGGAAGTACATTCCCTGAGACAGGTGGTCCTGAGACAACCACCAGAGAAGAGAATCTCTGGTCTCCTGGTCCAGATGCAGTTGAGGAGATAAATCTGCATAATCCCCATTCCACTGTTTGAGCATGCATAGTTGCAGTGGTCTGAGGTGTAGGCGGGCAAAAGGAACTATGTCCATTGCCGCTACCATGAGTCAGATTACCTCCATACACTGAGCCACAGATTGCCAATGGAATGGAATGAAGAGTTCGGCAAGTGGTTAAGAGTTTTGATTTTCTGACCTCCGTCAGAAATATTTTAATTTCTACCGAATCTATCAGAGTCCCTAGAAAGGAAACTCTTGTAAGAGGGAAGAGAGAACTCTTTTTTTATGTTCACCTTCCACCTGTGAGATCTCAGAAAAGTCAACACAATGTCCGTGTGAGACTTGGCTAGCTGAAAAGTCGACGCCTGGATTAAGATGTCGTCTAGATAAGGCACCACTGCTATGCCCCGAGGTCGTAGAACCGCCAGAAGGGACCCTAGCACCTTTGTGAAAATTCTTGGAGCCGTGGCTAACCCGAAGGGAAGAGCCACAAACTGATAATGCCTGTCTAGAAAGGCAAATCTGAGAAATTGATGATGATTTCTGTGAATAGGGATGTGTAGATACGCATCCTTTAAGTCCACGGTAGTCATATATAGACCTTCCTGGATCAGAGGCAGAATAGTCCGAATGGTTTCCATCTTGAATGATGGAACTTTGAGGAACTTGTTTAGAATTTTGAGATCCAAGATTGGTCTGAAAGTTCCCTCTTTTTTGGGAACCACAAACAGGTTTGAGTAGAACCCTAGCCCCTGTTCCTCTTTTGGGACTGGGCGGATCACCCCCATGGTAAGAAGATCTTCTACACAGCGAAAGAACTCTTTGTCTGGTTTACAGACAATCGAGGAATATGAAATCTCCCCCTTGGAAGGGAGTCTTTGAATTCCAGAAGATATCCCTGGGACACAATTTCTAAAGCCCAGGGATCATGAACATCTCTTGCCCAAACCTGAGCGAAGAGAGAGAGTCTGCCCCCCTACTAGATCCGGTCCCGGATCAGGGGCTACCCCTTCAAGCTGTCTTAGAGGCAGCTGCAGGCTTTTTGTCCTGTTTACCCTTGTTCCAAGCCTGGTTAGGTCTCCAGACTGACTTGGATTGGGCAAAATTCCCCTCTTGCTTTATAGAGCAAAATTATTTTGTTTGATCTTCATCTTATTTGATCTATCCTGAGGAAGGGCATGACCTTTCCCTCCAGTAATGTCTGAAATAATCTCTTTCAGTTCAGGTCTGAATAGGGTCTTTCCTTTGAAAGGGATGTTCAAAAGTTTAGATTTAGATGACACATCAGCAGACCAGGACTTAAGCCATAACGCCCTGCGTGCTAAAATGGCAAAACCTGAATTCTTTGCCGCTAATTTAGCCAGTTGAAAAGCGGCATCTGTAATAAAAGAATTAGCCAACTAATAATCTCCTCTAATGGAGTCTCCATCTGAAGAGCCTCTTCTAGAGCCTCAAACCAGAAAGCAGCTGCAGTAGTTACAGGAACAATGCACGCAATAGGTTGAAGAGAAAAACCCTGATGAACAAAAATTTTCTTCAGGAGACCCTCTAATTTTTTATCCATAGGATCTTTGAAAGCACAACTGTCTTCGATAGGTATAGTTGTACGACGCTTAGACAGAGTAGAAATAGCTCCCTCCACCTTAGGAACTGTCTGCCACGAGTCCGGCATGGTGTCAGATATGGGAAACATTTTCTTAAAAACAGGAGGGGGAGAGAACGGAATACCTGGTCTATCCCACTCCTTAGTAATAATATTCACAATCCTCTTAGGGACTGGAAAAACATCAGTGTAAACAGGAACCTCTAAGTATTTATCCATTTTACATAATTTCTCTGGAACCACTATAGGGTCACAATCATCTAGAGTCGCCATTACCTCCCTGAGCAATAAGCGGAGGTGTTCAAGCTTAAATTTAAAGGCCGTCACATCAGAATCTGTCTGAGGAAGCATCTTTCCTGAATCAGAAATTTCTCCCTCAGATAACAAATCCCTCACCCCTACTTCAGAGCATTGTGAGGGCATATCAGATACGGCTACTAAAAGCGTCAGAAGGCTCAGCATTTTTTCTAAACCCAGAGCTGTCCCGCTCTCCTTGTAAACCAGGCAGTTTAGATAAAACCTCTGTGAGGGTTGTATTCATAACTGTGGCCATGTCTTGTAAAGTAAATGAATGTGACGCACTAGAGGTACTTGGCGTCACTTGTGCGGGCGTTACTAGTTGTGACACTTGGGGAGAGCTAGATGGCGAACCCTCATTTACTTCTGACTGAGAATCATCTATTGCTCTATTTTTAAGTGCTAATATATATTCTTTATAGTTTATATACATATCAGTACAATTGGGACACATTCTAAGAGGGGGTTCCACAATGGGTTCCAAACATATTAAACAAGGATTTTCCTTGGTGTCAGACATGTTAAACAGGCTAGTAATGTAACAAGCAAGCTTGGAAAACACTGTATTCAAAGTAAAAAACACTTAGAAATAAAACGGTACTCTGCCTTTAAGAGAAAAAAGCTGCACCAGTTCTGCAAAACAGTGTAAAAAACAGAATTTATGCTTACCTGATAAATTACTTTCTCCAACGGTGTGTCCGGTCCACGGCGTCATCCTTACTTGTGGGATATTCTCTTTCCCAACAGGAAATGGCAAAGAGTCCCAGCAAAGCTGGTCACATGATCCCTCCTAGGCTCCGCCCACCCCAGTCATTCGACCGACGGACAGGAGGAAATATATATAGGAGAAACCATATGATACCGTGGTGACTGTAGTTAGAGAAAATAATTCATCAGACCTGATTAAAAAACCAGGGCGGGCCGTGGACCGGACACACCGTTGGAGAAAGTAATTTATCAGGTAAGCATAAATTCTGTTTTCTCCAACATTGGTGTGTCCGGTCCACGGCGTCATCCTTACTTGTGGGAACCAATACCAAAGCTTTAGGACACGGATGAAGGGAGGGAGCAAATCAGGTCACCTAAATGGAAGGCACCACGGCTTGCAAAACCTTTCTCCCAAAAATAGCCTCCGAAGAAGCAAAAGTATCAAATTTGTAAAATTTGGCAAAAGTGTGCAGAGAAGACCAAGTCGCTGCCTTACATATCTGGTCAACAGAAGCCTCGTTCTTGAAGGCCTATGTGGAAGCCACAGCCCTAGTGGAGTGAGCTGTGATTCTTTCAGGAGGCTGCCATCCGGCAGTCTCATAAGCCAATCGGATAATGCTTTTAAGCCAAAAGGAAAGAGAGGTAGAAGTCGCTTTTTGACCTCTCCTTTTACCAGAATAAACAACAAACAAGGAAGATGTTTGTCTGAAATCTTTAGTAGCTTCTAAATAGAATTTTAGAGCACGGACAACGTCCAAATTGTGTAACAAACGTTCCTTCTTTGAAACTGGATTCGGACACAAAGAAGGTACCACTATCTCCTGGTTAATATTTTTGTTGGAAACAACTTTCGGAAGAAAAACAGGCTTAGTACGCAAAACCACCTTATCTGCATGGAACACCAGATAGGGCGGAGAACACTGCAGAGCAGATAACTCTGAAACTCTTCTAGCAGAAGAAATTGCAACCAAAAACAAAACTTTCCAAGATAGTAACTTAATATCTACGGAATGTCAGGGTTCAAACTGAACCCCTTGAAGAACTGAAAGGACTAGATTTAGACTCCAGGGAGGAGTCAAAGGTCTGTAAACAGGCTTGATCCTAACCAGAGCCTGAACAAATGCTTGAACATCTGGCACGGCTGCCAGTCTTTTGTGAAGTAAAACAGATAAAGCAGAGATCTGTCCCTTTAGAGAACTTGCAGATAATCCTTTCTCCAAACCTTCTTGTAGAAAGGATAGAATCTTAGGAATTCTTATCTTGTTCCATGGGAATCCTTTAGATTCACACCAACAGATATATTTTTCCATATTTTATGGTAAATTTTTCTAGTTACAGGCTTTCTAGCCTGAATCAGAGTATCTATTACAGAATCTGAAAACCCACGCTTTGATAAAATCAAGCGTTCAATCTCCAAGCCGTCAGTTGGAGGGAAACCAGATTCGGATGTTCGAATGGACCCTGAACAAGAAGGTCCTGTCTCAAAGGTAGCTTCCATGGTGGAGCCGATGACATATTCACCAGGTCTGCATACCAAGTCCTGCGTGGCCACGCAGGAGCTATCAAGATCACCGAGGCCCTCTCCTGATTGATCCTGGCTACCAGCCTGGGGATGAGAGGAAACGGTGGGAATACATAAGCTAGGTTGAAGGTCCAAGGTGCTACTAGTGCATCTACTAGAGTCGCCTTGGGATCCCTGGATCTGGACCCGTAGCAAGGAACCTTGAAGTTCTGACGAGACGCCATCAGATCCATGTCTGGAATGCCCCATAATTGAGTTATTTGGGCAAAGATTTCCGGATGGAGTTCCCACTCCCCCGGATGGAATGTCTGACGACTCAGAAAATCCGCTTCCCAATTTTCCACTCCTGGGATGTGGATCGCAGACAAGTGGCAGGAGTGATCCTCCGCCCATTGAATTATCTTGGTCACTTCTTTCATCGCCAGGGAACTCCTTGTTCCCCCCTGATGATTGATATATGCAACGGTCGTCATGTTGTCTGACTGAAACCTTATGAATTTGGCCTTTGCTAGTTGAGGCCAAGCTCTGAGAGCATTGAATATCGCTCTCAGTTCCAGAATGTTTATCGGGAGACGAGACTCTTCCCGAGACCATAGACCCTGAGCTTTCAGGGATTCCCAGACCGCGCCCCAGCCCACTAGGCTGGCGTCGGTCGTGACAATGACCCACTCTGGTCTGCGGAAGCTCGTTCCCTGTGACAGATTGTCCAGGATCAGCCACCAACTGAGTGAATCTCTGGTCTTTTGATCTACTTGAATCGTCGGAGACAAGTCTGTATAATCCCCATTCCACTGTCTGAGCATGCACAGTTGTAATGGTCTTAGATGAATTTGTGCAAAAGGAACTATGTCCATTGTTGCAACCATCAATCCTATTACTTCCATGCACTGCGCTATGGAAGGACGAGGAACAGAATGAAGTACTTGACAAGAGCTTAGAAGTTTTGATTTTCTGACCTCTGTCAGAAAAATCCTCATTTCTAAGGAATCTATTATTGTTCCCAAGAAGGGAACTCTTGTTGACGGGGACAGAGAACTTTTTTCTTTGTTCACCTTCCATCCGTGAGATCTGAGAAAGGCTAGGACGATGTCCGTATGAGCCTTTGCTTTTGACAGGGACGACGCTTGAATCAGGATGTCGTCCAAGTAAGGTACTACTGCAATGCCCCTTGGTCTTAGAACCGCTAGAAGGGACCCTAGTACCTTTGTGAAAATCCTTGGAGCAGTGGCTAATCCGAATGGAAGTGCCACAAACTGGTAATGCTTGTCCAGAAAAGCGAACCTTAGGAACTGATGATGTTCCTTGTGGATAGGAATATGTAGGTACGCATCCTTTAAATCCACGGTAGTCATAAATTGATTTTCCTGGATAGTAGGTAGGATCGTTCGAATAGTTTCCATTTTGAACGATGGTACCCTGAGAAATTTGTTTAGGATCTTTAGATCCAAAATTGGTCTGAATGTTCCCTCTTTTTTGGGAACTATGAACAGATTGGAATAAAATCCCATTCCTTGTTCTCTTATTGGAACTGGATGTATCACTCCCATCTTTAACAGGTCTTCTACACAATGTAAGAATGCCTGTCTCTTTATTTGGTTTGAAGATAATTGAGACCTGTGGAACCTTCCCCTTGGGGGTAGTTCCTTGAATTCCAGGAGATAACCTTGAGAAACTATTTCTAGCGCCCAAGGATCCTGAACATCTCTTGCCCAAGCCTGAGCAAAGAGAGAAAGTCTGCCCTCCACTAGATCCGGTCCCGGATCGGGGCTATCCCTTCATGCTGTTTTGGTAGCAGTGGTAGGCTTCTTGGCCTGCTTACCCTTGTTCCAGCCTTGCATTGGTTTCCAGGCTGGTTTGGGTTGTGAAGTATTTCCCTCTTGCTTAGAGGATACAGAATTAGAGGCTGGTCCGTTTCTGCGAAAGGGACGAAAATTAGGCTTATTTTTAGCCTTAAAAGACCTATCCTGTGGGAGGGCGTGGCCCTTTCCCCCAGTGATGTCTGAAATAATCTCTTTCAAATCAGGTCCAAATAATGTTTTACCTTTGAAAGGAATGTTAAGCAATTTTGTCTTGGAAGACACATCCGCTGACCAAGACTTTAGCCAAAGCGCTCTGCGCGCCACGATAGCAAACCCTGAATTTTTCGCCGCTAATCTAGCTAATTGCAAAGCGGCATCTAAAACAAAAGAGTTAGCCAATTTAAGTGCTTGAACTCTGTCCATAACCTCTTCATACGAAGATTCTTTACTGAGCGACTTTTCTAGTTCCTCGAACCAGAAACACGCTGCCGTAGTGACAGGAACAATGCATGAAATTGTTTGTAGAAGGTAACCTTGCTGTACAAAAATCTTTTTAAGCAAACCCTCTAATTTCTTATCCATAGGATCTTTGAAAGCACAACTATCTTCGATAGGAATAGTAGTGCGTTTGTTTAGAGTAGAAACCGCCCCCTCGACCTTGGGGACTGTCTGCCATAAGTCCTTTCTGGGGTCGACTATAGGAAATAATTTCTTAAATATAGGGGGGGGAACAAAAGGTATGCCGGGCCTTTCCCACTCTTTATTTACTATGTCCGCCACCCGCTTGGGTATAGGAAAAGCGTTGGGGGGCACCGGAACCTCTAGGAACTTGTCCATCTTACATAATTTCTCTGGAATGACCAAATTGTCACAATCATCCAGAGTAGATAACACCTCCTTAAGCAGTGCGCGGAGATGTTCTAATTTAAATTTAAATGTCACAACATCAGGTTCAGCTTGATGAGAAATTTTTCCTGAATCTGAGATTTCTCCATCAGACAAAACCTCCCTCATGGCCCCTTGAGATTGGTGTGAGGGTATGTCAGAACAGTTATCATCAGCGTCCTCTTGCTCTTCAGTGTTTAAAACAGAGCAATCACGCTTTCTCTGATAAGTAGGCATTTTGGATAAAAGATTTGCTATGGAGTTATCCATTACAGCCGTTAATTGTTGCATGGTAATAAGTATTGGCGCACTAGATGTACTAGGGGCCTCCTGTGTGGGCATAACTGGTGTAGACACAGTAGGGGATGATGTAGTATCATGTTTACTCCCCTCATTTGAGGAATCATCTTGGGCAATATCATTATCTGTGGCATTACTGTCCTTACTTTGTTTGGACACTATGGCACAATTATCACATACATTTAAATGGGGAGACACATTAGCTTTCATACATATAGAACATAGCTTATCTGATGGTACAGACATGTTAAACAGGCTTAAACTTGTCAACAAAGCACAAAAAACGTTTTAAAATAAAACCGTTACTGTCACTTTAAATTTCAAACTGAAAACACTTTATTACTGAATATGTGAAAAAGTATGAAGGAATTGTTCAAAAATCACCAAAATTTCACCACATTGTCTTAAAGCATTAAAAGTATTGCACACCAAATTTCAGAGCTTTAACCCTTAAATTAACGTTTTCAAATTTATCCCCTATACAGTCCCAGCTATATGCTTTGCTGAGACCCAACCAAGCCCAGAGGGATATACGATACCAAATGACGCCTTCTAGAAGCTTTTTTAGTGATTCTTAGATCCTCACACATGCATTTGCATGCCTTGCTCTCCAAAAACAACTGCGCAGTAATGGATCGAAAATGAGGCTGAGTCTATAACTAGAAAGGCCCCCAGACTAAAAAAGGTGTCCAACACAGTGCCTGCCGTTTTTTAAACGTTCCCCAAGATTATAATGCCAATTATTAGCTACAATCTGCATAATATGCCCCAATAAAGCAATCGTTTTAGCCCATAAAAATGTCTACCAGTTTTTAAGCCCTTTTTTAAGCCCTTTATTCTTTTATATTTGACTAAGAAAATGGCTTACCGGTCCCCATGAGGGGAAATGACAGCCTTCCAGCATTACATGGTCTTGTTAGAAATATGGCTAGTCATACCTTAAGCAGAAAGGTCTGCTAACTGTTTCCCCCAACTGAAGTTACTTCATCTCAACAGTCCTGTGTGGAAACAGCAATCGATTTTAGTTACTGTCTGCTAAAATCATCTTCCTCTTACAAACAGAAATCTTCATCCTTTTCTGTTTCAGAGTAAATAGTACATACCAGCACTATTTTAAAATAACAAACACTTGATAGAAGAATAAAAACTACATTTAAACACCAAAAAACTCTTAACCATCTCCGTGGAGATGTTGCCTGTGCAACGGCAAAGAGAATGACTGGGGTGGGCGGAGCCTAGGAGGGATCATGTGACCAGCTTTGCTGGGACTCTTTGCCATTTCCTGTTGGGGAAGAGAATATCCCACAAGTAAGGATGACGCCGTGGACCGGACACACCAATGTTGGAGAAAAGCAGTAAACTTAATGAAATTTTTACAGTAGCATTATAAAGACTTAGTAACTTTGCACAGCTATGCAAATAAACAATTAACCCCTTAATGGCAAAAACGGATTGAAAAAACATTAAACCCAGTAAAAAAGACTTTCAGCACCTTGCCACAAATTGTCCTTCAGAACAATTTGTGGGGGAAAAAACCTCTTTAACAGCCCTCAAACACAGCAGGAACCTCAGGAGAAGCAGTGATATGTCTCAGAGGAAAGGAAAATGCGCAACTGAGGCACGAAAATAGGCCCCTCCCACCTCACTCGATGTTTTGAGGCCTATCAGAGAAACACCAGAGTGTCTCTTAATTAACCATGTGAGTTACAAAACTCAAAACCAAGCCACAATGAACCCTTTAGTCCCTTCAAAAAACGTTATAAATGCATCAATAAACAAAACGTTTTTTCCTAACAGTGTCACCAGCCCTTTAGTCCCTTCAGAAAACGTTATAATTGCATCAATAAACAAAACGTTTTTTCTTAACAGTGTCACCAGTAACTAATGAGCCCTTCAAGCAAGCTGAAATTCCTATTAAAATGTCTGAACACAGCTTACCCTCCCTTCATAGGGATATTGCCAGCCTTTTCTAGAATTAACACAGTCTGTCTAGAAAAATATAGACTGAACATACCTCATATGCAGCTTAGCCTGCAAATTGTTCTCCCAACTGAAGTTTTCCAGTACTCTTCAGGCCTTGTGAGAACAGCAGTGGATCTTAGTTACAAAGTGCTAAGATCATCATCCTCCTTGCAGAAATCTTCATCCCTTTTCTGCCAGAGAGTAAATAGTACACACCGGTACCATTTAAAATAATAAACTTTTGCTTGAGAAATAAAAAACTAACATTTTAGTCACCACATAGCTCTTTGCCCTTCCTAGCAGTTAAGCAGGCAGAGAGAATGACTGGGGGGTGGAGCTAAGGGGGGAGCTATATAGACAGCTCTGCTGTGGGTGCACTCTCTGCCACTTCCTGTAGAATATCCCACAAGTAAGGATGAATCCATGGACTCGATACATCTTACAAGAGAAAAAGGCGCTCATACACTCCTCTCGCCCATTGTGGGCGTAGCCAAAGTAACGATCTCCCATGCTGATACTAATAAGGTAAATGTCGGGAAATATATTCACTGCCAAAAATGTTACCAGCCCCAGTGCCTGCGACTCTGCTGTCCCATAGTGTCTCCTGATAACAAGGAGAATATATGTATTATAAAATAAATTGCCCATTTCTTTATAAAGGCATCCTTATATGTTTCCACATATGAAGTAATGTGCCCAACTTTTTCTGTCGGATATCCCAGATAATTAAAGTTAGCACTTACCTCTTCTGCCTGACAGCAAGGCAGGTCCCAGGTATGAGAGGTCCTCTCCCTCACATGGACCTGTGACAAGAAGAAAGGACTGAGTAAGACATCTCAGTTTTTCAGAGTTAGGGCAGCATCAGTAAGGGAAGCGCAGTGAGAATTATGTCCCACAAGTTCACTTTGCTCTAAAGCCACCACTGCTCTACTGAAGAGACTGATATGGACTACAGCTACACCCCTAGGACAAGCAGCACAATCTTGCACTACTTATAAAAGATTCTTCAATCAATTTACCACCTCCTTGCACTTAACGTAGGCAAAGAGAATGACTGGGTTGGGAGGAAAGGGAGGTGATATTTAACAGCTTTGATGTGGTGCTCTTTGCCGCCTCCTGCAGGGCAGGAGTGGTATTCCCAGTAGTAATTAAGATGATCTGTAGACTTGTGTCATTAATAAGAAAACAATGCAACATTTTAAACTGTCAGGTTTGAAAAAACTGTTTTATTTTAAAGCAAAGGGGAAACGAATAAGCTGCTGAAATTGAAAATTCAGCTTTACTTTCAGTTTAAACTTGAATTGTTTTATCAAGTAAATATGTGTTAGAAAAAGGAAATTTATGCTTACCTGATAAATTTGTTTCTTTTTCGATACGATGAGTCCACGGATTTCATCCTTACTTGTGGGATTACGCCTCCTGGTCAGCAAGAGGAGGCAAAGAGCACCACAGCAGAGCTGTATATATAGCTCCTCCCTTCCCTCTCACTCCAGGTCATTTAATCAAAGTTAGGAAGAGAAAGGAAAAGCCAAGGTGCAGAGGTGTCTGAAGTGTAACAAAAAATATAATAACCTGTCTCATAGAACAGGGCGGGCCGTGGACTCATCGTATCGAAAAAGAAACAAATTTATCAGGTAAGCATAAATTTCCTTTTCTTTTTCAAGATACGATGAGTCCACGGATTTCATCCTTACTTGTGGGATACAATACCAAAGCTATAGTACACGGATGAAATGGAAGGGACAAGACAGGGAACTTAAACGGAAAGCACCACTGCTTGAAGAACCTTTCTCGCAAAAAACAACCTCAACCGAGGCAAAGGTATCGAATTATAAAATCCGTAGTAGCTTGTAAGTAGAACTCCAAGCACTGACTACATTTGAATAATGAAGCAGACGTTCCTTCTGAGAAGAAGGATTAAAAGGCAAAGCTGGAACAACAACATCCTAATAAATGTTCTTTCTGAAATAACCTTAGAAAGAAAACCAGGATTAGTACAGAACACTACCTTATCCGCATGAAAAATAAGGTAAGGAGAATTATATAGAAATGCCGAAAACTCAGATACTCAGCGAGTAAACAAAATAGTAACAGGAAATAAAACTTTCCAAGATAGTAACTCAAGATCTATGGAATGCATAGATACAATGAAGCCTCTGAAAGAATCTTAATATCTAAATTCAAACTCCATGGAGGAGCAAGTGGTTTAAACACAGGTC
This sequence comes from Bombina bombina, assembly GCF_027579735.1. NCBI lineage: Eukaryota > Metazoa > Chordata > Amphibia > Anura > Bombinatoridae > Bombina > Bombina bombina. The sequence continues at coordinate 231,885,660 of NC_069499.1, forward strand.
TGACCCTAAGCAGAGCCTGACAAAAAGATTGAACATCTGAGACATGTGCCAAACACATGTGGAACAAAATAGACAAAACAGAGATCCAACCCCTTAGGGAACTCACAGAAGAAAACCCTTCTCTAATCCTTCTTGGAGAGAAGATACAAATCCTGGGAATTCTAACTCTACTCCATGAGCAACTTTCGGATTCACCCCAATAAAATTATTTACACCCTAATGTAAGGTAAATCTTCCTAGTTACAGACTTACATGCCTGAAATAAGGTAACTACGATCGAATCAGAGAATCCCTGCTTGCATAGTATCAAGCGTCCAATCTCCAATCAATCAGCTTCAGAGAAACAAGACTTGGATGAGAGGAAAAAATCCTGAATAAAAAGGACCTTCCTCAACAGAAGTATCCATGTTGCAGAGATGACATATGCACCGGAGCAACGTAGCAAATCCTGTGAGGCCACGCAGAAGCGAGGAGGATCACTGATGCCCCTTCCTATATGGCTTGAACAACCACCCGGAAAGCAGCACAAATGGGGAAGATAGACATTCTAGGCTGAAGGACCAAAGAACTTCCAAGTCAGCAATCAGCTTGGACTGGGGCCAGAGACCTGGACCCGTAACTCAGAAGCCCGGCATTCTGACACAATGCCATGAGATTCAAATCCAGCCGATCCCATATGAAAATCAGGTTGGAAAATACTCCCGGATGGAACTCCCAGTCTCCCGGATGAAAGATCTGACTACTCAGAAATCCATTTCCAAAGTGTCCACCCCTGGAATATGGACCGCAGACAGATAGCAAAAATGAGCTGATGCCCACTGGATAAGCTTGGCCACCTCACCCCTGGTAAAGGAACACCTCGTTTCATCCTGGCGTGGACATACTGTCAGACTTAAAACAGAGGAAACTGGGTCGAAGCCAACTGAGCCCAGACCAGAAACGCCTGAGCTTGCTCCGAATACCCGGAAGTCTATAAAAAGAATTGACTCCGCCAAAGACCACTGCTAAATCAAGCTCCCTGGAAGAGATGATCCAGAGAACTACTGAGGAGACAAATCCGCATAGTCTCCTTCCCCTGAGTATGCTTAACTGCATAGACCAGAAGTGGAAGCAACCAACGGAATTGTAAGGTACATAAGATACTGCTCAGTTGATCAACCTTAAAAGGATGAAAGACAGAGTAGACCACACCGGACATCGAATCTGCAACCCTTAGGTTGTCACAACGTTCAAACACAGCACCGTAGCATGCTGAGCTACCAGCCAACCGACTACACCTAAGTACTAATCCACTGAAGGCCGAGAGGTGGATTGAAGAACTAGGCGAAAAATTATAGAAATTAATTTCCTGACCCAAGTCAGAAAATCCTACATAGATATGGAACCAGTCACGATTCCTAAGAAAAAACTACCAATGAGCTTGGGACTAAGGAACACTTGTCCAAAGCCACCTTCCTCTCCCTGATTCACGGGAAGAATAACACCATGTCCAAGTAAATCCTGATTGTTGCAATGATGACGCTGGGAATAGGACACCAGCCAGATAGAGCGTCATTGCAATGTCACATAACTGAAGCATCGCCATAGCGATCCCAGAGTCTCCGTAAAAACTCGGAACTATGGCAAGATCGAAAGGATCACAAACAACAGAGTTTGTCCAAAAAACAAACCGATTCTCATGAACGGCACATAAAGGCACCTGATCTTAAATCCACCGTTGTCATAAAACGACCCATTAGGATTAAGGGGAAAAAAGGCACAATAAACGTACCCCTCCTGAAGGACAGTACCCGTTTCACAAAATGGTTAGAGGATTCCCGTTTTATGAAAGCCAGATCCTGGACCAGTACTAAAACTGAAACCATCACTCCCAGGCCTAAGAGATCTCCTGCACAGAACAAGGACGACTCTCCTCTTGTCTAATCTTCAGACAAGATAGAAAGCAGAAACTGCCTCTGACAGAAAAACATTTGAGCTTAAAACCAAACTTAAACGAAAAACGGAGAGTCAGCCCCCACAGGATCCATTCCGGACCGGGACGTTCTCCATGCTGTCTTCGATTCAACAGCAGGCTAAGTTTTTTTTTTTTTTTTTATCAAGCCAGGTTTCTACAAAGTTAGCTCCTGGCAAGGACTTTGAAAACATATAACCGTAAAACAAAGCTCCAGCCATAAGGTCCCAAAAACTGGAACAGAGCCCAATGCCCCCTGTTTAAAAACTGGAAGGGAAAGAAATTGAAAGAAAGGAATCAGTCATATGAAAACCTTTACCCAGTCCTGGATGTTATCTATAGAAGCTACTGACTGACGAGCCTCAAACAGTGCAACAAACCAAAATGCAGTCACACTAGTGACGGTAAGAAAGCACACAGAAGGTTGCCCTGTAAACCCTGGTGCGTGTCTATCTATTTTTTTTTTTGTATTTTTTTAATCGAACTACCCTCTAAGGGAATAGAAGCTCTTGTAGTGAAATCGAAACTGCACCGTTCCCCTTAAGGAGTGTCGCCCAGTCTTTGTAGCTGAGTCGGCAACGAAAAAGTTTTGAAAATATAAGGAATGCCTAAGGCATCCCTCCGTCTGAAACGGAGAGCCTCAGAAACATGGAGGAACCTCATGGAATAGCAATTCCTCTAGCAATGCTTTTACTTCGTGTAAAAGTATAGAATGCATTAAAACCCCTAGTGAAATGTGAAGGAAACACATGGCACTGCATGTGGGCCATAAAATTTCGAATGGAAACTAAAGGAGAAATTTGTGGCCATGTGTTAACAGACTCCCAAACAGCAATTGCCGAAGAGGGAGTAGGTGCATAGAGGAAAAAATAAATTTGACAATCAACTATTCTTGAGTGCGTTTGTTGCATCTTCAGTTACAAAAGATGAACTAACAAAAGAAACAGCTGAAAGACATTTATTACAATGTGTACAGAACAAGAAAGTGATAGTATATATGTACGTATAGGGTACTAGTAAAGCGCGGCTAATCACCCGTAAGGGTCTCAAGTCGCTGCTCATGTCTATCAACCTTGAAAGGATGAGAGGTTGAGTGGACCTTGCCAGGAATCAAACCTGCAACTCTGGGGTTGCTACAGAGGTCAGCCATAGTGCCTTAGCAAGCTGACCTACCTGCCTGGCTATGTCACCTGAATACTTAAAGTAACTCATATTTGTAAGATTTGTACCATCCTACATCACAAGGGATGAATTAACAAACAGCCGCAAGTCGTGTAAAAAGATTTACACAGAAAAAAAAAAAATGCTACTGCCTCTTTAAATTTTTAAAAGAATGTCTTATTTCAGTTGTGCATAAACAATCCAATAGGACTATTGATAGTGCTGTAAATATACATTGATATGAAACACATGAAGGCACCACCAAAGAAATGGCCTTGTAAGGAACTGCAGAGCACCGCCTGTGGGACACAGTTATTATTGGACACTATAGGAATTTTTTTTTGGTAAGGGTAAATCGGTGTCACCAAACTCCTAATAGTCATCGCTTTAGAAGGAGTATTACAACAAAAATAAACACATGAAAAAAAGTTAGTGTCTCTTTAAATATTAAAGTAACTTCACATTGTATGCGCTCCTGTCCTGTCATTAAATCATTAAAGAATGAATGGACCAAAATAACAGGAATTATAGTTAGAAATAACAGGAACGTTACAGGCCTTTTAAATGTTAAAAGCCACCTTATTTGTGCGAGTGTTTGCCACATGAAAGGTTTAAAATACCACAAGTAGGAATGCCTTTATTGTCACATGTGTACTGCAATTTCTATTACACTGTCAAATTGCTCCAATCTGACTCCGTGTAACACGGTGCTAACAGCACCTTCTGATCCGGAACGATCACTAAGCGTATAAAAAAAACTCTATGCTCCGATCATAATGGAAGCGTAGAGCGTAGTAGTGACGTAGCTCCGCCCCTCGTGGGCGTAACGGACTCCATCTCCCAGCACCGCATAACAGACCCAGAGATATACCAAACAGCCTAAAATGGCGCAAAAGAAACTCTGCCCCTCGTGGGCGTGAAAGGACTTCCAACTAATGGCACCTTGATTGATTGTGCCAAGAGCCAACAACAGAGTCAGAAAAAAAAACCGGGGGCGCGAATCTGACTCCGCCCATCATGGGCATCACAGAGCTCAAGCTCCCGGTCGCCATTAGGATCCTATAGATCAGGCAACGGGAGATATACTACGCGCAAATTGGAGTCAAGTCTGCTACCGGATGTCAGGTAGCACAATCACTGTTACACACAAATAAAAGTTAGTCCCCTCCCTGTCTGTATATGTAATGTCCAGACCACCGGGAGCAACAGAACATTGTGTGACCAGCCATACTGTCTCAGTGTACAAGTACCTTTTGGTCCCATATGTAAAGAAATGTCGTTGTGTTTATTACAAAAATCATCCAGATATATCTTACTATCAAAAATAGTTCATGTCTGTTGTGGATCCATATTGTATATACCATAACATTTATAATAACATCTATATAAAAATTTAATAAAAATGTATTAAATATAATTCCCCGAAATTTATGAATACGGGATATGAGAAATAATTAATTATTCAGATACCAACATAATTAAAGGTCATTTTCCAAATCAGCTCTGCAAACAAAATAAAATACAATAACTGTTCTTTCTATTTTGATTCAGTTTTAATGTATATTGGATAATGTACACTGTAGCATATTTTATGTTAAATACATATACTTTTAATGTTTGTTTGTTTCACATTAAGGGGTTAAATATGCAATTAATGTGTCCCAGTATAAGAGGGCCATGTTTAGGAACACCTGTAGTCTCTGATGAAGCGCCACTAGGGGGCGTGAAACGCGTCAGACGTTCTTTCCATGTCACACTTGTTTTGCCTGTAAGAGAATAAAGTGAGTTTTTTTTTATTTAATGCTGGTGCTGCCTTTTCTATTTTATATGCTGCATTGTGGCAATCGATTCATTGCCAATCCTAGGCATTGCACCCAGTTACCGCATGACCTTCTTGTTTAATTTTGCCATTACCTCGGCGGCGTCTGTGACGTCATCACCCTGAGCCACAGTCCGGACCGGCATGGGAGTTTGGAGCGGCCGCTTGCCTTATACCTCCAGTTACTGAATCGAATTTGGGGCCTGTCTCACTCGATAGTACCGGTGCAACACTTCTCCAAGGAAAAGAGGTACTGATTTAACACATGACTTTTGGCATATTTTACTATATGACACCTAAGGAAAATAACAGAAAGTAATGTGAATGCTCAGTATGAAGTGCTGTCAAGTGGCTGCATAGCAGTCGTAAGTCACAGTGAGTACACATAATATATGGAATTGGCTTAAACCAAGGTGTCGTATGTTACATACCTAATAAGGGAATTTCTTGAATAATTGTCAAAAAGTGTATGTGAAGGTTTTCCTGAAAGCGGAGAATAACAGTGTATTAAGGGCAAAGAAGGACTCAGTGTGTTTAAGAAGTATTTGGGACATATTATATGTATTATTATTTTTTGTTCCTGCATGCGTGTAATTGGTATAGCATTTCCTGCATTTTTTTCGTATATGCAGATAGGCACAAGTGCTGACATGGATCTTGATAATACAGTTTTATCCAGTTCATTATATAATGCTGAATCAAGGAAAGAACTTTTTAAACGTGTGTTTGCAGCAGACAGATGTGAAGGCTTTAGCCCATGCATGGAGTCACAATTTAAAGCCTTGGAGAAACTATTGGTGGCAGACTTGCGACTAACCTGGGACATTGAAGCTTTTGAGAACTATGTAGAATTATCTAGAATTCCACGGGGGTTAAGGTTGAATAAATTTCCAACCTTTGAGGTTGAAAACCCTGAGATTATACAGGAGTGGAATGATGCACTTACAGAATGCTCTATAAAATTGTTAAATATACTCATTAAATGTAAGGTGCAAAAAAGGCTAAATCTCAAAGAAAGGATGGTAGAAATTGAGAAGGAATTAAAGAAATTTGAACAACATGAAGATTTCTTAGAACAGAAAAAAACAATGAAGGAACATGTTGACAAATTAGATGCCATTCTTGCTGAACGCAAGGGAGAGAAATTCAATAGAGACAGACTTGATTATGAAACAAATCGAGTATATCAATGGCCATTTAACCAAAAGAATACCTGGAAGGCCAATTATGGTAAAGGAAGGAGGTGGAACAATAAAAAGAATATCAAAGAAGATAAGCAAAATCCAAAACCCATTTTGAAGAATAAAACATCTAAAAAAGTGTTTTTTTCATCAACTGAAGCTGAGTCATCTGAGCAGGAGCAAATTGAATCAGCAGAGTCTTCTTCTTCCCCCTCCCCCTCTTCTTCTCCTCCCTCTTCTTCCTCCTCTGTTTCTGCTTATTCCCTACAGGCTACCAGTGCTGATGATACTGAAAATGAGGGCCCATCCACGAGGTCAAAAGAGCCCAGAGAACAGAAGAGGAGTAGCAAGAAAGAGTCCAAGAGAGGTCCCAAGGTCCCTTTAAACGGGTCAGAAGGTCAAAAAACAAAAAGAAATAAGGAGACAAAAATTGGGACTATTGGACTTAAGTGTTATTAATCTCTCTTCTTGTGTGTTGAATCAGGATCAAATTAATGTACTTAGTAGGGGTTTAGGTTTTGCACCCACAAGAGATTTTTCGCCATTTAACACATTAATAGATGTCAACAGGTTTGTTCACAAGCTGACGCTAAAGAGATTTTTTGCTTTACAACATGATAACACTTCCAATATTGAGACACAGGTTAACACCCAGACACAATTAGAGGAGGAAGTATCCTTTCAGGATGCGTGTATGTTAAGTACCATGATAGACCTACAGAGCTCCCATGATGTATTGTCTGAGGAAACTGCCCCTAAAGGACCAAAAAAATATGGGTCTGATTTTTACCCCATACAGTTCAGGGGAGGTGCAGTAAATCTGTTCCAAAAGACAGTGGAACTTGAGATTCTGAGTCTATCTCGGTCAAAAAAGAAGGTCAAAAACAATTTATCTAGGGCAGAAAAGTTGGCGCTGGACTCCCTCAAAGAGAATCAAAGTATTGTCATCAGAAACTCCGACAAGGGAGGTAATATTGTAATTCTGAATAAGATTGATTACTTGGATGAAGCCCAGCGCCAATTAAATGACCCTTGTACTTACACCCCTTTAAGTGGAAATCCAACTGTTATTTTCAAACGAGAATTATTATCATTGTTGGATGATGGTATCTTTCTAGGGGTGTTTAAACGTGAAGATGTGGAAGTACTTGTACCTGAATTCCCTATTACACCACTTTTTCACTATCTGCCCAAACTGCATAAAAATCCAATACGGCCACCAGGAAGACCGATAGTATTGGGTATTGGGTCCTTGCTTGAACCCCTTTCTGAGTGGCTGGACTCAATACTACAGCCGATAGTGAAAAAGTTGTTTAGTTATCTAAGAGACTCATCTCATTTGTTGGAAGGTCTTAAAAGTATTAGATGGGGCAAAAACTACTGTTGGGTAGTGGTCGACATTGTATCCCTTTACACAGCAATCCCTCATAATATAGGGATTTTGGCAGTAAGATACTTTTTGGATAAATATACAGCATATGAAGAAGAAATTAAGGTTTACATTTGTGCAATTTTGGAGTTTGTACTTACCCATAATTTTTTGACATTTGATGGCAAGTTTTACCTGCAGCGTTGTGGTACGGCAATGGGGGCAAAATTTGCCCCCTGCTTTGCCAATCTATATGTAGGGTATTGGGAAGCCAAATACCTGTATAATAGTGAAAATGTAACGTTCACTGGTAATATACGCCACTATAAAAGGTTCATTGATGACCTGATTTTGATCATTGATGAGCCCTGGGATGGTAACAAATTTCAGAATTTTATAAACTTCCTTGACAATAATGAGTTGAGCCTAAGGTTTGTGGGAAGTTATAGCAGCCGATGTATTGACTTTTTGGATATAACGTTGGAGGGGGTGGCAGAGACCGGAATGGTAGTATCTAAAACTTTTCGCAAACCAACAGCTGGTAACACCATTCTACATGCGAGTTCGTGCCATCCCCCCCATCTAATTAAAGCAATCCCAAGGGGACAATACATCAGGTTACGAAGGAATACTAATGATGATCAAATATATTCCCAGCAGGCGGATGAACTCACTGAGAGATTGACCGCCAGAGACTATGATCCAATAAAATTGGAAAAGACAAAACATGATGTAGGATTGTTGAAAATGAGGACTTTAACCATGGGAAGTAAAGACTCTTCTCTGCAGTTCGATAACAGCATTGTTTTTACAACAGAATACACCAATCAATTTTCTGATATAGTTGGAATATTGAAGAAGAATTTGTCAATATTAAGTGGTGATAATGTTCTGCAAAATTATGTTTCTAACTGCAGATTTGTGTCCAAAAAGCCTGTAACTTTGGCCACTAAGTTAGCTCCCAGTATGGTCACGAGTAATGTTATTAATAGGGGAGAGAATTGGCTAAAGAAATCTGGCTGTTTCAAATGCGGAGCAAGAACATGTTTGACATGTGATATTATGGAAAGGGCCACTACATTTAGATCTACAGTAGATGGACAGGAGTACAATATTTCATTTTATGCCAACTGCAAAACCAAATTTGCAGTGTATTTGTTGGAATGCAAGTTTTGCAAAATCCAATATGTAGGAAAAACGACGAGGGAGGTCAATGTGAGGGTAAGAGAACATGCTAATGATATTAAAAACTATTGTAAAGACTCCACAGTGGCAAGGCACTTTAACCTATTTCATTTTACTAATGAAGAAAATTTTAGGGTTAAAATTATTGATGTGGCAAAGGTCCCTTTCAGAGGTGGGAATAGGTACAAAATTTTGGACAGGAAGGAGTTATACTGGATTTATCAACTTAAAACCAGAATTCCTGATGGCCTAAACCTTGAATGGGACATAAGCTACTTCATATAATTATTAAAAAGCCATGAAACAGCTATTAAAAAGGTAGCATCTTGTATAAGGATATTCTTACTATAGCTATATTAAATATAAAAGATACTAAAAGAAGGAAACATATAGCAATGTGATAAGTACCTTTTGGTCCCATATGTAAAGAAATGTCGTTGTGTTTATTACAAAAATCATCCAGATATATCTTACTATCAAAAATAGTTCATGTCTGTTGTGGATCCATATTGTATATACCATAACATTTATAATAACATCTATATAAAAATTTAATAAAAATTTATTAAATATAATTCCCCGAAATTTATGAATACGGGATATGAGAAATAATTAATTATTCAGATACCAACATAATTAAAGGTCATTTTCCAAATCAGCTCTGCATTCAAAATAAAATACAATAACTGTTCTTTCTATTTTGATTCAGTTTTAATGTATATTGGATAATGTACACTGTAGCATATTTTATGTTAAATACATATACTTTTAATGTTTGTTTGTTTCACATTAAGGGGATAAATATGCAATTAATGTGTCCCAGTATAAGAGGGCCATGTTTAGGAACACCTGTAGTCTCTGATGAAGCGCCACTAGGGGGCGTGAAACGCGTCAGACGTTCTTTCCATGTCACACTTGTTTTGCCTGTAAGAGAATAAAGTGAGTTTTTTTTTAATTTAATGCTGGTGCTGCCTTTTCTATTTTATATGCTGCATTGTGGCAATCGATTCATTGCCAATCCTAGGCATTGCACCCAGTTACCGCATGACCTTCTTGTTTAATTTTGCCATTACCTCGGCGGCGTCTGTGACGTCATCACCCTGAGCCACAGTCCGGACCGGCATGGGAGTTTGGAGCGGCCGCTTGCCTTATACCAAAAGTTAGTCCCCTCCCTGTCTGTATATGTAATGTCCAGACCACCGGGAGCAACAGAACATTGTGTGACCAGCCATACTGTCTCAGTGTAAATCCAAACTGCACGGCAGAGATGTCGCTAGTTACTCTTTTGCTGGACTCTGCTTGGAATGGACCACCTATCACAGAAAGATGACCTCTCTTGTATGTGTTGGCCAGCAAAATAGTGCTCACTTCCATCTGAGAGAGTGTACCCCAGAAACAAAGTTAGCACTTACCTCTAAAGCTGTGCGACAGCATGGCAGTCCAGCAGGTTTCCAGAGGTCCTCTCCCTCTCATAGCCTTGTGGACAAACAGCCGGAGTTAAAAATGCTTAGGCTATCTGTATTAGGGCAGCAACAGGTATAGGAGGCGCAGTGAGAATTTGTGTCCCCACCAGTTCCTATTGCTTTAAAGCCACCAAATGCTTCTCTTTTAACTGAAGAGACTGATCTGGTCTAGGCTACACCCCAGAACAAAGTAGCACTCACTGGCACTACTTTAAAACTAATAAACACTGATTAAAGAATCTTTACTAACACCTCACTTTGCCATCTCCTATCTTACTAACACAGGCAAAGAGAATGATTGGAGTTGGAGGGAAGGGAGGAGCTATATATACAGCTCTGCTGTGGTGCTCTTTGCCTCCTCCTGCTGACCAGGAGGCGTAATCCCACAAGGATGAAATCTGTGGACTTATCGTATCTTGAAAAAGAAATAAAGCCTAATAAAAACATTTTACCCTTTCTTTTTAAAAGAGTTTAAATGTTAGTCTCACACATTCTACAGTGTAACCCCGTACAACAGGATTATCTATGTCCCTATAAAAAAACATAATTTATGCTTACCTGATAAATTTATTTCTCTTGTAGTGTAGTCAGTCCACGGGTCATCCATTACTTATGGAATATATATCTCTTCCTAACAGGAAGCTGCAAGAGGATCACTCAAGCAGAGCTGCTATATAGCTCCTCCCCTCACATGTCATATTCAGTCATTCGACCAAAACCAGACGAGAAAGGAGAAACCATAGGGTGCAGTGGTGACTGGAGTTCAATTAAAATTTAGATCTGCCTTAAAGACAGGGCGGGCCGTGGACTGACTACACTACAAGAGAAATAAATTTATCAGGTAAGCATAAATTATGTTTTCTCTTGTTAAGTGTAGTCAGTCCACGGGTCATCCATTACTTATGGAATACCAATACCAAAGCTAAAGTACACGGATGAAGGGAGGGACAAGGCAGGAACATTAAACAGTAGGAACCACTGCCTGAAGTACCTTTCTCCCAAAAATAGCCTCCGAAGAAGCAAAAGTGTCAAATTTGTAAAATTTTGAAAAAGTGTGAAGTGAAGACCAAGTTGCAGCCTTGCAAATCTGTTCAACAGAGGCCTCATTTTTAAAGGCCCAGGTGGAAGCCACAGCTCTAGTAGAATGAGCTGTAATCCTTTCAGGAGGCTGCTGTCCAGCAGTCTCATAGGCTAAACGTATTATGCTACGAAGCCAAAAAGAGAGAGAGGTAGCCGAAGCCTTTTGACCTCTTCTCTGTCCAGAGTAAACGACAAACAGGGAAGAAGTTTGATGAAAATCTTTAGTTGCCTGCAAATAGAACTTCAGGACACGGACTACGTCCAGATTATGCAAAAAACGTTCCTTCTTTGAAGAAGGGTTAGGACACAGTGATGGAACAACAATCTCTTGATTGATATTCCTGTTAGTAACTACCTTAGGTAAGAACCCAGGTTTAGTACGCAGAACTACCTTGTCTGAATGAAAAATCAGATAAGGAGAATCACAATGTAAGGCAGATAACTCAGAGACTCTTCGAGCCGAGGAAATAGCCATCAAAAACAGAACCTTCCAGGATAACAGCTTGATATCAATGGAATGAAGGGGTTCAAATGGAACACCTTGAAGAACGTTAAGAACTAAGTTTAAGCTCCACGGCGGAGCAACAGTCTTAAACACAGGCTTAATCCTAGCTAAAGCCTGACAAAAAGCCTGAACGCTGGAACTTCAGCCAGACGTTTGTGTAGAAGAATAGACAGAGCAGAAATCTGTCCCTTTAACGAACTAGCAGATAAGCCCTTTTCTAAACCCTCTTGTAGAAAGGACAATATCAAAGGAATCCTAACCTTACTCCATGAGTAACACTTGGATTCGCACCAATATAAATATTTACGCCATATCTTATGGTAAATTTTTCTGGTAACAGGCTTCCTAGCCTGTATTAAGGTATCAATAACCGACTCCGAGAAGCCACGCTTTGATAGAATCAAGCGTTCAATCTCCATGCAGTCAGCCTCAGAGAAATTAGATTTGGATGTTTGAAAGGACCCTGAATTAGAAGGTCCTGTCTCAGAGGCAGAGACCACGGTGGACAGGACGACATGTCCACTAGGTCTGCATACCAGGTCCTGCGTGGCCACGCAGGCGCTATCAGAATCACCGAAGCTCTCTCCTGTTTGATCTTGGCAATCAAACGAGGAAGCATCGGAAATGGTGGAAACACATAAGCCATGTTGAAGACCCAAGGGGCTGTCAGAGCATCTATCAGCACCGCTCCCGGGTCCCTGGACCTGGATCCGTAACAAGGAAGCTTGGCGTTCTGGCGAGACGCCATGAGATCCAGATCTGGTTTGCCCCAACGATGAATCAGTTGAGCAAAGACCTCCGGATGAAGTTCCCACTCCCCCGGATGAAAAGTCTGGCGACTTAGAAAATCCGCCTCCCAGTTCTCCACGCCTGGGATGTAAATCGCTGACAGGTGGCAAGAGTGAGACTCTGCCCAGCGAATTATCTTTGAGACTTCCAACATCGCTAGGGAACTTCTGGTTCCCCCTTGATGGTTGATGTAAGCCACAGTCGTGATGTTGTCCGACTGAAATCTGATGAACCTCAGAGTTGCTAACTGAGGCCAAGCTAGGAGAGCATTGAATATTGCTCTTAATTCCAGAATATTTATTGGGAGGAGTTTCTCCTCCTGAGTCCATAATCCCTGAGCCTTCAGGGAGTTACAGACTGCGCCCCAGCCTAGAAGGCTGGCGTCTGTTGTTACAATCGTCCAATCTGGCCTGCGAAAGGTCATCCCCTTGGACAGATGTGACCGGGAAAGCCACCATAGAAGAGAATCTCTGGTCTCTTGATCCAGATTTAGTAGGGGGGACAAATCTGAGTAATCCCCGTTCCACTGACTTAGCATGCACAATTGCAGCGGTCTGAGATGCAGGCGCGCAAAACAGAATTTATGCTTACCTGATAAATTACTTTCTCCAACGGTGTGTCCGGTCCACGGCGTCATCCTTACTTGTGGGATATTCTCTTCCCCAACAGGAAATGGCAAAGAGTCCCAGCAAAGCTGGTCACATGATCCATCCTAGGCTCCGCCCACCCCAGTCATTCGACTGACGGACAGGAGGAAATATATATAGGAGAAACCATATGATACCGTGGTGACTGTAGTTAGAGAAAATAATTCATCAGACCTGATTAAAAAACCAGGGCGGGCCGTGGACCGGACACACCGTTGGAGAAAGTAATTTATGAGGTAAGCATAAATTCTGTTTTCTCCAACATTGGCGTCATCCTTACTTGTGGGAACCAATACCAAAGCTTTAGGACACGGATGAAGGGAGGGAGCAAATCAGGTCACCTAAACGGAAGGAACCACAGCTTGCAAAACCTTTCTCCCAAAAATAGCCTCCGAAGAAGCAAAAGTATCAAATTTGTAAAATTTGGCAAAAGTGTGCAGTGAAGACCAAGTCGCTGCCTTACATATCTGGTCAACAGAAGCCTCGTTCTTGAAGGCCCATGTGGAAGCCACAGCCCTAGTGGAGTGAGCTGTGATTCTTTCGGGAGGCTGCCGTCCGGCAGTCTCATAAGCCAATCGGATAATGCTTTTAAGCCAAAAGGAAAGAGAGGTAGAAGTCGCTTTTTGACCTCTCCTTTTACCAGAATAAACAACAAACAAGGAAGATGTTTGTCTGAAATCTTTAGTAGCCTCTAAATAGAATTTTAGAGCACAGACTATGTCCAAATTGTGTAACAAACGTTCCTTCTTTGAAACTGGATTCGGACACAAAGAAGGTACAACTATCTCCTGGTTAATATTTTTGTTAGAAACAACTTTCGGAAGAAAACCAGGCTTAGTACGCAAAACCAGCTTATCTGCATGGAACACCAGATAGGGCGGAGAACACTGCAGAGCAGATAACTCTGAAACTCTTCTAGCAGAAGAAATTGTAACTAAAAACAAAACTTTCCAAGATAGTAACTTAATATCTATGGAATGTAAAGGTTCAAACGGAACCCCTTGAAGAACTGAAAGAACTAGATTTAGACTCCAGGGAGGAGTCAAAGGTCTGTAAACAGGCTTGATCCTAACCAGAGCCTGAACAAATGCTTGAACATCTGGCACGGCTGCCAGTCTTTTGTGAAGTAAAACAGATAAAGCAGAGATCTGTCCCTTTAGAGAACTTGCAGATAATCCTTTCTCCAAACCTTCTTGTAGAAAAGATAGAATCTTAGGAATTTTTATCTTGTTCCATGGGAATCCTTTGGATTCACACCAACAGATATATTTTTTCCATATTTTATGGTAAATTTTTCTAGTTACAGGCTTTCTAGCCTGAATCAGAGTATCTATTACAGAATCTGAAAACCCACGCTTTGATAAAATCAAGCGTTCAATCTCCAAGCCGTCAGTTGGAGGGAAACCAGATTCGGATGTTCGAATGGACCCTGAACAAGAAGGTCCTGTCTCAAAGGTAGCTTCCATGGTGGAGCCGATGACATATTCACCAGGTCTGCATACCAAGTCCTGCGTGGCCACGCAGGAGCTATCAAGATCACAGAGGCCCTCTCCTGATTGATCCTGGCTACCAGCCTGGGAATGAGAGGAAACGGTGGGAATACATAAGCTAGGTTGAAGGTCCAAGGTGCTACTAGTGCATCTACTAGAGTCGCCTTGGGATCCCTGGATCTGGACCCGTAGCAAGGAACCTTGAAGTTCTGATGAGACGCCATCAGATCCATGTCTGGAATGCCCCATAATTGAGTTATTTGGGAAAAGATTTCCGGATGGAGTTCCCACTCCCTCGGATGGAATGTCTGACGACTCAGAAAATCCGCTTCCCAATTTTCCACTCCTGGGATGTGGATCGCAGACAAGTGGCAGGAGTGATCCTCCGCCCATTGAATTATCTTGGTCACTTCTTTCATCGCCAGGGAACTCCTTGTTCCCCCCTGATGATTGATATATGCAACGGTCGTCATGTTGTCTGATTGAAACCTTATGAATTTGGCCTTTGCTAGTTGAGGCCAAGCTCTGAGAGCATTGAATATCGCTCTCAGTTCCAGAATGTTTATCGGGAGAAGAGACTCTTCCCGAGACCATAGACCCTGAGCTTTCAGGGATTCCCAGACCGCGCCCCAGCCCACTAGACTGGCGTCGGTCGTGACAATGACCCACTCTGGTCTGCGGAAGCTCATTCCCTGTGACAGATTGTCCAGGGTCAGCCACCAACGGAGTGAATCTCTGGACTTTTGATCTACTTGAATCATCGGAGACAAGTCTGTATAATCCCCATTCCAGTGATGTCTGAAATAATCTCTTTCAAATCTGGTCCAAATAATGTTTTACCTTTGAAAGGAATGTTAAGCAATTTTGTCTTGGAAGACACATCCGCTGACCAAGACTTTAGCCAAAGCGCTCTGCGCACCACGATAGCAAACCCTGAATTTTTCGCCGCTAATCTAGCTAATTGCAAAGCGGCATCTAAAACAAAAGAGTTAGCCAATTTAAGTGCTTGAACTCTGTCCATAACCTCCTCATACGAAGATTCTTTACTGAGCGACTTTTCTAGTTCCTCGAACCAGAAACACGCTGCCGTAGTGACAGGAACAATGCATGAAATTGGTTGTAGAAGGTAACCTTGCTGTACAAAAATCTTTTTAAGCAAACCCTCTAATTTTTTATCCATAGGATCTTTGAAAGCACAACTATCTTCGATAGAAATAGTAGTGCGTTTGTTTAGAGTAGAAACCGCCCCCTCGACCTTGGGGACTGTCTGCCATAAGTCCTTTCTGGGGTCGACTATAGGAAATAATTTCTTAAATATAGTGGGGGGGAACAAAAGGTATGCCGGGCTTTTCCCACTCTTTATTTACTATGTCCGCCACCCGCTTGGGTATAGGAAAAGCGTCGGGGGGCACCGGAACCTCTAGGAACTTGTCCATCTTACATAATTTCTCTGGAATTACCAAATTGTCACAATCATCCAGAGTAGATAACACCTCCTTAAGCAGTGCGCGGAGATGTTCTAATTTAAATTTAAATGTCACAACATCAGGTTCAGCTTGATGAGAAATTTTTCCTGAATCTGAGATTTCTCCATCAGACAAAACCTCCCTCATGGCCCCTTGAGATTGGTGTGAGGGTATGTCAGAACAGTTATCATCAGCACCCTCTTACTCTTCAGTGTTTAAAACAGAGCAATCGCGCTTTCTCTGATAAGTAGGCATTTTGGATAAAAGATTTGCTATGGAGTTATCCATTACAGCCGTTAATTGTTGCATGGTAATAAGTATTGGCGCACTAGATGTACTAGGGGCCTCCTGCGTGGGCAAAACTGGTGTAGACACAGTAGGGGATGATGTAGTATCATGTTTACTCCCCTTATTTGAGGAATCATCTTGGGCAATATCATTATCTGTGGCATTACTGTCCTTACTTTGTTTGGACACTATGGCACAATTATCACATAAATTTAAATGGGGAGACACATTGGCTTTCATACATATAGAACATAGCTTATCTGATGGTACAGAGATGTTAAACAGGCTTAAACTTGTCAACAAAGCACAAAAAACGTTTTAAAATAAAACCGTTACTGTCTCTTTAAATTTCAAACTGAAAACACTTTATTACTGAATATGTGAAAAAGTATGAAGGAATTGTACCAAAATTT
Source organism: Bombina bombina (assembly GCF_027579735.1). Taxonomy (NCBI): domain Eukaryota; kingdom Metazoa; phylum Chordata; class Amphibia; order Anura; family Bombinatoridae; genus Bombina; species Bombina bombina. Next base: position 231,902,467 of record NC_069499.1, read on the forward strand.
CACCACAGTGTCTTAAGGCATTAAAAGTATTGCACACCAAATTTCAGAGCTTTAACCCTTAAAATAACGGAACCGGAGCCGATTTTAAATTTAACCCCTATACAGTCCCAGCTATATGCTTTGATGAGACCCAACCAAGCCCAGAGGGGAATACGATACCAAATGACGCCTTCTAGAAGCTTTTTTAGTGATTCTTAGATCCTCACACATGCATCTGCATGCCTTGCTCTCCAAAAACAACTGCGCAGTAATGGCGCGAAAATGAGGCTCAGTCTATAACTAGAAAGGCCCCCAGACTAAAAAAGGTGTCCAACACAGTGCCTGCCGTTTTTTAAACGTTCCCCAAGATTATAATGCCAATTATTAGCTAGAATCTGCATAATATGCCCCAATAAAGCAATCGTTTTAGCCCATAAAAATGTCTACCAGTTTTTAAGCCCTTTTTTAAGCCCTTTATTCTTTTATCTGTGACTAAGAAAATGGCTTACCGGTCCCCATGAGGGGAAATGACAGCCTTCCAGCATTACATGGTCTTGTTAGAAATATGGCTAGTCATACCTTAAGCAGAAAAGTCTGCTAACTGTTTCCCCCAACTGAAGTTACTTCATCTCAACAGTCCTGTGTGGAAACAGCAATCGATTTTAGTTACTGTCTGCTAAAATCATCTTCCTCTTACAAACAGAAATCTTCATCCTTTTCTGTTTCAGAGTAAATAGTACATACCAGCACTATTTTAAAATAACAAACACTTGATAGAAGAATAAAAACTACATTTAAACACCAAAAAACTCTTAACCATCTCCGTGGAGATGTTGCCTGTGCAACGGCAAAGAGAATGACTGGGGTGGGCGGAGCCTAGGAGGGATCATGTGACCAGCTTTGCTGGGACTCTTCGCCATTTCCTGTTGGGGAAGAGAATATCCCACAAGTAAGGATGACGCCGTGGACCGGACACACCAATGTTGGAGAAATGGTACTATGTCCATTGCCGCTACCATTAAGCCGATTACTTCCATGCACTGAGCTACTGACGGGTGTGGAATGGAATGAAGGACACGGCAAGCATTTAGAAGTTTTGATAACCTGGCCTCTGTCAGGTAAATTTTCATCTCTACAGAATCTATAAGAGTCCCTAGAAAGGGAACCCTTGTAAGTGGTAATAGAGAACTCTTTTCCACGTTCACCTTCCACCCATGCGACCTCAGAAATGCCAGAACTATCTCTGTATGAGACTTGGCAGTTTGAAAACTTGACGCTGGTATCAGAATGTCGTCTAGGTACGGAGTCACCGCTATGCCTCGCGGTCTTAGTACCGCCAGAAGTGAGCCCAGAACTTTTGTAAAGATTCTTGGAGCCGTAGCTAATCCGAAGGGAAGAGCTACAAACTGGTAATGCCTGTCTAGGAAAGCAAATCTTAGGTACCGATAATGATCCTTGTGAATCGGTATGTGAAGGTAGGCATCCTTTAAGTCCACTGTGGTCATGTACTGACCCTCTTGGATCATGGGAAGGATGGTTCGAATAGTTTCCATTTTGAATGATGGAACTCTTAGGAATTTGTTTAGGATTTTTAAGTCCAAGATTGGTCTGAAGGTTCCCTCTTTCTTGGGAACCACAAATAGATTTAAATAGAATCCTTGCCCGTGTTCCGTCCGAGGAACTGGGTGGATCACCCCCATTAGTAAGAGGTCTTGTACACAGCGTAGAAACGCCTCTTTCCTTATTTGGTTTGCTGATAACCTTGAAAGATGAAATCTCCTTCGTGGAGGAGAAGTTTTGAAGTCCAGGAGATATCCCTGAGATATGATCTCCAACGCCCAGGGATCCTGGACATCTCTTGCCCAAGCCTGGGCGAAGAGAGAAAGTCTGCCCCCCACTAGATCCGTTTCCGGATAGGGGGCCCTCTCTTCATGCTGTCTTATGGGCAGCAGCAGGTTTCTTGGCCTGCTTGCCCTTGTTCCAGGACTGGTTAACTTTCCAGCCCTGCCTGTAACGAGCAACAGCTCCTTCCTGTTTTGGAGCGGAGGAAGTTGATGCTGCTCCTGCCTTGAAGTTACGAAAGGCACGAAAATTAGACTGTTTGGCCTTTGATTTGGCCCTGTCCTGAGGTAGAGCATGGCCCTTACCTCCCGTAATGTCAGCTATAATTTCTTTCAAGCCGGGCCCGAATAAGGTCTGCCCTTTGAAAGGAATATTAAGCAATTTAGATTTAGAAGTCACGTCAGCTGACCAGGATTTAAGCCATAGCGCTCTGCGCGCTTGGATGGCGAATCCGGAGTTCTTAGCCGTAAGTTTGGTTAAATGTACGACGGCATCAGAAACAAATGCGTTAGCTAGCTTAAGTGCTTTAAGCTTGTTCATAATTTCATCCAATGGAGCTGTGCGAATGGCCTCTTCCAGAGACTCAAACCAGAATGCCGCCGCAGCAGTGACAGGCGCAATGCATGCAAGGGGCTGTAAGATAAAACCTTGTTGAACAAACATTTTCTTAAGGTAACCCTCTAATTTCTTATCCATTGGATCTGAAAAGGCACAACTATCCTCCACCGGGATAGTGGTACGCTTAGCTAAAGTAGAAACTGCTCCCTCCACCTTAGGGACCGTCTGCCATAAGTCTCGTGTGGTGGCGTCTATAGGAAACATTTTCCTAAATATGGGAGGAGGGGAAAAAGGCACACCAGGTCTATCCCACTCCTTGCTAATAATCTCTGTAAGTCTTTTAGGTATAGGAAACACGTCAGTACACACCGGTACCGCATAGTATCTATCTAACCTACATAATTTTTCTGGAATTGCAACCGTGTTACAATCATTCAGAGCCGCTAATACCTCCCCTAGCAATATGCGGAGGTTCTCAAGCTTAAATTTAAAATTAGAAATCTCTGAATCCAGTCTCCCTGGATCAGATCCGTCACCCACAGAATGAAGCTCTCCGTCTTCATGTTCTGCAAACTGTGATGCAGTATCTGACATGGCTCTCACCTCATTCGCGCGCTCTGTCCTTATCCCAGAGCTATCGCGCTTGCCTCTTAATTCTGGCAATTTAGATAATACTTCTGTCATAACAGTAGCCATGTCTTGCAAAGTGATTTGTAAGGGCCTCCCTGATGTACTTGGCGCCACAAAATCACGCACCTCCTGAGCGGGAGGCGAAGGTACTGACACGTGAGGAGAGTTAGTCGGCATAACTTCCCCCTCGTTGTCTGGTGATAATTTCTTTACATGTAAAGATTGACTTTTATTTAAAGTAACATCAATGCAATTAGTACACAAATTTCTATTGGGCTCCACATTGGCCTTTAAACATAGTGAACAAAGTGATTCATCTGTGTCAGACATGTTTAAACAGACTAGCAATGAGACTAGCAAGCTTGGAAATACTTTTCTAAATAAATTTACAAGCAATATAAAAAACGCTACTGTGCCTTTAAGAAGCACAAAAAGCTATCACAGTTGAAATAACAATGAACCAAAATAGTTATAGCAACCAATTTTTCACAGTAAATGTATTAAGTTAGCAAAGGATTGCACCCACCAGCAAATGGATGATTAACCCCTTAATACCCAAAAACGGATAACAATTTAATAATTAACGTTTTTATCACAGTCAAAACACACTGTCACAGGTCTGCTGTGACTGATTACCTCCCTCAAAATGAATTTTGAAGACCCCTGAGCTCTCTAGAGACGATCTGGATCATGGAGGATGAAGTAGACAGATTGTGACTGAATTTTTACTGCGCAAAAAAAAGCGCTAAAATAGGCCCCTCCCACTCATATTACAACAGTGGGGAAGCTCAGATAACTGTTTCTATGCAGAAAACAAAGATGGCCATGTGGTAAAAATCATGCCCCAATAAGTTTTATCACCAAGTACCTCACAAAAAACGATTAACATGCCAGTAAACATTTTAAACATACATTTGAAAAGTTATGAAGTGTTATTAATAAGCCTGCTACCAGTCGCTTTTACTGCAGTTAAGGCTCATACATTATTTCAGTATTAACAGTATTTTCAGAGTCAATTCCATTCCTTAGAAAAATACATTCAGTGTACACACACTCATCAGCCTAATACCAGTCGCTATCACTGCATTTAAGGCTGAACTTACTTTACATTGGTATCAGCAGTATTTTCTCAGTCAATTCCATTCCTCAGAAAAATAATTACTGCACATACCTCATTTGCAGGGGGCCCTGCATGCTATTCCCCTTTTCTGAAGTTACCTCACTCCTCAGATGAGAACAGCCAGTGGATCTTAGTTACGTCTGCTAAGATCATAGAAAACGCAGGCAGATTCTTCTTCTAATGCTGCCTGAGAACCAACAGCACACTCCGGTGCCATTTAAAATAACAAACTTTTGATTGAAGAAATAAACTAAGTTAAAAAACACCACAGACCTCTCACAGCGACCTATCTTTAGTTAGGCTGCAAGAGAATGACTGAATATGACATGTGAGGGGAGGAGCTATATAGCAGCTCTGCTTGGGTGATCCTCTTGCAGCTTCCTGTTAGGAAGAGATATATATTCCATAAGTAATGGATGACCCGTGGACTGACTACACTTAACAAGAGAAAGAAGTGTTTTTTATAGGGTCTCCCAAATGGAAGAAAGTGCATGGTCTCCCCAACTGGAAGAAAAAGCACTTACCTGCTCCGCTGTCCGGCATGTAGACACAGTTACAAGGTATGAGAGGACACCGTTCTTCACAGAGACCTTTGAAAAAGAAAGAACAAAGTAACCTACGGCAGCAATTGTTAGGAAAACGCAGTAAGTACCTCTTTACAAGTTCCTAACTGCAAGGAATGACGCTGAATACAGCTATACCCCAAAACTTGCTTGTAGATGAAATCAAAAATTTTCTTCAGACACCTAAACCTTTACCTCTTCCATTCACGGAAGGCAAAGATAATGACTGTGGGTTGTGGGTAAGAGAGTGATACTTAGCAGTTTAACTGTGGTACTCTTTGCCTCCTCCTGCTGGCCAGGAGTGATATACCCAACAGTAATTACTCAAGCCGTGGACTCACCATATCTTAGGAAAAAAAGGAAATTTATGCTTACCTAATAAATTTATTTATTTTACGATACGACGAGTCCACGGATTACATCCTTACTTTATGGGATATCGCCTCCTGGTCAGCAGGAGGAGGCAAAGAGCACCACAGCAGAGCTGTATATATATAGATCCTCCCTTCCCTCCCACTCCAGTCATTCGACCGAAGTTAGGAAGAGAAAGGAAAAGCCAAGGTGCAGAGGTGACTGAAGTTTAACAAAAATAAAAACCTGTCTTAGAAAAAAAAAAACAGGGTGGGCCGTGGACTCATTGTATCATAAAAGAAATAAATTTATCAGGTAAGCATAAATTTCCTTTTCTTTTACATGAAATCCACGGATTTCATCCTTACTTATGGGATACAAAACCAAAGCTATAGGACACGGATGAAAGGGAGGGACAAGACAGGAACCTAAACGGAAGGCACCACTGCTTGAAGAACCTTTCTCCCAAAAATAGCCTCGGACGAGGCAAAAGTATCAAATTTGGAAAAAGTGCGAAGAGACGACCAAGTTGCAGCCTTGCAAATCTGTTCAACAGAAGCATAATTATTAAATGCCCATGAGGAAGCCACAGCCCTAGTGGAATCAGCCGTAATTCGGTCAGGAGGCTGCTGTCCAGCAGTCTCATATGCAAAACGGATGATACTCTTCAGCCAAAAAGAAAGAGGTAGCCGTAGCTTTCTGACCCCTACGTTTCCCAGAAAAAAACACAAATAATGAAGATGATTGACGAAATTCCTTAGTCGCCTGCAAGTAAAACGTCAGGGCACGGACTACGTCCAAATTATGTAACAGACGCTCCTTCTTAGAAGAAGGATTAGGACACAATGAAGGAACAATTTTCCTGATTAATATTTTTGTTGGAAACGACCTTAGGAAGAAAACCAGGTTTGGTACGCAACACTACCTTATCGGAATGAAAAATAAGATAAGGAGAATAACATTGTAATGCCGAAAGCTCAGAAACTCTGCGAGCAGAAGAAATAGCAACTAAAAATAAAACTTTCCAAGATAACTTAATATCTATGGAATGCATAGGTTCAAACTGAACCCCTTGAAGAACATTAAGAACTAAATTCAAACTCCAAGGAGGAGCAATTGGTCTAAACAGAGGCCTGATTCTAGTCAGAGCTTGACAAAAAAATTGAACATCCGGAACATCTGCTAGACGTTTGTGTAGCAAAATAGATAGAGCAGAAATCTGTCCCTTTAAGGAACTTGCTGACAACCCTTTCTCCAATCCTTCTTGGAGAAAAGATAAAATCCTAGGAATCCTAATCTTACTCCATGAGTAGCCCTTGGATTCGCACCAAAAGATATTTATGCTATATCTTATGATGAATTTTTCTAGTAACAGGCTTATGTGCCTGACTCAAGGTATCAATGACCGAATCAGAGAACCCTCGCTTAGATAAAATCAAGCGTTCAATCTCCAAGCAGTCAGCTGCAGAGAAATTAGATTTGGATGATGGAAGGGTCCCTGAATGAGAAGGTCCTGCCTCAATGGAAGCTTCCACGGTGGCAGAGATGACATGTCCACCAGATCGGCATACCAAGTCCTGCGAGGCCACGCAGGAGCGATAAGGATCACCGAAGCCCTCTCCTGTTTGACTCGAGCAATCACCCGGGGAAGGAGAGCAAATGGAGGGAACACATAAGCTAGGTTGAATGACCAAGGCACTGCCAAGGCATCTATCAGTTCGGCCTGAGGATCCCTCAACCTGGATCCGTATCTCGGAAGCTTGGCATTCTGACGAGACGCCATCAGATCCAGCTCCGGCCTGCCCCATCTGAGAATCAGGTTGGCAAAGACCTCCGGATGGAGTTCCCATTCCCCCGGATGAAACGTCTGTCTGCTCAAAAAATCCGCCTCCCAGTTGTCCACTCCTGGGATGTAGATTGCTGACAGATAACAAGAGTGAGCTTCCGCCCACTGAATTATCTTGGATACTTCTGTCATCGCTAAGGAACTCCTTGTTCCTCCCTGATGATTGATGTAAGCTACAGTCGTGATGTTGTCTGACTGGAATCTGATGAATTTGGCCGAAGCCAACTGAGGCCAAGCCTGAAGAGCATTGAATATTGCTCTCAACTCCAGAATATTGATGGGAAGTAGAGACTTCGACCGAGTTCACACACCCTGAGAGCCTTCAGGGAATTCCAGACTGCACCCCATCCTATCAGGCTGGCGTCCGTTGTCACAATCACCCATGAGGGTCTGCGGAAGCACAAATTTGCATAATCTGCATTCCATTGTCTGAGCATGCTCAGTTGAAGAGGTCTGAGATGAAAACGAGCAAACGGAATGATGTCCATTGCAGCCATCATCAATCCAATTGCCTCCATGCACTGAGCCACTTATGGCCGAGGATTGGACTGAAGGGATCGGCATGTATTCAGAATCTTTAACTTTCTGACTTCCGTCAAAAAACATAATTTATGTAAGAACTTACCTGATAAATTCATTTCTTTCATATTAGCAAGAGTCCATGAGCTAGTGACGTATGGGATATACATTCCTACCAGGAGGGGCAAAGTTTCCCAAACCTCAAAATGCCTATAAATACACCCCTCACCACACCCACAATTCAGTTTAACGAATAGCCAAGAAGTGGGGTGATAAAAAAGTGCGAAAGCATATAAAATAAGGAATTGGAATAATTGTGCTTTATACAAAAATCATAACCACCCCAAAAAAAGGGCGGGCCTCATGGACTCTTGCTAATATGAAAGAAATGAATTTATCAGGCAAGTTCTTACATAAATTATGTTTTCTTTCATGTAATTAGCAAGAGTCCATGAGCTAGTGACATATGGGATAATGATTACCCAAGATGTGGATCTTTCCACGCAAGAGTCACTAGAGAGGGAGGGATAAAATAAAGACAGCCAATTCCTGCTGAAAATAATCCACACCCAAAATAAAGTTTAATGAAAAACATAAGCAGAAGATTCAAACTGAAACCGCTGCCTGAAGTACTTTTCTACCAAAAACTGCTTCAGAAGAAGAAAATACATCAAAATGGTAGAATTTAGTAAAAGTATGCAAAGAGGACCAAGTTGCTGCTTTGCAAATCTGATCAATCGAAGCTTCATTCCTAAACGCCCAGGAAGTAGAAACTGACCTAGTAGAATGAGCTGTAATCCTTTGAGGCGGAGTTTTACCCGACTCAACATAGGCAAGATGAATTAAAGATTTCAACCAAGATGCCAAAGAAATGGCAGAAGCTTTCTGGCCTTTTCTAGAACCGGAAAAGATAACAAATAAACTAGAAGTCTTTCGGAAAGACTTAGTAGCTTCAACATAATATTTCAAAGCTCTAACAACATCCAAAGAATGCAATGATTTCTCCTTAGAATTCTTAGGATTAGGACATAATGAAGGAACCACAATTTCTCTACTAATGTTGTTAGAATTCACAACTTTAGGTAAAAATTCAAAAGAAGTTCGCAACACTGCCTTATCCTGATGAAAAATCAGAAAAGGAGACTCACAAGAAAGAGCAGATAATTCAGAAACTCTTCTGGCAGAAGAGATTGCCAAAAGGAACAAAACTTTCCAAGAAAGTAATTTAATGTCCAATGAATGCATGGGTTCAAAAGGAGGAGCTTGAAGAGCCCCCAGAACCAAATTCAAACTCCAAGGAGGAGAAATTGACTTAATGACAGGTTTTATACGAACCAAAGCTTGTACAAAACAATGAATATCAGGAGGATTAGCAATCTTTCTGTGAAAAAGAACAGAAAGAGCAGAGATTTGTCCTTTCAAAGAACTTGCGGATAAACCTTTATCTAAACCATCCTGAAGAAACTGTAAAATTCTCGGAATTCTAAAAGAATGCCAAGAAAAATGATGAGAAAGACACCAAGAAATATAAGTCTTCCAGACTCTATAATATATCTCTCTGGATACAGATTTACGAGCCTGTAACATAGTATTAATCACAGAGTCAGAGAAACCTCTTTGACCAAGAATCAAGCGTTCAATCTCCATACCTTTAAATTTAAGGATTTGAGATCCTGATGAAAAAAAAAGACCTTGCGACAGAAGGTCTGGTCGTAGCGGAAGAGTCCACGGATGGCAAAAGGCCATCCGGACAAGATCCGCATACCAAAACCTGTGAGGCCATGCCGGAGCTACCAGCAGAACAATCGAGCATTCCTTCAGAATGTTGGAGATTACTCTTGGAAGAAGAACTAGAGGCGGAAAGATATAAGCAGGATGATACTTCCAAGGAAGTGATAATGCATCCACTGCTTCCGCCTGAGGATCCCGGGATCTGGACAGATACCTGGGAAGTTTCTTGTTTAGATGAGACGCCATCAGATCTATTTCTGGAAGCTCCCACATTTGAACAATCTGAAGAAATACCTCTGGGTGAAGAGACCATTCGCCCGGATGCAACGTTTGGCGACTGAGATAATCCGCTTCCCAATTGTCTATACCTGGGATATGAACCGCAGATATAAGACAGGAGCTGGATTCCGCCCAAACCAGAATTCGAGATACTTCTTTCAAAGCCAGAGGACTGTGAGTCCCTCCTTGATGATTGATGTATGCCACAGTAGTGACATTGTCTGTCTGAAAACAAATGAACGATTCTCTCTTCAGAAGAGGCCAAAACTGAAGAGCTCTGAAAATTGCACGGAGTTCCAAAATATTGATCGGTAATCTCACCTCCTGAGATTCCCAAACTCCTTGTGCTGTCAGAGATCCCCACACAGCTCCCCAACCTGTGAGACTTGCATCTGTTGAAATTACAGTCCAGGTCGGAAGCACAAAAGCCCCCTGAATCAAACGATGGTGATCTGTCCACCACGTTAGAGAGTGTCGTACAATCGGTTTTAAAGATATTAATTGAGATATCTTTGTGTAATCCTTGCACCATTGATTCAGCATACAGAGCTGAAGAGGTCGCATGTGAAAACGAGCAAAGGGGATCGCGTCCGATGCAGCAGTCATAAGACCTAGAATTTCCATGCATAAGGCTACCGAAGGGAATGATTGTGACTGAAGGTTTCGACAAGCCGAAATCAATTTTAGACGTCTCTTGTCTGTTAAAGACAAAGTCATGGACACTGAATCTATCTGGAAGCCCAGAAAGGTTACCCTTGTCTGAGGAATCAATGAACTTTTTGGTGAATTGATCCTCCAACCATGATCTTGAAGAAACAACACAAGTCGATTCGTATGAGATTCTGCTAAATGTAAAGACTGAGCAAGTACCAAGATATCGTCCAAATAAGGAAATACCACAATACCCTGTTCTCTGATTACAGACAGAAGGGCACCGAGAACCTTTGTAAAAATTCTTGGAGCTGTAGCTAGGCCAAACGGCAGAGCCACAAACTGGTAATGCTTGTCCAGAAAAGAGAATCTCAGGAACTGATAATGATCTGGATGAATCGGAATATGCAGATATGCATCCTGTAAATCTATTGTGGACATATAATGCCCTTGCTGAACAAAAGGCAAGATAGTCCTTACAGTTACCATTTTGAATGTTGGTATCCTTACATAACGATTCAATATTTTTAGATCCAGAACTGGTCTGAAGGAATTCTCCTTCTTTGGTACAATGAAGAGATTTGAATAAAACCCCATCCCCTGTTCCGGAACTGGAACTGGCATAATTACTCCAGCCAACTCTAGATCTGAAACACAATTCAGAAATGCTTGAGCTTTCACTGGATTTACTGGGACACGGGAAAGAAAAAAATCTCTTTGCAGGAGGTCTCATCTTGAAACCAATTCTGTACCCTTCTGAAACAATGTTCTGAATCCAAAGATTGTGAACAGAATTGATCCAAATTTCTTTGAAAAAACGTAACCTGCCCCCTACCAGCTGAGCTGGAATGAGGGCCGCACCTTCATGTGGACTTAGAAGCAGGCTTTGCCTTTCTAGAAGGCTTGGATTTATTCCAGACTGGAGATGGTTTCCAAACTGAAACTGCTCCTGAGGATGAAGGATCAGGCTTTTGTTCTTTGTTGAAACGAAAGGAACGAAAACGATTATTAGCCCTGTTTTTACCCTTAGATTTTTTATCCTGTGGTAAAAAAGTTCCTTTCCCACCAGTAACAGTTGAGATAATAGAATCCAACTGAGAACCAAATAATTTGTTACCCTGGAAAGAAATGGAAAGTAGAGTTGATTTAGAAGCCATATCAGCATTCCAAGTTTTAAGCCATAAAGCTCTTCTAGCTAGAGACATAAACCTGACATCAACTCTGATAATATCAAAGATGGCATCACAGATAAAATTATTAGCATGCTGAAGAAGAATAATAATATTATGAGAATCATGATCTGTTACTTGTTGCGCTAAAGTCTCCAACCAAAAAGTTGAAGCTGCAGCAACATCAGCCAATGATATAGCAGGTCTAAGAAGATTACCTGAACACAGATAAGCTTTTCTTAGAAAGGATTCAATTTTCCTATCTAAAGGATCTTTAAACGAAGTACCATCCGACGTAGGAATAGTAGTACGTTTAGCAAGGGTAGAAATAGCCCCATCGACTTTAGGGATTTTGTCCCAAAATTCTAATCTGTCAGACGGCACAGGATATAATTGCTTAAAACGTTTAGAAGGAGTAAATGAATTACCCAATTTATCCCATTCTCTGGAAATTACTTCAGAAATAGCATTAGGAACAGGAAAAACTTCTGGAATAACCACAGGAGATTTAAATACCTTATCTAAACGTTTAGAATTAGTATCAAGAGGACCAGAATCCTCAATTTCTAAAGCAATTAGTACTTCTTTAAGTAAAGAACGAATAAATTCCATTTTAAATAAATATGAAGATTTATCAGCATCAATCTCTGAGACAGAATCCTCTGAACCAGAAGTGTCATCAGAATCAGAATGATGATGTTCATTTAAAAATTCATCTGTAGAGAGAGAAGTTTTAAAAGATTTTTTATGTTTACTAGAAGGAGAAATAACAGACATAGCCTTCTTGATGGATTCAGAAACAAAATCTCTTATGTTATCAGGAACATTCTGCACCTTAGATGTTGAAGGAACTGCAACAGGCAATGGTACATTACTAAAGGAAATATTATCTGCTTAACAAGTTTGTCATGACAATTAATACAAACAACAGCCGGAGGAATAGCTACCAAAAGTTTACAGCAGATACACTTAGCTTTGGTAGGTCCAGCACTAGACAGCGATTTTCCTGAAGTATCTTCTGACTCAGATGCAACGTGAGACATCTTGCAATATGTAAGAGAAAAAACAACATATAAAGCAAAATTGATCAAATTCCTTAAATGACAGTTTCAGGAATGGGAAAAAAATGCCAATAAACAAGCTTCTAGTAACCAGAAGCAAAGAAAAAATGAGACTGAAATAATGTGGAGACAAAAGTGACGCCCATATTTTTTGGCGCCAAATAAGACGCCCACATTATTTGGCGCCTAAATGCTTTTTGGCGCCAAAAATGACGCCACATCCGGAACGCCAACATTTTTGGCGCAAAAGGACGTCAAAAAATGACGCAACTTCCGGCGACACGTATGACGCCGGAAACAGAAAAGATTTTTTGCGCCAAAAAAGTCCGCGCAAAGAATGACGCAATAAAATGAAGCATTTTCAGCCCCCGCGAGCCTAACAGCCCACAGGGAAAAAAAGAGTCAAATTTTAAGGTAAGAAAAAAATTGATTCAAATGCATTATCCCAAATATGAAACTGACTGTCTGAAAATAAGGAATGTTGAACATCCTGAGTCAAGGCAAATAAATGTTTGAATACATATATTTAGAACTTTATAAATAAAGTGCCCAACCATAGCTTAGAGTGTCACAGAAAATAAGATTTACTTACCCCAGGACACTCATCTACATGTTTGTAGAAAGCCAAACCAGTACTGAAACGAAAATCAGCAGAGGTAATGGTATATAAATAAGAGTATATTGTCGATCTGAAAAGGGAGGTAAGAGATGAATCTCTACGACCGATAACAGAGAACCTATGAAATAGACCCCGTAGAAGGAGATCACTGCATTCAAATAGGCAATACTCTCCTCACATCCCTCTGACATTCACTGCACGCTGAGAGGAAAACCGGGCTCCAACTTGCTGCGGAGCGCATATCAACGTAGAATCTAGCACAAACTTACTTCACCACCTCCATAGGAGGCAAAGTTTGTAAAACTGAATTGTGGGTGTGGTGAGGGGTGTATTTATAGGCATTTTGAGGTTTGGGAAACTTTGCCCCTCCTGGTAGGAATGTATATCCCATACGTCACTAGCTCATGGACTCTTGCTAATTACATGAAAGAAAGATTTTTATGGATAGAGTCGATTAGAGTTCCCAGGAAAGGAACCCTTGTCCGTGGAATTAGTGAACTCTTTTCTAGATTCACCCGTGAGTCCTTAGAAAAGACATAACAAAGTCGGTATGAGACTTTGTCAGCTGATAAGACGACGCCTGGATCAGAATATCGTCCAGATAAGGTGCTACTGCAATGACCCGCGGCCTGAGAACCGCCAGCAGGGACCCCAGAACCTTTGAAAATTCTGAGTGCCGTGGCCAGACCGAAAGGAAGGACCACGAACTGAAAATGTTTGTCCAGAAAGGCAAACCTCAGGAACTTGTGATCATCTCTGTGGATAGTAATATGAAGATATGCATCCTTTAAGTCCACGGTAGTCATATATTGACCCTCCTGGATCAATGGAAGAATTGTCCGAATAGTCTCCATCTTGAAGGATGGAACTCTGAGAAACTTGTTTAGACTCTTGAGATCTAAAATGGGTCGGAACGTTCCCTCTTTTTTGGGAACAACGATTTGAGTAAAACCCCTGCCCCTGTATTGGAACGGGACAAATTAATCCCATGGAGGAGAGGTCTCTTACACAACGTAAGAACGCCTCTCTTTTTATCTGGTCTACAGACAATCGTGAAAGAAACCTTCCTGTGGGGAAGGAATTTTTGAACTCCAACTGATACCCTTGAGACACGATTTCTAGCGTCCAGGGGTCCTGAACGTCTCTTATCCAAGCCTGGACAAAGAGAGAAAGTCTACCCCCTACTAGATCCGGTCCCGGATCGGGGGCCGCCCCTTCATGCTGTCTTGGTAGCAGCAGCAGGCTTCTTGGGTTGTTTACCCTTGTTCCAAGCCTGGTTGGGTCTCCAGGTGGACTTGGCTTGAGAAAAATTACTCTGTCGTCCCCTTTGCTTCGATGTTTTATCTTGAGGGAGGAGGTGACCCTTACCCCCTGTAATGTCAGAAATGATTTCTTTCAAGTCAGGCCCGAATAGGCTTTTTCCTTTGAAAGGAATAGCCAAAAGCTTGGATTTAGAGGACACATCTGTAGACCAAGATTTTAACCATAAGGCTCTTCGTGCTAAGATGGAGAATCCCGAACTCTTAGCCGCCAATTTGATGATCTGAAAGGAAGCATCCGTAATAAAAGAATTAGCCAGCTTAAGGGCCTTAATTCTATCCTGTATTTCCTCCAAAGAAGTCTCAGTCATAAGAGACTCTTCTAGAGCGTCAAACCAAAAAGCGGCCGCAGTCGTGACTGTGACAATGCAGGCCGCCGGTTGCAATAAGAACCCTTGATGAACATAGAGTTTTTTGAGAAGACCCTCCAACTTCTTATCCATGGGGTCTTTGAAAGCCCAACTGTCCTCGATAGGGATAGTCCTACGCTTAGCCAGGGTAGAGATAGCTCCCTCCACCTTAGGGACCGTCTGCCAAGAATCCCGAACGGTGTCAGCTATAGGGTACATTTTCTTAAAAATAGGGAAAGGGGAGAACGGGATACCCGGTCTTGCAATAATTTCCGAAATTCTCTTAGGAACCGGAAAAACATCGGAATAAGAAGGAACCTCTAAGTATCTGTCCATCTTACTCAATTTCTCAGGTGGGACCACAATAGAATCAGTCGTCCAGAGTCACCAAAATCTCTCGTAGCAAAAGGCGGAGGTGTTCAAGCTTAAACCTGAAGGACATGACGAGCAAATCTTTCGGGGGCAATGCACTTCCTGAGTCAGACAGTTTCCCCTCAGACAGGGTCTCCCTACCCCACAATTCAGAGCCCTGGGAGGGTACATCGGAGATCGCCATCAAAGCATCAGAAGTCGCAGGGACCACATGGGCCTCTGTCCTACTGCGTTTGCCTTGTAAAGCTGGCAACTTAGATAAAACTTCTGAAAGAGTGGATGACATAACTGCAGCCATATCCTGCAGGGTGAATGAAGTGGACGCAGTTGAAGAACACGGCGTCGCCTGAGCGGGCGTTAAAGAATGCGACGCTTGGGGAGAAAGTTGCGGCATACCCTGAGTCACATCAGTCTGAGAAACATCCTAGATATATTTGCATTAAAGAAAATTTGTTCTTTAAACTGTAAAGCCCTCTCAGTACATGAGGGACAAAAAGGAATAGGGGGTTCCACACTGGCATCTAAACACATAGAACATGTATTTTCCTGAAGGTCAGCCATGACAAAAACAAGCAATAGCAATATTGGTCGTGGTATTTGTAATTAAAAAATAAAAAGCTAGAACTTGCTGAAAAACGAGTGTACTGTGTCTTTAAAAATTAAAACTGTATAGTTCTTACTGCTCCGCAATAAACAATGCAATAACAGGGATGCACTATAGGACTTTCATTAGATCTCCCTTATAAATATACACTAACAATGCATAACGTCTTAGAGACAAAAATTAGCACTTGCACCTCGCCACAGCTCTGCTGCGGCGCCTACCTGTCCCCACGAATCACTCAATATTACAACGTGAACGGCGCGTCTAAGACCGCTTGTGAGATTACAGACACAAGCCGACTTAGGCCACACCGGAGCCTCTAGACATGCTGCCGCAATTGTCAGTATCCGAACATCAACTGCGCGGCTAAGCGCACAAAATGCTATGCCCCGCCCATTGTGGGTGGAAACTAACTCCGGAAAGTAGAGACCACATGGGAATTAACATGTCGGTAACAAAATACCCACACAACTTATATAAAGTGTACCGTGACCATCAATGTGCCTCCTCGAGCAAAAAAAACACAACCCTGTCCTGCCATTAGCTTAGTAACAGTTAAGGTTAGGACAACTGGGTCAGAGCTCCCACAATCTCCTAGCGTCAAGCCCACAATCTACGTGTATCTGCCGGGCTAATACTCATTAGGCCCACAACCCTGTCCTGCCATTAGCTTAGTAACAGTTAAGGTTAGGACACCTGGGTCAGAGCTCCCACAATCTCCTAGCGTCAAGCCCACAATCTATGTGTATCTGCCGGGCTAATACTCATTAGGCCCACTGATAGTACAGCTTAACTTCAGTTTATTGAATAAAAAGGGTAGACCCATGCACACAATTTATGTCCCTCTGCAAACTGATAACCCCTTCCCGGTATAGGGAATAAATGCCAGTCTGTTCTGAGTTACTCTGTCTCCCCAGAAGCAAAATGACTGTACATACCCTAATGCTGAGCGCAGCATGAACTTGTCCCACACAATGAAGATGTTCTTTTCATCACCTCCAGCAGATCTGTGGGAACAAACAGGGTCTTAGATAATATCTGCTAAGACCATCAGCAGGGCAGCAAATAGTATAGGAGTCGCAGAAAGAATGAAAATCTCCCCAGTCTCCATTGCTGAAAAGCCTGTAGCTCTAGCCCTGATAAAAATAGCACACACTGGTACCATTTAAAAATAATAAACTCTTGATTGAAGAATCTAAACTAACACCTCACTTTACCTCTTCCTATCACTAACACAGGCAAAGAGAATGACTGGGGTGGGAGGGAAGGGAGGAGCTATATATACACAGCTAAGCTGTGGTGCTCTTTGCCTCCTCCTGCTGACCAGGAGGCGATATCCCATAAGTAAGGATGAAATCCGTGGACTCGTATCTTGTAAAAGAAAAATAGACTCTTGATAGTAGAGCATCTCTGAAATCTGTAACCTCTGTCCTCAGAGGTCAAGAAAAAACTGTAGAGGGAGAGGAGGTGGGAGGGGCTAATGCGCTGTAAGGGTTCTTGACCTCCTCCTGATAGGCTGGAATATATCACACGTTATGAACTCTCATCAGCTAAGAAGGAAATTATAAAAAATAAATAAATACATCAGGAATTGAAGAGTTTGTTGGCTGGCATGTTGTTGCAGGTCTTGGCTTGAGGCTCTTGCTCAGTCTGCCTGGTGGTGGGTGTTAGAACAGGCTTCTCTGCAAGTTCTATGCTCTTGGAGGACCCATATTGATCCCTCCCCACCAGTGAGCTACAGTTTGTATTTCTAATAGGATAGTCACAATTTGTGCTTTGATAAGGCATACATTGAATTATTGGCTTATGGTGTCTCTGGTGGCTTCTATTTTGCATAGTTGAGGTGCAAATGCAGATATATGCCTAATAATATATACAATATAAATGGGATTTGAGCGCTATTTGTGCATATTTCTCCAACATTGGTGTGTCCGGTCCACGGCGTCATCCTTACTTGTGGGATATTCTCTTCCCCAACAGGAAATGGCAGAGTCCCAGCAAAGCTGGTCACATGATCCCTCCTAGGCTCCGCCCACCCCAGTCATTCTCTTTGCCGTTGCACAGGCAACATCTCCACGGAGATGGTTAAGAGTTTTTTGGTGTTTAAATGTAGTTTTTATTCTTCTATCAAGTGTTTGTTATTTTAAAATAGTGCTGGTATGTACTATTTACTCTGAAACAGAAAAGGATGAAGATTTCTGTTTGTAAGAGGAAGATGATTTTAGCAGACAGTAACGATTGCTGTTTCCACACAGGACTGTTGACATGAAGTAACTTCAGTTGGGGGAAACAGTTAGCAGACTTTTCTGCTTAAGGTATGACTAGCCATATTTCTAACAAGACCATGTAATGCTGGAAGGCTGTCATTTCCCCTCATGGGGACCGGTAAGCCATTTTCTTAGTCAAACATAAAAGAATAAAGGGCTTAAAAAAGGGCTTAAAAACTGGTAGACCTTTTTATGGGCTAAAACGATTGCTTTATTGGGGCATATTATGCAGATTCTAGCTAATAATTGGCATTATAATCTTGGGGAACGTTTAAAAAACGGCAGGCACTGTGTTGGACACCTTTTTTAGTCTGGGGGCCTTTCTAGTTATAGACTGAGCCTCATTTTCGCGCCATTACTGCGCAGTTGTTTTTGGAGAGCAAGGCATGCAGATGCATGTGTGAGGATCTAAGAAACACTAAAAAAGCTTCTAGAAGGCGTCATTTGGTATCGTATTCCCCTCTGGGCTTGGTTGGGTCTCAGCAAAGCATATAGCTGGGACTGTATAGGGGTTAAATTTGAAAACGGCTCCGGTTCCGTTAATTTAAGGGTTAAAGCTCTGAAATTTGGTGTGCAATACTTTTAATGCTTTAAGACACTGTGGTGAAATTTTGGTGATTTTTGAACAATTCCTTCATACTTTTTCACATATTCAGTAATAAAGTGTTTTCAGATTGAAATTTAAAGTGACAGTAACGGTTTTATTTTAAAACGTTTTTTGTGCTTTGTTGACAAGTTTAAGCCTGTTTAACATGTCTGTACCATCAGATAAGCTATGTTCTATATGTATGAAAGCCAATGTGTCTCCCCATTTAAATTTATGTGATAATTGTGCCATAGTGTCCAAACAAAGTAAGGACAGTAATGCCACAGATAATGATATTGCCCAAGATGATTCCTCAAATGAGGGGAGTAAACATGATACTACATCATCCCCTACTGTGTCTACACCAGTTATGCCCACACAGGAGGCCCCTAGTACATCTAGTGCGCCAATACTTATTACCATGCAACAATTAACGGCTGTAATGGATAACTCCATAGCAAATCTTTTATCCAAAATGCCTACTTATCAGAGAAAGCGCGATTGCTCTGTTTTAAACACTGAAGAGCAAGAGGACGCTGATGATAACTGTTCTGACATACCCTCACACCAATCTCAAGGGGCCATGAGGGAGGTTTTGTCTGATGGAGAAATCTCAGATTCAGGAAAAATTTCTCATCAAGCTGAACCTGATGTTGTGACATTTAAATTTAAATTAGAACATCTCCGCGCACTGCTTAAGGAGGTGTTATCTACTCTGGATGATTGTGACAATTTGGTCATTCCAGAGAAATTATGTAAGATGGACAAGTTCCTAGAGGTTCCGGTGCCCCCCGACGCTTTTCCTATACCCAAGCGGGTGGCGGACATTGTAAATAAAGAGTGGGAGAGGCCCGGCATACCTTTTGTCCCCCCCCCCTATATTTAAGAAATTATTTCCTATAGTCAACCCCAGAAAGGACTTATGGCAGACAGTCCCCAAGGTCGAGGGGGCGGTTTCTACTCTAAACAAACGCACTACTATTCCTATCGAAGATAGTTGTGCTTTCAAAGATCCTATGGATAAAAAATTAGAGGGTTTGCTTAAAAAGATTTTTGTACAGCAAGGTTACCTTCTACAACCAATTTCATGCATTGTTCCTGTCACTACGGCAGCGTGTCTCTGGTTCGAGGAACTAGAAAAGTCGCTCAGTAAAGAATCTTCGTATGAGGAGGTTATGGACAGAGTTCAAGCACTTAAATTGGCTAACTCTTGTTTTAGATGCCGCTTTGCAATTAGCTAGATTAGCGGCGAAAAATTTGCTATCGTGGCGCGCAGAGCGCTTTGGCTAAAGTCTTGGTCAGCGGATGTGTCTTCCAAGACAAAATTGCTTAACATTCCTTTCAAAGGTAAAACATTATTTGGACCTGATTTGAAAGAGATTATTTCAGACATCACTGGGGGAAAGGGCCACGCCCTCCCACAGGATAGGGCTTTTAAGGCTAAAAATAAGCCTAATTTTCGTCCCTTTCGCAGAAACGGACCAGCCTCTAATTCTGCATCCTCTAAGCAAGAGGGTAATACTTCACAACCCAAACCAGCCTGGAAACCAATGCAAGGCTGGAACAAGGGTAAGCAGGCCAAGAAGCCTACCACTGCTACCAAAACAGCATGAAGGGATAGCCCCCGATCCGGGACCGGATCTAGTGGGGGGCAGACTTTCTCTCTTTGCTCAGGCTTGGGCAAGAGATGTTCAGGATCCTTGGGCGCTAGAAATAGTTTCTCAAGGTTATCTCCTGGAATTCAAGGAACTACCCCCAAGGGGAAGGTTCCACAGGTCTCAATTATCTTCAAACCAAATAAAGAGACAGGCATTCTTACATTGTGTAGAAGATCTGTTAAAGATGGGAGTGATACATCCAGTTCCTATAAGAGAACAAGGAATGGGATTTTATTCCATTCTGTTCATAGTTCCCAAAAAAGAGGGAACATTCAGACCAATTTTGGATCTAAAGATCCTAAACAAATTTCTCAGGGTACCATCGTTCAAAATGGAAACTATTCGAACGATCCTACCTACTATCCAGGAAAATCAATTTAGGACTACCGTGGATTTAAAGGATGCGTTCCTACATATTCCTATCCACAAGGAACATCATCAGTTCCTAAGGTTCGCTTTTCTGGACAAGCATTACCAGTTTGTGGCACTTCCATTCGGATTAGCCACTGCTCCAAGGATTTTCACAAAAGTACTAGGGTCCCTTCTTGCGGTTCTAAGACCAAGGGGCATTGCAGTAGTACCTTACTTGGACGACATCCTGATTCAAGCGTCGTCCCTGTCAAAAGCAAAGGCTCATACGGACATCGTCCTAGCCTTTCTCAGATCTCACGGATGGAAGGTGAACAAAGAAAAAAGTTCTCTGTCCCCGTCAACAAGAGTTCCCTTCTTGGGAACAATAATAGATTCCTTAGAAATGAGGATTTTTCTGACAGAGGTCAGAAAATCAAAACTTCTAAGCTCTTGTCAAGTACTTCATTCTGTTCCTCGTCCTTCCATAGCGCAGTGCATGGAAGTAATAGGATTGATGGTTGCAACAATGGACATAGTTCCGTTTGCACGAATTCATCTAAGACCATTACAACTGTGCATGCTCAGACAGTGGAATGGGGATTATACAGACTTGTCTCCGATGATTCAAGTAGATCAAAAGACCAGAGATTCACTCCGTTGGTGGCTGACCCTGGACAATCTGTCACAGGGAATGAGCTTCCGCAGACCAGAGTGGGTCATTGTCACGACCGACGCCAGTCTGGTGGGCTGGGGCGCGGTCTGGGAATCCCTGAAAGCTCAGGGTCTATGGTCTCGGGAAGAGTCTCTTCTCCCGATAAACATTCTGGAACTGAGATCGATATTCAATGCTCTCAGAGCTTGGCCTCAACTAGCAGAGGCCAAATTCATAAGGTTTCAGTCAGACAACATGACGACCGTTGCATATATCAATCATCAGGGGGGAACAAGGAGTTCCCTGGCGATGAAAGAAGTGACCAAGATAATTCAATGGTCGGAGGATCACTCCTGCCACTTGTCTGCGATCCACATCCCAGGAGTGGAAAATTGGGAAGCGGATTTTCTGAGTCGTCAGACATTCCTTCCGGGGGAGTGGGAACTCCATCCGGAAATCTTTGCCCAAATAACTCAATTATGGGGCATTCCAGATATGGATCTGATGGCGTCTCGTCAGAACTTCAAGGTTCCTTGCTACGGGTCCAGATCCAGGGATCCCAAGGCGACTCTAGTAGATGCACTAGTAGCACCTTGGACCTTCAACCTAGCTTATGTATTCCCACCGTTTCCTCTCATTCCCAGGCTGGTAGCCAGGATCAATCAGGAGAGGGCCTCGGTGATCTTGATAGCTCCTGCGTGGCCACGCAGGACTTGGTATGCAGACCTGGTGAATATGTCATCGGCTCCACCATGGAAGCTACCTTTGAGACAGGACCTTCTTGTTCAGGGTCCATTCGAACATCCGAATCTGGTTTCCCTCCAACTGACGGCTTGGAGATTGAACGCTTGATTTTATCAAAGCGTGGGTTTTCAGATTCTGTAATAGATACTCTGATTCAGGCTAGAAAGCCTGTAACTAGAAAAATTTACCATAAAATATGGAAAAAATATATCTGTTGGTGTGAATCTAAAGGATTCCCATGGGACAAGATAAAAATTCCTAAGATTCTATCCTTTCTACAAGAAGGTTTGGAGAAAGGATTATCTGCAAGTTCTCTAAAGGGACAGATCTCTGCTTTATCTGTTTTACTTCACAAAAGACTGGCAGCCGTGCCAGATGTTCAAGCATTTGTTCAGGCTCTGGTTAGGATCAAGCCTGTTTACAGACCTTTGACTCCTCCCTGGAGTCTAAATCTAGTTCTTTCAGTTCTTCAAGGGGTTCCGTTTGAACCTTTACATTCCATAGATATTAAGTTACTATCTTGGAAAGTTTTGTTTTTAGTTGCAATTTCTTCTGCTAGAAGAGTTTCAGAGTTATCTGCTCTGCAGTGTTCTCCGCCCTATTTGGTGTTATATGCAGATAAGGTGGTTTTGCGTACTAAGCCTGGTTTTCTTCCGAAAGTTGTTTCCAACAAAAATATTAACCAGGAGATAGTTGTACCTTCTTTGTGTCCTAATCCAGTTTCAAAGAAGGAACGTTTGTTACACAATTTGGACGTAGTCCGTGCTCTAAAATTCTATTTAGAGGCTACTAAAGATTTCAGACAAACGTCTTCCTTGTTTGTTGTTTATTCTAGTAAAAGGAGAGGTCAAAAAGCGACTTCTACCTCTCTTTCCTTTTGGCTTAAAAGCATTATCCGATTGGCTTATGAGACTGCCGGACGGCAGCCTCCTGAAAGAAACACAGCTCACTCCACTAGGGCTGTGGCTTCCACATGGGCCTTCAAGAACGAGGCTTCTGTTGACCAGATATGTAAGGCAGCGACTTGGTCTTCACTGCACACTTTTGCCAAATTTTACAAATTTGATACTTTTGCTTCTTCGGAGGCTATTTTTGGGAGAAAGGTTTTGCAAGCCGTGGTGCCTTCCATTTAGGTGACCTGATTTGCTCCCTCCCTTCATCCGTGTCCTAAAGCTTTGGTATTGGTTCCCACAAGTAAGGATGACGCCGTGGACCGGACATACCAATGTTGGAGAAAACAGAATTTATGCTTACCTGATAAATTACTTTCTCCAACGGTGTGTCCGGTCCACGGCCCGCCCTGGTTTTTTTTTTTAATCAGGTCTGATGAATTATTTTCTCTAACTACAGTCACCACGGTATCATATGGTTTCTCCTATATATATTTCCTCCTGTCCGTCGGTCGAATGACTGGGGTGGGCGGAGCCTAGGAGGGATCATGTGACCAGCTTTGCTGGGACTCTTTGCCATTTCCTGTTGGGGAAGAGAATATCCCACAAGTAAGGATGACGCCGTGGACCGGACACACCGTTGGAGAAAGTAATTTATAAGGTAAGCATAAATTCTGTTTTTTGCTACTTTCTTTAGTTGTATAAGTACAAATGCAAATATAGACAATGGTCCCTGTTAAGGCTGTTGGTGGCTTGAATCAAATCTTAGAAAGTTAAAAATTTGAGCTGAGGTGGTGGGTGGGGGAAAGGGGGAACTAGTAACATTTAGTATAGGTTTCTGAACCATCTGTCTAGACCAGTCTAGCTCCATATACTGTCAATTTCTGTTCTATAAAATAAAATGTACATACACAAAACTGTTAATCAAAAAGCTTTAATCAAAAAAAAAAAAAAAAAAAAAAAAAAAGGAAAATTAAGTCTTTAAAGGGACATTATACACTCATTTTTTCTTTGCATAAATGTTTTGTAGATAATCTATTTATATAGCCCATAAAGTTTTTTTTTTTAATTAATGTATAGTTTTGCTTATTTTTAAATAACATTGCTCTGATTTTCAGACTCCTAACCAAGCCCCAAAGTTTTATGTGAATACGCTCGACTACCTACTCCAGCTTGCTTTTGTTTGTGTAAAGGGTCTTTTCATATGCAAAAGAAGGAGGAGGGGGGGAGTGTCTTATTTGCCACTTGCAGTGGGCTTTCCAGCTACCTTTTCAACAGAGCCAAAGTGACAGCTTCTAAGTAAGTTTTTAAACAGTTTTATACTGGATTTTTATATCAGTATCTGTGCATATTATTCTTTATAGTAGTGTCTATTAAATGCAGTTATATGAAAATGAGTGTATACTGTCCCTTTAAAGCTACAAAAAGTATTTCCCCCCTACAGATACAGGTTCCGTTTACTTAAGAATGAAATCAGATTTTAAGTTTAAAACACTTCAGTTAAGCATGCAAGTTTATTTAACTGTAAGCATTCATTTTAAATATACAGAACTGCCCTAAACAATAAGATTTCTCCTTATTGTTAAACATCTGAAAGGCATCTAACTAGAGTGCAATTAATCGCTTTATCTTTAAAACAAGAGAGCAAAATACCTTCCCACAATCAGCTGTTTTGAAAAAACTAAGCTTGGAATTTTTATATATATATATATATATAGACACACACACACACACACACACACACATACACACACTATATCTATCTCGCTGGAAAGATTGCATTTAAAAATGTATACAATACAAAAAAATATTTACAAAAAAGACAATAAAGGAACATGGTATTTACAGGACTACAAAATAAGCTGCCATTAAAATAGGTAAAAAATAAAATAAAAAAAAATATCTATTTGGCAAGGACGCCTCTACGTGTTCCAACAGTTTGATTTCTCTTGTTTCTTCTGCCCTGCTCTTGCTGATTACGCCTGTCGTCTCTATGAGAAAAAAAAAAGGCATAAGGACAATAAGCTCATGTCATTTTTAGTAAAGCTCTTGGTAGTTGTTTCACTAACCTGTTTTGTAGAAGAGGCTGCTTGTAGTTACTCTTCAGAAGGGAAACATTACTCTTTAAGCCAGAACTATTTTCTTTTCCATCATTCCAAGGTTTAAGCTTTCCTTTTAGTGGTAAAAGAAAGAGTAATTATACTGGTTTGTGTAAGAGAATAATTCAGTATATCACAGATTGCAAAAACATAATTTATGCTTACCTGATAAATTTATTTCTCTTGTAGTGTATCCAGTCCACGGATCATCCATTACTTATGGGATATTAACTCCTCCCCAACAGGAAGTGCAAGAGGATTCACCCAGCAGAGCTGCTATATAGCTCCTCCCCTAACTGCCATTACCAGTCATTCGACCGAAAACATGCAGAGAAAGGAAAACCATAGGGTGCAGTGGTGACTGTAGTTTAATGGAAAAATTACCTGCCTTAAAGTGACAGGGCGGGCCGTGGACTGGATACACTACAAGAGAAATAAATTTATCAGGTAAGCATAAATTATGGTTTTCTCTTGTTAAGTGTATCCAGTCCACGGATCATCCATTACTTATGGGATACCAATACCAAAGCTAAAGTACACGGATGACGGGAGGGACAGGCAGGCTCTTTATACGGAAGGAACCACTGCCTGAAGAACCTTTCTCCCAAAAAAACAGCCTCCGAAGAAGCAAAAGTGTCAAATTTGTAAAATTTGGAAAAAGTATGAAGAGAAGACCAAGTTGCAGCCTTGCAAATCTGTTCAACAGAAGCCTCATTCTTAAAGGCCCAAGTGGAAGCCACAGCTCTAGTAGAATGTGCTGTAATTCTTTCAGGAGGCTGCTGTCCAGCAGTCTCATAGGCTAACCGTATTATGCTACGAAGCCAAAAGGAGAGAGAGGTAGCCGAAGCTTTTTGACCTCTCCTCTGACCAGAATAAACGACAAACAGGGAAGACGTTTGTCGAAAATCCTTAGTTGCCTGTAGATAAAATTTCAGGGCACGGACTACATCTAGATTGTGTAGCAGACGTTCCTTTTTCGAAGAAGGATTAGGACACAAAGATGGAACCACAATCTCTTGATTGATATTCCTGTTAGTGACCACCTTAGGTAGGAACCCAGGTTTAGTACGCAGAACTACCTTGTCTGAATGAAAAATCAGATAAGGAGAATCACAATGTAAGGCAGATAACTCAGAGACTCTTCGAGCCGAGGAAATCGCCATTAAAAACAGAACTTTCCAAGATAACAACTTGATATCAATGGAATGAAGGGGTTCAAACGGAACCCCCTGTAAAACATTAAGAACTAAGTTCAAACTCCATGGTGGAGCAACAGTTTTAAACACAGGCTTGATCCTAGCTAAAGCCTGACAAAAAGCTTGAACGTCCGGAACTTCTGACAGACGTTTGTGTAAAAGAATGGACAGAGCTGAAATCTGTCCCTTTAAGGAACTAGCGGATAAACCCTTTTCTAAACCTTCTTGTAGAAAAGACAATATCCTCGGAATCCTAACCTTACTCCATGAGTAACTCTTGGATTCGCACCAATATAAGTATTTGCGCCATATCTTATGGTAAATCTTTCTGGTAACAGGCTTCCTAGCCTGTATTAAGGTATCAATAACTGACTCAGAAAAACCACGTTTTGATAAAATCAAGCGTTCAAAGTCAGCTTCAGAGAAATTAGATTTTGATGTTTGAAGGGACCCTGGATCAGAAGGTCCTGTTTCAGAGGTAGCGACCAAGGTGGACAGGATGACATGTCTACTAGATCTGCATACCAAGTCCTGCGTGGCCATGCAGGCGCTATTAGAATCACTGATGCTCTCTCCTGTTTGATTCTGGCAATCAATCGAGGAAGCATCGGGAAGGGTGGAAACACATAAGCCATCCCGAAGGTCCAAGGTGCTGTCAAAGCATCTATCAGAACCGCTCCCGGATCCCTGGATCTGGACCCGTAACGAGGAAGCTTGGCGTTCTGTCGAGACGCCATGAGATCTATCTCTGGTTTGCCCCAACGTCGAAGTATTTGGGCAAAGACCTCCGGATGAAGTTCCCACTCCCCCGGATGAAAAGTCTGACGACTTAAGAAATCCGCCTCCCAGTTCTCCACTCCCGGGATGTGGATTGCTGACAGGTGGCAAGAGTGAGACTCTGCCCAGCGAATTATCTTTGATACTTCCATCATTGCTAGGGAGCTTCTTGTCCCTCCCTGATGGTTGATGTAAGCTACAGTCGTGATGTTGTCCGACTGAAACCTGATGAACTCCCGAGTTGTTAACTGGGGCCAAGCCAGAAGGGCATTGAGAACTGCTCTCAATTCCAGAATGTTTATTGGTAGGAGACTCTCCTCCTGATTCCATTGTCCCTGAGCCTTCAGAGAATTCCAGACAGCGCCCCAACCTAGTAGGCTGGCGTCTGTTGTTACAATTGTCCAGTCCGGCCTGCTGAATGGCATCCCCCTGGACAGATGTGGCCGAGAAAGCCACCATAGAAGAGAATTTCTGGTCTCTTGATCCAGATTCAGAGTAGGGGACAAGTCTGAGTAATCCCCATTCTACTGACTTAGCATGCACAATTGCAGCGGTCTGAGATGTAGGCATGCAAAGGGTACTATGTCTATTGCTGCTACCATTAAGCCGATCACCTCCATGCATTGAGCTACTGACGGGTGTTGAATGGAATGAAGGACACGGCATGCATTTTGAAGCTTTGTTAACCTGTCTTCTGTCAGGTAAATCTTCATTTCTACAGAATCTATAAGAGTCCCCAAGAAGGGAACTCTTGTGAGTGGAAAGAGAGAACTCTTCTTTTCGTTCACCTTCCATCCATGCGACCTTAGAAATGCCAGTACTAACTCTGTATGAGACTTGGCAGTTTGAAAGCTTGAAGCTTGTATCAGAATGTCGTCTAGGTACGGAGCTATCGCAATTCCTCACGGTCTTAGTACCGCCAGAAGAGCACCCAGAACCTTTGTGAAGATTCTCGGAGCCGTAGCCAATCCGAATGGAAGAGCTACAAACTGGTAATGCCTGTCTAGAAAGGCAAACCTTAGATACCGGTAATGATCTTTGTGAATCGGTATGTGAAGGTAAGCATCCTTTAAATCCACTGTGGTCATGTACTGACCCTTTTGGATCATAGGTAAAATTGTCCTAATAGTTTCCATTTTGAACGATGGAACTCTTAGGAATTTGTTTAGGATCTTTAAATCCAAGATTGGCCTGAAAGTTCCCTCTTTTTTGGGAACCACAAACAGATTTGAGTAAAACCCTTGTCCTTGTTCCGACCGCGGAACCGGATGGATCACTCCCATTAATAAAAGATCTTGTACGCAGCGTAGAAACGCCTCTTTCTTTATTTGGTTTGTTGACAACCTTGACAGATGAAATCTCCCTCTTGGGGGAGAGAATTTGAAGTCTAGAAGGTATCCCTGAGATATGATCTCTAACGCCCAGGGATCCTGGACATCTCTTGCCCAAGCCTGGGCGAAGAGAGAAAGTCTGCCCCCCACTAGATCCGTTCCCGGATCGGGGGCCCTCGATTCATGCTGTCTTAGGGGCAGCAGCAGGTTTCCTGGCCTGCTTGCCCTTGTTCCAGGACTGGTTAGGTCTCCAGCCTTGTCTGTAGCGAGCAACAGCTCCTTCCTGTTTTGGTGCAGAGGAAGTTGATGCTGCTCCTGCTTTGAAATTACGAAAGGAACGAAAATTAGACTGTCTAGCCTTAGGTTTGGCTCTGTCTTGAGGCAGGGCATGGCCTTTACCTCCTGTAATGTCAGCGATAATTTCTTTCAACCCGGGCCCGAATAAGGTCTGCCCTTTGAAAGGTATATTAAGCAATTTAGATTTAGAAGTAACGTCAGCTGACCAGGATTTTAGCCACAGTGCTCTGCGTGCCTGAATGGCGAATCCGGAATTCTTAGCCGTAAGTTTAGTTAAATGTACTACGGCATATGAAATAAATGAGTTAGCTAACTTAAGGGCTTTAAGCTTGTGTGTAATCTCATCTAATGGAGCTGATTCAAGTGTCTCTTCCAGAGACTGAAACCAAAATGCTGCTGCAGCCGTGACAGGCGCAATGCATGCAAGAGGTTGCAATATAAAACCTTGTTGAACAAACATTTTCTTAAGGTAACCCTCTAACTTTTTATCCATTGGATCTGAAAAGGCACAGCTATCCTCCACCGGGATAGTGGTACGCTTAGCTAAAGTAGAAACTGCTCCCTCCACCTTAGGGACCGTTTGCCATAAGTCCCGTGTGGTGGCGTCTATTGGAAACATCTTTCTAAATATCGGAGGGGGTGAGAACGGCACACCGGGTCTATCCCACTCCTTAGTAACAATTTCAGTAAGTCTCTTAGGTATAGGAAAAACGTCAGTACTCGCCGGTACCGCAAAATATTTATCCAACCTACACATTTTCTCTGGTATTGCAACTGTGTTACAATCATTCAGAGCCGCTAACACCTCCCCTAGTAATACACGGAGGTTTTCCAGCTTAAATTTAAAATTTGAAATATCTGAATCCAGTTTGTTTGGATCAGAACCGTCACCCGCAGAATGAAGCTCTCCGTCCTCATGTTCTGCAAATTGTGACGCAGTGTCTGACATGGCCCTAATATTATCAGCGCACTCTGTTCTCACCCCAGAGTGATCACGCTTACCTCTTAGTTCTGGTAATTTAGCCAAAACTTCAGTCATAACAGTAGCCATATCCTGTAATGTGATTTGTAATGGCCGCCCAGATGTACTTGGCGCTACAATATCACGCACCTCCCGAGCGGGAGATGCAGGTACTGACACGTGAGGCGAGTTAGTCGGCATAACTCTCCCCTCGTTGTTTGGTGAAATATGTTCAATTTATACAGATTGACTTTTATTTAAAGTAGCATCAATACAGTTAGTACATAAATTTCTATTGAGCTCCACTTTGGCTTTAGCACATATAGCACAGATATCTTCCTCTGAATCAGACATGTTTAACACACTAGCAAATAAACTAGCAACTTGGAAATACTTTTCAAGTAATTTACTATAATATGAAAACGTACTGTGCCTATAAGAAGCACAGAAAAAGTTATGACAGTTGAAAATTAATAAACTGAAAAGTTATAGCATCAAATCTTTGTAAAAAACACAATTTTAGCAAAGGATTGCTGCCATTAGCAAAGGATAACTAACCCTGATAGCAGAAAAAAAATAAAATAAATAAATACAGAAATAAACGTTTTTTTATCACAGTCAACTACAATCTCACAGCTCTGCTGTGAGTGATTACCTCCCTCAAAACAAGTTTTGAAGACCCCTGAGTTCTGTAGAGATGAACCGGATCATGCAGGGAAGACAATAAACTTCTGACTGAATCTCCCCCTCACACATAACAGTGAGAGAGATCAGTAAACTGTCATAAATTAAATAAAACGACTGCCAAGTGGAAAAAAAAAAAATAGTGCCCAAAACATTTTTTCACCCAGTACCTCAGAAAATTAAACGATTTTACATGCCAGCAAAAAACGTTTAACATTAATAAATTGAGTGTTATTAAAAAGCCTGTTGCTAGTCCCTGCAAATTAGGCTAAAGTTTTATGCATACAGTATAATTCCAGTGAAGTGCCATTCCCCAGAATACTGAAGTGTAAAATATACATACATGACAGCCTGATACCAGTTGCTGCTACTGCATTTAAGGCTGAGTTTACATTATATCGGTATGGCAGAATTTTCTCATCAATTCCATTGTCAGAAAATAATAAGCTGCTACATACCTCTTTGCAGATTAATCTGCCCGCTGTCCCCTGATCTGAAGTTTACCTCTCCTCAGATGGCCGAGAAACAGCAATATGATCTTAACTACTCCGGCTAAAATCATAGAAAAACTCAGGTAGATTCTTCTTCAAATTCTACCAGAGAAGGAATAACACACTCCGGTGCTATTATAAAATAACAAACTTTTGATTGAAGGTATGAAACTAAGTATAATCACCACAGTCCTCTCACACATCCTATCTATTCGTTGGGTGCAAGAGAATGACTGGTAATGGCAGTTAGGGGAGGAGCTATATAGCAGCTCTGCTGGGTGAATCCTCTTGCACTTCCTGTTGGGGAGGAGTTAATATCCCATAAGTAATGGATGATCCGTGGACTGGATACACTTAACAAGAGAAATGTAATTTTGTTTAACAGTATGGCTTATGTCCGGGAAGAAGCCAACAACTCACAAACCATTTATATTCTACAAGGTGCTGACATTACAGTTGCATTAAAGTTCAGTTAACCTAAGTTTTTTTTTTTTAAAGAGCAAGCAGGAATTTTCAGACCAAGCAAGTGGGCAAAAGGAAATTAACTTAAAGGGACATAAAACACTTTTTTCATGATTCAGACAGAGCATACAATTTTAAACAACTTTCTAATTACTTCTATTATCTAATGTGTTTCATTCTCTTGGTATCATTTGTTGAAGTAGCAGCAATGCACTAATGATTTCTAACTGAACTTATGGGTGAGCCAATCACAATCAATCAAAAAAATAATATATATATATATATATATATATATATATATATATACAGCTACCAATCAACAGCTAGAACTTAGGTTCTCTGCTGCTCCTGAGCTTTCCTAGATAAAGCTTTCACCAAAGGATAACAAGA
This sequence comes from Bombina bombina, assembly GCF_027579735.1. Lineage (NCBI taxonomy): Eukaryota > Metazoa > Chordata > Amphibia > Anura > Bombinatoridae > Bombina > Bombina bombina. The sequence continues at coordinate 231,933,866 of NC_069499.1, forward strand.
GAAGGAAGAAAATTAAATAATAGAAGTAAATTGGAAAGTTGTTTAAAATTGTATTCTCTTTCTGAATCATGAAATAATATTTGGGGTTTCACGTCCCTTTAATAATAAGGCATCACTACCATGTGTGATTCATTATAGAAGATTTGATAACCCTGATCTGTACCGTTATTTGCCTATTAATTTCCTGACATATTCCTTCTATTTATTGTTAATAATTTTGAATGTCTAAATAAAGGCAATCAGGAACAGAAATTATGATAATCTAAAAGCCTAAAATAGTGATTGAAAATGTATATGAAACTGGAGCCACACAGAATGAGGTGTCAGATACAAATTTTTAGGAGGCAGGAAAATATTTTATATAGTTATCTGTAGAACAATCCAAAATGTTATAAGCAGCGAGTAGAATTTTAGGAACCATTACTCCCTGGCATTTGTAAAGCACTGCACTAATATATTAGAAGAGTGGCGAGAACGGAAGCAGGAACAATATAATTTATGCTTACCTGATAAATTCCTTTCTCCTGTAGTGTAGTCAGTCCACGGGTCATCCATTACTTATGGGATTATATCTCCTCCCTAACAGGAAGTGCAAGAGGATCACCCAAGCAGAGCTGCTATATAGCTCCTCCCCTCTACGTCATACCCAGTCATTCGACCGAAACCAAACGAGAAAGGAGAAACTATAGGGTGCAGTGGTGACTGGAGTTTAATTTAAAATTTAGACCTGCCGTAAAAAATAGGGCGGGCCGTGGACTGACTACACTACAGGAGAAAGGAATTTATCAGGTAAGCATAAATTATATTTTCTCCTGTTAAGTGTAGTCAGTCCACGGGTCATCCATTACTTATGGGATACCAATACCAAAGCTAAAAGTACACGGATGACGGGAGGGACAGGCAGGATCTTTACACGGAAGGAACCACTGCCTGTAGAACCTTTCTCCCAAAAACAGCCTCCGAAGAAGCAAAAGTGTCAAATTTGTAAAATCTTAAAAAAGTGTGAAGTAAAGACCAAGTTGCAGCCTTGCAAATCTGTTCAACAGAGGCCTCATTCTTAAAGGCCCAAGTGGAAGCCACAGCTCTAGTAGAATGAGCTGTAATCCTTTCAGGAGGCTGCTGTCCAGCAGTCTCATAGGCTAAACGTATTATGCTACGAAGCCAAAAAGAGAGAGAGGTAGCCGAAGCTTTTTGACCTCTCCTCTGTCCAGAATAAACGACAAACAGGGAAGAAGTTTGACGAAAATCCTTAGTTGCCTGCAAATAAAATTTCAGGGCACGGACGACGTCCAGATTGTGCAGAAGTCGTTCCTTCTTTGTAGAAGGGTTAGGGCACAATGATGGAACAACAATCTCTTGATTGATATTCTTGTTAGTGACTACCTTAGGTAAGAACCCAGATTTAGTACGCAGAACTACCTTGTCTGAATGAAAAATCAGATAAGGAGAATCACAATGTAAGGCCGATAACTCAGAGACTCTTCGAGCCGAGGAAATAGCCATTAAAAACAGAACTTTCCAAGATAACAGCTTGATATCAATGGAATGAAGGGGTTCAAACAGAACACCTTGCAGAACGTTAAGAACTAAGTTTAAGCTCCACGGCGGAGCAACAGTCTTAAACACAGGCTTAATCCTAGCCAAAGCCTGACAAAAAGCCTGAACGTCTGGAACTTCTGACAGACGTTTGTGTAAAAGGATAGACAGAGCTGAGATATGTCCCTTTAACGAACTAGCAGATAAACTCTTTTCTAAACCTTCTTGTAGAAAAGACAATATCCTAGGAATCCTAACCTTACTCCATGAGTAACCCTTGGATTCGCACCAATATAAGTATTTACGCCATATTTTATGGTAAATTTTCCTGGTAACAGGTTTCCTAGCCTGTAATAAGGTATCAATCACTGACTCCGAGAATCCCCGCTTTGATAGAATCAAGCGTTCAATCTCCATGCAGTCAGCCTCAGAGAAATTAGATTTGGATGTTTGAAAGGACCCTGAATCAGAAGGTCCTGTCTCAGAGGCAGAGACCATGGTGGACAGGACGACATGTCCACTAGATCTGCATACCAGGTCCTGCGTGGCCACGCAGGCGCTATTAGAATCATCGATGCTCTCTCCTGTTTGATCCTGGCAATCAATCGAGGAAGCATCGGGAAGGGTGGAAACACATAAGCCATGTTGAAGACCCAAGGTGCTGTCAGAGCATCGTTCTGGCGAGACGCCATGAGATCCAGATCTGGTTTGCCCCAATGATGAAGCAGTTGGGCAAAACACCTCCGGATGAAGTTCCCACTCCCCCGGATGAAAAGTCTGGCGACTTTGGAAATCCGCCTCCCAGTTCTCCACGCCTGGGATGTGGATCGCTGACAGGTGGCAAGAGTGAGACTCTGCCCAGCGAATTATCTTTGAGACTTCCATCATCGCTAGGGAACTCCTTGTCCCTCCCTGATGGTTGATGAAAGCCACAGTCGTGATGTTGTCCGACTGAAACCTGATGAACCTCAGAGTTGCTGAGGCCAAGCCAGAAGAGCATTGAAAACTGCTCTTAATTCCAGAATGTTTATTGGAAGGAGTCTCTCCTCCTGAGTCCATGATCCCTGAGCCTTCAGGGAATTCCAGACTGCGCTCCAACCTAGCAGGCTGGCGTCTGTTGTTACAATCGTCCAAACTGGCCTGCGGAAGGGCATCCCCCTGGACAGATGTGGCCGAGAAAGCCACCATAGAAGAGAATCTCTGGTCTCTTGATCCAGATTTAGCACAGGGGACAAATCTGAGTAATCCCCATTCCACTGACTTAGCATGCACAATTGCAGCGGTCTGAGATGCAGGCGTGCAAAAGGTACTATGTCCATTGCCGCTACCATTAAGCCGATTACCTCCATGCATTGAGCCACTGACGGGTGTTGAATGGAATGAAGGACACGGCAAGCATTTAGAAGTTTTGATAACCTGTCCTCTGTCAGGTAAATTTTCATTTCTACAGAATCTATAAGAGTCCCTAAGAAGGGAACTCTTGTGAGTGGCAATAGAGAACTCTTTTCTACGTTCACCTTCCACCCATGCGACCTTAGAAATGCCAGAACTAACTCTGTATGAGACTTGGCAGTTTGGAAACTTGACGCTTGTATCAGAATGTCGTCTAGGTACGGAGCTACCGCTATTCCTCGCGGTCTTAGTACCGCCAGAAGAGAGCCCAGAATCTTTGTAAAGATTCTTGGAGCTGTAGCTAACCAGAAGGGAAGAGCTACAAACTGGTAATGCCTGTTTAGGAAGGCAAACCTTAGATACCGGTAATGATCCTTGTGAATCGGTATGTGAAGGTAGGCATCCTTTAAATCCACTGTGGTCATGTACTGACCCTCTTGGATCATAGGTAAGATGGTCCGAATAGTTTCCATTTTGAACGATGGAACTCTTAGGAATTTGTTTAGGATCTTTAAGTCCAAGATTGGTCTGAAGGTTCCCTCTTTTTTGGGAACCACAAACAGATTTGAGTAAAACCCTTGTCCGTGTTCCGACCGCGGAACTGGGTGGATCACTCCCATTAGTAAGAGGTCTTGTACACAGCGTAGAAACGCCTCCTTTATCTGGTTTGCTGATAATCTTGAAAGATGAAATCTCCCTTTTGGAGGAGAAGCTTTGAAGTCCAGAAGATATCCCTGAGATATGATCTCTAACGCCCAGGGATCCTGGACATCTCTTGCCCAAGCCTGGGCGAAGAGAGAAAGTCTGCCCCCCACTAGATCCGTTTCTGGATCGGGGGCCCTCACTTCATGCTGTCTTAGGGCAGCAGCAGGTTTTCTGGCCTGCTTGCCCTTGTTCCAGGACTGGTTAGGTTTCCAGCCCTGTCTGTAGCGAGCAACAGTTCCTTCCTGTCTTGGAGCGGAGGAAGTTGATGCTGCTCCTGCCTTGAAGTTACGAAAGGCACGAAAATTAGACTGTTTAGCCCTTGGTTTGGCCCTGTCTTGAGGCAGGGCATGGCCCTTACCTCCAGTAATGTCAGCGATAATTTCTTTCAAACCGGGCCCGAATAATGTCTGCCCTTTGAAAGGAATGTTAAGCAATTTAGATTTAGAAGTCACATCAGCTGACCAGGATTTAAGCCACAGCGCTCTACGCGCTTGAATGGCGAATCCGGAGTACTTAGCCGTAAGTTTAGTTAAGTGTACTACGGCATCAGAAATAAATGAATTAGCTAGCTTAAGGACTTTAAGCTTGTCTATAATCTCATCCAATGGAGCTGTGCTAAGGGTCTCTTCCAGAGAATCAAACCAGAATGCCGCTGCAGCCGTGACAGGCGCAATGCATGCAAGGGGTTGTAATATAAAACCTTGCTGAACAAACATTTTCTTAAGGTAACCCTCTAACTTTTTAGAAAAAGCACAGCTATCCTCCACCGGGATAGTGGTGCGCTTAGCCAGAGTAGAAACTGCTCCCTCCACCTTAGGGACCGTCTGCCATAAGTCCCGTGTGGTGGCGTCTATTGGAAACATTTTTCTAAATATAGGAGGGGGTGAAAAAGGCACACCAGGTCTATCCCACTCCTTGTTAACAATTTCTGTAAGCCTTTTAGGTATAGGAAAAACGTCAGTACACGCCGGTACCGCAAAATATTTATCCAGCCTACATACTTTCTCTGGAATTGCAACCGTGTTACAATCATTCAGAGCCGCTAATACCTCCCCTAGTAATACACGGAGGTTCTCAAGCTTAAAATTTAAAATTTGAAATGTCTGAGTCCAGTTTACTTGGATCAGATCCGTCACCCACAGAATGAAGCTCTCCGTCCTCATGTTCTGCAAATTGTGACGCAGTATCAGACATGGTTCTATTATTATCAGCGCACTCTGTTCTTACCCCAGAGTGATCGCGTTTACCCCTAAATTCTGGCAATTTAGATAGTACTTCAGTCATAACATTAGCCATGTCTTGCAAAGTGATTTGTATGGGCCGCCCTGATGTACTTGGCGCCACAATATCACGCACCTCCTGAGCGGGAGGCGAAGGTACTGACACGTGAGGAGAGTTAGTCGGCATAACTTCCCCCTCGTTGTCTGGTGATAATTTCTTTACATGTACAGATTGGCTTTTATTTAAAGTAGCATCAATGCAATTAGTACACAAATTTCTATTGGGCTCCACATTGGCCTTTAAACATAGTGAACAAAGAGATTCATCTGTGTCAGACATGTTTAAACAAACTAGCAATGAGACTAGCAAGCTTGGAAATACTTTTCTAAATAAATTTACAAGCAATATAAAAAACGCTACTGTGCCTTTAAGAAGCACAAAAACTGTCACAGTTGAAATAACAATGAACCAAAATAGTTATAGCAACCAATTTTTCACAGTAAATGTATTAAGTTAGCAAAGGATTGCACCCACCAGCAAATGGATGATTAACCCCTTAAAACCCAAAAAACGGATAACAATTTAATATTAACGTTTTTATCACAGTCAAAACACACTATCACAGGTCTGCTGTGAGTGATTACCTCCCTCAAAACTAGTTTTGGAGGCCCCTGAGCTCTGTAGAGACGTCCTGGATCATGGAGGAAGAAATAGGAAGACTGTGACTAAATTTTTACTGCGCAAAAATAGGCCCCTCCCACTCATATTACAACAGTGGGGAAGCTCAGTAAACTGGGGAAGCTCAGTAAACTGTTTTTATTCAGAAACAAACGACAGCCATGTGGTAAAAATCATGCCCATAAAGTTTTATCACCAAGTACCTCAGAAAAAAAAACGATTAACATGCCAGTAAACGTTTTAAAAATGAAAATTATGAAATGTTATTAATAAGCCTGCTGCTAGTCGCTTTCACTGCAGTGCAGGCTCAAATATTACTTAAATATAGACAGTATTTTCTTGTGAAATTCCATTCCCCAGAAATACCTCAGAGTATACATACATACATATCAGCCTGATACCAGTCGCTACTACTGCATTTAAGGCTGCACTTACATTACATCGGTATTAGCAGTATATTATATATATATACACTGCAACATACCTCCTTGCAGGTGAGCCCTGCCTGCTATCCCCTGTTCTGAAGTTACCTCACTCCTCAGAATGGCCGAGAACAGCAAGTGGATCTTAGTTACGACCGCTAAGATCATAGACAAACTCAGGTAGATTCTTCTTCTAATGCTGCCTGAGAAGAAACAACACACTCCGGTGCCGTTTAAAATAACAAACTTTTGATTGAAGAAATAAAAACTAAGTTTAACAACCACAGTCCTCTCACACGTCCTATCTATTAGTTAGGTGCAAGAGAATGACTGGGTATGACGTAGAGGGGAGGAGCTATATAGCAGCTCTGCTTGGGTGATCCTCTTGCACTTCCTGTTAGGGAGGAGATATAATCCCATAAGTAATGGATGACCCGTGGACTGACTACACTACAGGAGAAAGGAATTTATCAGGTAAGCATAAATTATATTGTTCCTGCTTCCGTTCTCGCCACTCTTCTAATATATTAGTGCAGTGCTTTACAAATGCCAGGGAGTAATGGTTCCTAAAATTCTACTCGCTGCTTATAACATTTTGGATTGTTCTACAGATAACTATATAAAATATTTTCCTGCCTCCTAAAAATTTGTATCTGACACCTCATTCTGTGTGGCTCCAGTTTCATATACATTTTCAATCACTATTTTAGGCTTTTAGATTATCATAATTTCTGTTCCTGATTGCCTTTATTTAGACATTCAAAATTATTAACAATAAATAGAAGGAATATGTCAGGAAATTAATAGGCAAATAACGGTACAGATCAGGGTTATCAAATCTTCTATAATGAATCACACATGGTAGTGATGCCTTATTATTAAAGGGACGTGAAACCCCAAATATTATTTCATGATTCAGAAAGAGAATACAATTTTAAACAACTTTCCAATTTACTTCTATTATTTAATTTTCTTCCTTCTCTTGTTATCCTTTGGTGAAAGCTTTATCTAGGAAAGCTCAGGAGCAGCAGAGAACCTAAGTTCTAGCTGTTGATTGGTAGCTGTATATATATATATATATATATATATATATATATATATATATATATATATATATATATATATATATATATATATATATATATATATATATATATTATTTTTTTGATTGATTGTGATTGGCTCACCCATAAGTTCAGTTAGAAATCATTAGTGCATTGCTGCTACTTCAACAAATGATACCAAGAGAATGAAACACATTAGATAATAGAAGTAATTAGAAAGTTGTTTAAAATTGTATGCTCTGTCTGAATCATGAAAAAAGTGTTTTATGTCCCTTTAAGTTAATTTCCTTTTGCCCACTTGCTTGGTCTGAAAATTCCTGCTTGCTCTTTAAAAAAAAAAAACTTAGGTTAACTGAACTTTAATGCAACTGTAATGTCAGCACCTTGTAGAATATAAATGGTTTGTGAGTTGTTGGCTTCTTCCCGGACATAAGCCATACTGTTAAACAAAATTACATTTCTCTTGTTAAGTGTATCCAGTCCACGGATCATCCATTACTTATGGGATATTAACTCCTCCCCAACAGGAAGTGCAAGAGGATTCACCCAGCAGAGCTGCTATATAGCTCCTCCCCTAACTGCCATTACCAGTCATTCTCTTGCACCCAACGAATAGATAGGATGTGTGAGAGGACTGTGGTGATTATACTTAGTTTCATACCTTCAATCAAAAGTTTGTTATTTTATAATAGCACCGGAGTGTGTTATTCCTTCTCTGGTAGAATTTGAAGAAGAATCTACCTGAGTTTTTCTATGATTTTAGCCGGAGTAGTTAAGATCATATTGCTGTTTCTCGGCCATCTGAGGAGAGGTAAACTTCAGATCAGGGGACAGCGGGCAGATTAATCTGCAAAGAGGTATGTAGCAGCTTATTATTTTCTGACAATGGAATTGATGAGAAAATTCTGCCATACCGATATAATGTAAACTCAGCCTTAAATGCAGTAGCAGCAACTGGTATCAGGCTGTCATGTATGTATATTTTACACTTCAGTATTCTGGGGAATGGCACTTCACTGGAATTATACTGTATGCATAAAACTTTAGCCTAATTTGCAGGGACTAGCAACAGGCTTTTTAATAACACTCAATTTATTAATGTTAAACGTTTTTTGCTGGCATGTAAAATCGTTTAATTTTCTGAGGTACTGGGTGAAAAAATGTTTTGGGCACTATTTTTTTTTTTTCCACTTGGCAGTCGTTTTATTTAATTTATGACAGTTTACTGATCTCTCTCACTGTTATGTGTGAGGGGGAGATTCAGTCAGAAGTTTGTCTTCCCTGCATGATCCGGTTCATCTCTACAGAACTCAGGGGTCTTCAAAACTTGTTTTGAGGGAGGTAATCACTCACAGCAGAGCTGTGAGATTGTAGTTGACTGTGATAAAAAAACGTTTATTTCTGTATTTATTTATTTTATTTTTTTTCTGCTATCAGGGTTAGTTATCCTTTGCTAATGGCAGCAATCCTTTGCTAAAATTGTGTTTTTTACAAAGATTTGATGCTATAACTTTTCAGTTTATTAATTTTCAACTGTCATAACTTTTTCTGTGCTTCTTATAGGCACAGTACGTTTTCATATTATAGTAAATTACTTGAAAAGTATTTCCAAGTTGCTAGTTTATTTGCTAGTGTGTTAAACATGTCTGATTCAGAGGAAGATATCTGTGCTATATGTGCTAAAGCCAAAGTGGAGCTCAATAGAAATTTATGTACTAACTGTATTGATGCTACTTTAAATAAAAGTCAATCTGTATAAATTGAACATATTTCACCAAACAACGAGGGGAGAGTTATGCCGACTAACTCGCCTCACGTGTCAGTACCTGCATCTCCCGCTCGGGAGGTGCGTGATATTGTAGCGCCAAGTACATCTGGGCGGCCATTACAAATCACATTACAGGATATGGCTACTGTTATGACTGAAGTTTTGGCTAAATTACCAGAACTAAGAGGTAAGCGTGATCACTCTGGGGTGAGAACAGAGTGCGCTGATAATATTAGGGCCATGTCAGACACTGCGTCACAATTTGCAGAACATGAGGACGGAGAGTAATGGATGACCCGTGGACTGACTACACTTAACAGGAGAAATATAAATATGCTGCAGTGACCATGGGTCTGGTCTGAGATCAATTGCGCGCATAAAGCTGGCAAAAGTGGCACGCATGAAGCTTTAGATCACACACACTGCCCTGAGGTTGTTCAGCCCCATACATTTAGAAATATACTGCAGCCTGAATTGAGCCACTTGATTGCTAATAATAATAATAATAATAAATATATATATATATATTTATATTATTATTATTAAATTAACTGACTGGAACAAGGCCCTTTGCTGCCTGGCACCATATAATAAAGAACAAAGTGCTCAACATGTTTAGGGTGATGCAGCACAGAGAGAGAATACAACACAAACAAGTTAGCACATGGAGCCACAACTAATTATTCAAATGTTCAAACAATGTAAGTGCATTAATTTTATTTTCACCCTATTAAAAGTTTATAAAAACATTTTTTTTTCATTCATATGTCTTAGCTCAAATATCTAGGGAAGATGGTTCGCACCTTTATAAAAAGGAAATTTATGCTTACCTGATAAATTTATTTCTTTTACGATATGACGAGTCCACGGATTTCATCCTTACTTATGGGATTACGCCTCCTGGTCAGCAGGAAGTGGCAAAGAGCACCACAGCAGAGCTGTATATATATAGCTCCTCCCTTCCCTCCAACTCCAGTCATTCGACCGAAGTTAAGAAGAGAAAGGAAAAGCCAAAGGTGCAGAGGTGACTGAAGTTTAACAAAAATAAATACCCATCTTAGAAATGACAGGGTGGGCCGTGGACTCGTCATATCGTAAAAGAAATACATTTATCAGGTAAGCATAAATTTCCTTTTCTTTTACAAGATATGACGAGTCCACGGATTTCTTCCTTACTTATGGGATACAATACCAAAGCTATAGGACACGGATGAAAGGGAGCCAGGAACCTAAACGGAAGGCACCACTGCTTGAAGAACCTTTCTCCCAAAACCAGCCTCAGAAGAAGCAAAAGTATCAAATTTTAAAATTTGGAAAAAGTGTGAAGAGACGACCAAGTTGCAGCCTTGCAAATCTGTTCAACAGAAGCAGCGTTTTTAAATGCCCATGAGGAAGCCACAGCCCTAGTAGAATGAGCCGAAATTCTTTCAGGAGGCTGCTGTCCAGCAGTCTCATATGCCAAACGGATAATACTCTTCAGCCAAAAAGAAAGAGAGGTAACCCGTAGCTTTCTGGCCCCTACGCTTTCCAGACAAAACAACAAATAATGAAGATGATTGACGAAATTCCTTAGTCGCCTGCAAGTAAAACTTCAGGGCACGGACCACGTCCAAGTTATGCAACAGACGCTCCTTCTTAGAAGAAAGATTAGGACATAATGAAGGAACAATAATAATTTCCTGAGTAATATTCTTATTTGAAACAACCTTAGGAAGGAAACCAGGTTTGGTACGTAAAACCACCTTATCAGAATGGATGATAAGATAAGGCGAGTCACATTGTAACGCTGAAAGCTCAGAAACTCTACAAGCAGAAGAAATAGCAGCCAAAAATAAAACCTTCTAAGATAACTACTTAATATCTATGGAATGCATGGGTTCAAACAGAACCCCTTGAAGAACATTAAGAACTAAATTCAAACTCCAGGGTGGAGCAATTGGTCTAAACACAGGCTTGATTCTGGTTAGAGCCTGACAAAAAGACTGAACGTCTGGAACATCTGCCAAACGTTTGTGTAGTAAAATTGACAAAGCAGACATTTGTCCCTTTAAGGAACTTGTTGATAACCCTTTCTCCAATCCTTCTTGGAGAAAAAAGATAGAATCCTTGGAATCCTAACTCTACTCCATGAGTAGCCCTTGGATTTGCACCAATAAAGATATTTACGCCATATCTTATGGTAGATCTTTCTAGTAACAGGCTTACGTGCCTGAATCAAAGTATCAATGACCGAATCAGAGAATCCCTGCTTAGATAAAATCAAGCGTTCAATCTCCAAGCAGTCAGTTGCAGAGAAACTAGGTTCGGATGTTGGAAGGGTCCCTGAATGAGAAGGTCCTGCCTCAATGGAAGCTTCCATGGCGGCAGAGAAGACATGTCCACTAGATAGGCATACCATGTCCTGCGAGGCCACGCAGGCACGATTAGAATTACTGAAGCCCTCTCCTGTTTCATCCGAGCAATCACCCGGGGAAGGAGAGCAAACGGTGGAAACTCATAAGCTAGGCTGAACGGCCAAGGCATCTATCAGTTCGGCCTGAGGATCCCTTGACCTGGATCCGTATCTTGGGAGCTTGGCATTCTGACGAGACGCCATCAGCTCCAATTCCGGTCTGCCCCATCTGAGAATCAGGGTGGCAAAGACCTCCGGATGGAGTTCCCACTCCCCCCCGGATGAAACGTCTGTCGGCTTAAAAAGCCTGCTTCCCAGTAAGCCTGCTTCCCAGTTGTCCACTCCTCGGATGTAGATTGCTGACAGATAACAAGAGTGAGCCTCCGCCCACCGAATTATCTTGGATACTTCTGTCATCGCTATGGAGTTCCTTGTTTCTCCCTGATGATTGATGTAAGCCAGTGTCGTGATGTTGTTCGACTGAAAACTGATGAATTTGGCCGAAGCCAACTGAGGCCAAACCTGAAGCGCATTGAATATTGCTCTCAATTCCAGAATATTGATTGGAAGTAGAGACTCCGACTGAGTCCACACACCCTGAGCCTTCAGGGAATTCCAGACTGCACCCAAACCTAGTAGACTGGCGTCCGTTGTCACTATCACCCATGAGGGTCTGCGGAAGCACGTCCCTTAGGACAGATGATCCGGCGACAACCACCAAAGAAGAAAGTCTCTTGTCTCCTGATCCAGATCTATCTGAGGAGACAAATTTGCATAATCTCCATTCCACTGCCTGAGCATGCTCAGTTGTAGCGGTCTGAGATGAAAACGAGCAAACGGAATGGATGTCCATTGCCGCTACCATCAATCCTATGACCTCCATGCACTGAGCCACTGATGGCCGAGGATTGGACTGAAGGGTTTGGCATGTATTCAGAATCTTTAACTTTCTGACCTCTGTCAAGAAAATTTCATGGATATAGAATCTATTAGCGCTCCCAAGAAGGGGACCCTTGTCTGTGGAATTAATGAACTCTTTTCTAGATTCACCTTCCACCCGTGAGTCCTCAGAAAGGACAGAACCATGTCTTTATGAGACTTTGTCAGATGGTAAGACGACGCCTGGATCAGAATATCGTCTAGATAAGGCTCAACTGCAATACCCTGCGGCCTTTGTGAAGATCCTGGGTGCTGTGGCCAACCCGAAGGGAAGAGCAACAAACTGAAAATGTTTGTCCAGGAAGGCAAACCTTAGGAACTGATGATCCTTGTGGATAGGAATATGAAGGTATGCATCCTTCAAGTCCACGGTAGTCATATATTTACCCTCCTGGATCAATGGTAGAATTGTTTGAATAGTCTCCATCTTGAAGGATGGGACTCTGAGAAACTTGTTCAGACCCATTTTAGATCTCAAGAGTCTAAACGTTCCCTCTTTTTTGGGAACCACAAAAAGATTTGAGTAAAACCCCTGCCCCTGTTCTAGTATTGGAATGTGACAAATTGCTCCCATAGTAGAGAGGTCTTTTACACAACGTAAGAACGCCTCTCTTTTTATCTGGTCTACAGACAAGCATGAAAGAAGAAACCTCCCCCTTGGGAGAGCATTTTTCAATTCCAGTGAGTCCTGAACATCCCTTACCCAAGCCTGGGTAAAGAGAGAAAGTCTGCCCCCTACTAGATCCGGTCCCGGATCAGGGGCCGCCCCTTCATGCTGTCTTGGGAGCAGTAGTGGGCTTCTTGGGTTGTTTACCTTTGTTCCAAGCCTGGTTGGGTCTCCAGACGACCTTGGCTTGAGCAAAATTCCTGTCCTGTTTAGCAGAAGAAGAAGAAGCGGGGAATCCTTTGAAGTTCCGAAAGGACCTGAAAATTATTTTGTTTACCCCTCAGTTTAGCTGCTTTATCCTGAGGTAGGAGATGACCCTTACCTCCCGTAATGTCAGAAATGATTTTTTTCAAGTCAGGCCCGAATAGGGTTTTCCCTTTGAAAGGAATAGCTAAAAGCTTTGACTTAGATGACATCAGCAGACCAAGACTTTAAGCATAACGCTCCACGCACTAAAATGGCAAATCCGGCATTCTTAGCCGCCAACTTGGCAATCTGAAAGGCGGTGCCCGTAATAAAAGAATTAGCCAGCTTAAAGGGACATTATACACTCAATCTACACTGCTATCTACAATAGAGTTTTTTTCCATACTATTGTACTAATAGGGCTGCGCGTCTGAGCACGCAAAATTAGGCCCCGCCCACCGTGGGCGTAACTCGAGCCGTACTGAAAACCGCATGGGAGTAAAACATCATATCGGATTCTCACAACGTTAAAGCCATGTGCCCCTCCATACTCTCAATAATAAGCCATGTGCCCCTCCATACTCTCAATAATAAACGCAACTTCATGAAACGTTGCCCTCTCTCAAGACAGTTACAATGAAATAACAATGACAGCCCTTAGGCAGAAACCGCATCTCCCAGCGTTTAGCCCACACTGAGTACACACAAGTGAAAAACATACTGATATCAAAATAACGTTTGCATCAAGCAATCAATAAAAAAGGGAATTCCAGGTACACCATTTCCATACATATAGTGCATACTGCTTACCCCAACCCAGATAGGGAATAATGTCAGCTTGTTCTGATGTATCAAGTCTCCCCAGAAACAAATGACTGAAACATACCTCAATGCTGCTTGTAGCATGACACGGTTCTCCACACTGAAGATATTTCTTTACACTACCTTCAACTGCTCTGTGGAAACCAGCAGGATCTTAGATAATGTCTGCTAAGATCATCAACATCAGGGCAGAAAAATAATATGTCTCCACTCCTCTTGGGAATTAATTGACTGATGATTTCTCCCTGAGAAAAATAGTACTCACTGGCACCATTTTAAAATAAAAAAAACTTCTTGATTGAAGAATCTAAACTAACACCTCACTTTACCTCTTCCTATCACTAACACAGGCAAAAAGAATGACTGGAGTGGGAGGAAAGGGAGGAGCTATATATACAGCTCTGCTGTGGTGCTCTTTTCCACTTCCTGCTGACCAGGAGGCGTAATCCCATAAGTAAGGATGAAATCCGTGGACTTGTCATATCTTGTAAAAGAAATAGTAAATATAAATTGTATAAATCATACGGCAGAGAAACTCTGTCTATACTTACCTTTATGAGGCTGGTATCCAAGTGGTCGTGCAAGGCTCGCCTGGAGATCAAATTTGGACTTTTTGCTTGTAGTTGGAGTTTCTGTATTTTCAGCACTAAACTTAAATGGAGTGATAACTAAAGAGTAACAGAATGAAGAGTTAGATATTAAAACTAAATTTGACCTAGACTAGTGAGGTTATTAAACATGAGCCTAGATCAGGCTTAGAACTGGTGTTTTATGCACAAAATAAGTTAGAATCATATTTACAATATTTGTACCATGTGAGTAAGAAGAGGGCAAGTTTAGAATGTTCAAGCTTTGAAGATTTTAATTAGAATTTCTATTGTGGCAACTGAAGCTATTTGCCTTTATATATATTTTTGTATTATAGAAAGAAGAAACCTACCTTTAAAAGTCAGTTATGCTAACATTGTAGGTTGTATAAGGCGTACTAAAAAGTATAGTGTAAAATGTTACTAGCACCACAGGCTAAACATACCTTGCTGACTGGATTTCTCTGCAGAAATGTTCATGTCACCCTTTCTGATGGCAGACAGGGATCTCCTGATATCACTACTAGGAGTGACTGCTACAAAGCAAGAGGACTTCCTGGATGGGGTCTTAATAAGAGATCTCTTATGCTCATTATCTTTTGTTGCCTCAGAGAACCTGAATTAGCAGAAACAAACCAAGTTAACTGCAGTTTTTAAGATTCGGTTTGGCTTAAAATGAAATTTTGATGCTAAAGTGCCCGGTTTTTAAAAATTTGATTAAAAACAGGGGCACTTTAATTCGTCAAAATTTACATTTCACTTGTGTTGTGAAAAAATACTTACCTTTTAATCTTTAAAGCCGCTTCAGCTTCCTCCGCCCGTCGCAAAGCCTCTTCCTGGGTCTAAAATGAGGACTCCAGCTACCTCCAATCACGGCGTTGAATCAGACACCGATTCCACCTGGGGGGGGGGGGGGGGGGAAGCCGTGATTGGAGGATGACCCATCCATAATTTCTGACGTCAGAAATGGCTTGCGACAACCGGGGGAAGGTGGAGCGACTGTCAAATTTTAAAAGGTAAGTATTTTTTCACAACGAGTGAAATGTAAATTTTGATGAATTAAAGTGCCCCTGCTTTTAATCGAATTTTTAAAAAGCGGGCACTTTTGCATCAAAACTTACATTCATTTTAATGTGCATTGTGAGTTTATAAGTCACGTAGACTATCAGAACATAACAAAAAGTTAAGCGTAAGACATTTGCTGTAACCCGACAAATAATACCATCTTGTCAGACTATAGTTTGTAAAAATAGATTCAAAAACAAGACTGAAAACATTACTCAAAAGAGGAAGCAATTATTTCATCACTATCTTTTAAATGGTAAAAACTGCCTGAAGTTCACTCCTATGAGTAGCATTTAAAGGACCAGTCAACACATTAGATTTGCATAATCAACAAATGCAAGATAACAAGACAATGCAATAGCACTTAGTCTGAACTTCAAATGAGTAGTAGATTTTTTATATAACAGATTTCAGTTATGTATATTTCCACTCCCCTTGTACTATGTGATAGCAATCAGCCAATCACAAATGCATATACGTATAGTCTGAATTCTTGCACATGCTCAGTAGGATCTGGTGATTAAAAAATTGTAAAAATAAAAGACTGGGCACATTGTTTTTAATGGAAGTAAATTGGAAAGTTGTTTAAAATTACATGCTGTATCTGAATCATGAAAATTTAATTTAACCTGAGTGTCCCTTTAAGAGAAATATGAAAGGGTGCAGTGGTTTCTTGTAATTTTACATTGAAAAATGAAATGTAAGTTTTTTAATGTAACATTTGCTATAATAGTTCAACGCTTTTATCATCAAATACATTTGATATGGTTTTTGTGAAAATAAAATCTTTATTACAGCACCTAATATTATCTGTCTAGAAATATTTCCATTTAAATTTGGCGTTAACAAATTGTATGCAAGTGTTCAGATGATCACTCTATTTGCCATCTCAAGCTATTGTTGAATTCTTTACTCCGATTTTAAGCTTGGTTCTGACCTCTGCCTTTTGTTTATTGCCTACACATGACTCTGTTCCGATTTAGTTATTTGTATTTCTCCTGTTTCCTCATCTAAGTTTTCCATATTATAAATAACAAAAAGGTAGCACATAGTAAAAGGGAATATATAAAAATTAACCTGCGTCCAAGCTACAAGTAATTCATATACATGCATTACTTAAAGGGACAGTCTACTTGAATTTTTTTATTGCTTAAAAAGATAGATAATCCTTTTAATCCCCATTTTTACATAAACACATATTAATACACTTTTTACCTCTGTGATTACCGCGTATCTAAGCCTCTGCAAACGGCCCCCTTATCTTAGTTCTTTTGACAAACTTGCATTTTAGCCAATCAGTGCTGACTCAAATAATTCCACGGGAGTGAGCACAATGTTATCTATAGGACACGCATGAACTAGCACTATTTAACCATACTATGGTTAAATGAACTAGCACTATTTAACCATAAGAGGTAGCTTCAATATTGATGAGATGTTAAGATATATACCGCTCGATTATAAGACTGTTTTTTTCAGGGAAAAAAAAAAACAAAACTCTGAAAAACCGACATCATCCTATAATCGAGCCTGAAACCGGAAACATTCATAATGAATAGACACCAGCCCCTGTCTTCACTACAGTATAACTGTAATTAACCATGCAGTGAGTCATAGCTCAGTAGCCGCTAGATTTACCTTTAACCGGCCCCTGTCTCTTCCCTACAGTAAAATTAAAACCACAGAGACCAGGTAGTAGTAGCAGCAGCTAGATTCCATGCAGCTAAAGGACCAACAAACTCACATCACAGACAGAAGCCATGTGACTGTAGTGAGTAGCATGATTATTTGGTCCTTTAGCGAACTGGATCATTCTAGCTGCAGATTAGCTACCAGGTAAAACCAGTAAATGTGAGGTGACAGCTTACTGAAATGAGGATAATTCATGATGAGGGGGAGCAGCTCAGCTGTGGGTGCAGCAGAGTGAGGGGTTCAGAATTAAGGATTAAGAGGGTGAAGGTAAGGACACAGAGGGGGCTATTTGTGAGGCAAAGGAGACGCGTCTTATAATCAAGGTCTTTATTTTTTTTTTCTTCTTCAATAATATCCACAGTTGGGGGGGGGGGGGTCGTCTTACAATCAAGCAAATACGGTACTTTGAATATTGTCTAATGTGAACATTGATTCCTGTACATACACAGTTATGATATAGAATAATGTAAAGTATAGTAATATAAAGTGGAAATCTATATAACACAGAGTATGCCAAATGTGTATAGGTTCTTTTTTTTCTTTAATTACCATTTTCTGTAACATTTCAATTTGGAATGTATTCTTCTTTTATTGTTAAAGGGACAGTAAACACCAGAATTTTTGTTTTTTTAAAAAAGGTAGATAATCCCTTTATTACCCATTCCCCAATTTTGCATAACCAACAGTTATAATTATACACTTTTTACCTCTGTGATTACCTTGCATCTATGGCTCTGCAAACTGCCCCTTATTTCAGTTCTTTTGACAGACTTGCATTTTTAGCCAATCAGTGCTTGCTCCTGTCAAAATGCTTTCAAATTAGAGGTGGCCTTCAAGGTCTAAGAAATTAGCATATATACCTCCTATAGTTAGCTTTCAACTAAGAATACCAATAGAAGAAAGCAAAATTGGTAATAAAAGTAAATCGGAAAGTTGTTTAAATTACATGCCCTATTTAAATCATGAAAGTTTTTTTTTTTTTTTACTTGACTGTCCCTTTAAATAGGGCAATACGAGAGGGAGGAGCTTGGTGAGCTGCAGAGCAGACGTGCTGATACAGAGCTCTTGCACAAAAAGCTGTTTAAAGTGTTGTTTTCAGCGATAATAAGTACACAAATCTCCATAATAACATCAGGGAAGCATCTGGGAGATTGTAGATAGCACTTCTGGGACGTATTTTTAATGCAAAAGAGGATCCGAAGCCAGGCCGACTAGGAGTTCCGGAAGAGGTAGCAGGAAAGTCCGGGGCTTCGGCCTATATCGGCATTCATACAACATCATTACGGATCGACTGAAAGGACAGTGACAAACTGAGCCGGTTGTAGCCGGAATAAGAGAGGAGACTTCTTCCAGGCAAATAAATCGCGGAGTGAGCGTAAGACACTTTACTCCAGGGGTGTCCAAACTTTGCTTTCCAGAGGTTTTGGAACTACATTTCCGATGATGCTCAGCCAGCATTTTATCTAGCTGAGCATCATGGGAAATGTAGTTCCAAAACCTCTGGAGAGCAAAGTTTGGACACCCCTGCTTTACTCCTTCGAACACTCGATAATAAATACCTTGGGCTGCGGCCTGCACGTTACAGCACAGAGCATTACGATGCACATGAACTTTGGCTAACAGAGAGGTTATGTAATTAGGACATTATTGGGAAAGAACGATATATAGAGGAACTCTCTCCTGCATAGGGGCTCTCACAGTCAGCACTCACAGATTGGAAACATACAAAGGTGCAGAGGGGTCTGCAGTGAGGGAGACTTAGCAGGCGGGAGAAGACGCCATTTTCCGAAACAAGATCTAATGTGAGTGCAAATTTGATATATTTGGACAGTCTCCTTATAAGGCTCCCTTTTTCCAAATTCTCTACCTGAGCTGTGGAACTCTGTAGCAGCGGCTTAGGAATACCTATAGAGAATTCACAGGAGCCTATAGGTCACCAGACAAGAGAGACTCCTTAACATATCTATATCACCTCCTTAAAAGCACGATGTGATATTGACTGCAGTCTCGACATCCATCTTGCCTGACAACTGATCCAAATGTACCCTACAAGTAGAGGGTTATTATAAACATGAACGCACAACCCTAAATAGTTCCCATAAATCCTAAGAGCAAGCAAGCACAAGTAATATTGAACACCTAGGCTCCCCACAACGTTAAACCCCAATTAAGAGATACCATCTATCATATATCACAAAATGAAGAATAAATCACAAACAGTGAAAGAATGCCTATCGAGATCTCAATCTAAACAAAAAGGTCTAGATAAAGGTAATTCCCCTATGGCAACTAGTTCACCAACACAGAGCACTGAGAAATCTGGGGAACCCAGAACAGAGGAAACTAACAAAGAGCTCCTGTCCCAAATTAAGTCATTGTTCCAAGAAGAATTTAAAATGGCCCTATCTGAAATCAAACAAGACCTCAGAGAGATAGGTGGGAGAACCGCTGAACTGGAAGAAAAACTGGATAGTGTGACCGAGGAAATCCCCATACTCAGAAACTCGATACAAGATAACTCTGCATACGTCCGTAGACTTGAAGAACAGATTGAAGATCTGGAAAACAGATCACGTAGATCTAACCTAAGAATCCGAAATCTTCCGGAGACTTATAATAATCTAGAGGAAACAGTGACTGAACTATTTGTACAGTTAGTTCCAGATATTGAGCCAACCATGTTGCTGATGGATAGGGTCCACAGGGCCCTCAAAAGAACACAACAAATGCCACCAGAGATATCATCTTAAAACTACACTATTATCACATTAAAGAACGGATTCTAAAAGCAGCTAGAGACAAAAGATGTATAGAATTCGAAGGACACAATATTCAAATCTACACGGACCTTGCCCCAATAACACTCAGGAAAAGAAGGGATTTGAAACCCATCACTGCTGCTCTTACGAAGGAACATATAAAATACAGATGGAACTTCCCCTTCAAATTAGCCTTCACGCACCAGAATGGGAATTACAGCTGCGCTACCCTGGAGGAAGGAAAGGCTTTATTAGATCGATTACAAATTCAAAATGACATTACTACTACTTCTGCAAGCTCAGCGCCCCCCAGGAAATCTTTTCAAAAAGAGTGGACCCCAGTCGGGAGGAATGGAAAAGCAAAGAAACAAAAGATTAACCCCAGCAAAGATCTAGGGGAAGAAGATTCTGATGAAGCCACTGATTCTCCAACATGAGACCAAGGCTAAAATAAGAAGCTAAGAATATCTCAGGACTAATTCTCAAGATGAAAGGTCTAACCCACTGAGTTGGGGCAAGGCCTATATGGTAACATCCTTTTGTTTGAGACTCATTATTACTGAGTTCATGTTGATTTTATTAACCAGTTCTAGGTTAAAATGTTTACTAGTTAAAGCCCTTAGGCATAACTCACCACAGTGAGGTAAAACCCCCTGACTCCCCGCTATCCACAGTTGAGCTTTACCCCAATGAGGTTCCTACGCTAAAATTATAGATAAGGGACATTATTGGCCCCTCCCACCTTTAAATACCAACCTACCTCAAAAGGGCCCTCAGGATTATAACGTTCAATATCATTTAATAAACAAGTAATTTACACTCTTAGGATTTGTTCAACACCCCCCACCCCCCTCCATTATTCCCCCCCCTCCCCCCTCCTAACCCACGTTCATGTTAAGCACTTGATCAGGTAAATGTGATTTAACATTTATATGTTAAGTCATGTATATGTCTTTATCTCTAACATTTATTTGTATTTCATTTTTGTTTCAATTATGGTCACTGATCTCTAGGTCACTTCTTACTGGTAAGATGGGTCAGAAGGTTGATGTTACTTTTGTAATGCTTGTTGAAATATTATATGTTTTGCTAAACCTTTTCTCTATCATTCATGAAGGCTTGATTACAACTCCTCTACAGAAGCTGAGCTTGGCCTGGTCCATGAAACCCCTCCTCCAACTCAGAGACCACGATGCTCCCCTCACAGACTCACAGGTACTTTTCTAAAGAAGTTCTCCCTAACACCACAACATGCCCATAAAGATAATATCACATAATGTCAGAGGGTTAAACTCCGACATCAAAAGGAAAAAAGCAATCCTAGAATACAAGGCACTCGGGGCTAAGATAACAATGTTACAGGAAACACACTTCACATCAGCATACACGCCCACATATTGGGATAAGGCTTAGATATAGGGTAGATATTTAATAATACAAGGTTCAATACAAAACACCCCAATCCTATTAGTTAACGTATATGCCCCCAATGAATCACAGGCTAACTTTATCTCTAAACTTAGCAAGCACCTAACCCTTTGGAAGAGATATAAAACTATAGTAGGAGGTGATTTCAATATCACTATGAATGACAAAATTGACAGATCCTCGCAAGCACATACGCCCCCTAACTCACTTACAAAACCAAGTAGAATCTTACTGGACTTCACATTAGACCACAACTTGATAGATTGCTGGCGAGCCCAGAATAATGATGCTAGAGATTACACATACTATTCGCCTATGCACTCCTCACAGTCCAGAATAGACTATATCTTTGTAAGTCAAATCTTAGTGCCATTGCTTAATGACACGTCAATCACAAATTGCTCCTGGTCCGACCACTCCATAGTGGAAATCACCCTCGCAGGATTGATTAATCCACATAGGACTAAATCTTGGACTCTAAATGCATCCCTGCTTAAAGAAGGGCCAGAACTAGAAAAGTTAAAACAGCAAATATTTGAATTTATTACTATTAACAATAACTCCACACAAAACCCCTCCCTTGAATGGGGAGCACTGAAAGCTTATACACGAGGCTTACTCATGGCCGAATCTAGAAGACAAAACAAGATCAGAGAAACTAAAACACTAGACTTAAAAGCAGAAACAAACAGGCTACGATCGCAGCTCGGGCTTAATCCTTCTCGCTCCTTAGCCAATCAACTTAAAACTAAAAATGCATAATTAGACTCACTTCTAAACAAGGAGGCAGCTAGATCAATAAAAATAGTGGACACACAATACTACATCTATGGCAATAAGCCGGACCGAATGCTAGCTAACAAATTGAAAGATATAGTGAAAACCACTACAGTCCCACAGATACAAGCCCCAAATAACAAGATCACCAATGACCCTCAAGACATAGCGAACCTATTTGCAGACTACTATGGCAAACTGCATAACATATCAACAACACACAAAGAGAGGGACAGAGCTCTAGATTTTTCATCCTTTCTCGGAGATAGCACACTACCAACCGTCACCACAGAAGATCTTGACTCCCTAAATAGACCCATAACTCCAGAGGAAATAACACACAGTATAAAGAATCTTAAAAGATCCAAAGCCCCAGGACCTGATGGCTATCCTGCCATCTTTTACAAAATATTGCATCCTATTTTAGTACCCCAACTAGTTAAAGTATTTAATGCTATGATGCAAGGCAAGGAAGTTCCCAGAGAAATGTTGATGGCCCGGATCACAGTGATCCCAAAACCAGGAAAAAACAAACAACATTGCCAAAACTACACACCCATTTCCCTTATCAATCAGGACATTAAACTATTTACCAAAATCTTAGCAAACCGACTAAACCCACTTCTTACTAAATTAATCCACCCAGATCAAGTAGGATTTATCACGCAGAGAGAAGCCCCAGACAACACGAGAAAAATTATCAATTTGATTAATATAGCCTCGGTAGAAAGAATGCCTTCTCTGTTCCTCTCATTGGATGCAGAGAAGGCATTCGATAGAATTGACTGGGACTATATGTTCACGGTCCTAGAAAGAGTAGGCATCACAGGATCATTTTACGACGCCATCAAAACACTATATTCATACCCAACAGCTTATGTTAAATTGTCAGGCTACCAATCAAAACCCATACACGTTAACAACGGAAATAGACAAGGTTGTCCACTATCCCCACTTTTATTCGCTCTGAGCATAGAACCGTTAGCCATCAAGATCAGAGAAAACCAGGATATCTCTGGCATTCAGGTAGGCCAAACAGAACATAAGATCTCCTTATTTGCTGACGACGTGATCTTGACATTAACTAAACCCTTACTCTCCCTCCCCCCAGTATATAAATTAATACAACAATTTGGATCCCTATCGGGATATAAAATAAACGAAGAGAAATGTGAAGCCCTGGGAGTCGGTATCCCAAACCACACTAAAAAATTAATGGAACTTAACTTTTCATCCAGATGGCCAAAGAAGTCCATTAAATATTTAGGAATCAACTTATCTAATAACATACACTCTTTATACCAGCTGAACTATCTGCCCATGTTTAAAAACATTAGAGCCCTAATCACAAAATGGATGAAACTCAAAATCTCATTCTATGGAAGAATTATCTCTACTAAGATGTCCTTACTACCTAAGCTGCTCTACCTATTTCGCTCCTTACCCATATCTCTTCCTCTATCAGACTTGCAAAAACTCCAGAAGGACATCTTAAAATTTGTGTGGCAGGGAAAAAGAGCGAGAATCAATAAGAAACTTATGTGTACTACTAAGGGAGATGGGGGGGTGAGTCTCCCAAACCTAATATCATATTATTATTCGGCCCGCACTGCCCAAACCCTACATTGGTTCAATATCAACAATAACTCACAATGGGTAAACATTGAAGCCAACGTTATGAACACCACACCATTATCTAACCTCTTATGGACCCCTGACACCACAACTACTCGCAAAAAATGCGAATATATCGCAATCCAACACACCTTACACATCTGGAAAACACTAAACTCCAAATTCCCCCTACTTAATAGGAGATCGATGATCACCCCCTTGATAACTAAAACTACCTCTTTTGATAAAACCACACAACAGAAATGGCGTAATAGAGGACTTTATAGAATTGCAGACATATATAAAGAAGGTAGGATGATTACATACGAACAATATCAGGCTTTAGATCACGAAGACAGGAATATTTGGTATCACTACCTCCAATTAAAATCCAGAGCACAGCAAGATATGGGGGGAGAGAGGGTCCCAACAAGTACCACACTAGAGAGGCTCTGCCTAGCGGATCACCAAATCAGGGGGGGGGGAATATCTACCTTATACACACTATTCAATAGCGCACCTCTAGATAGTAAACCACCCATAATGTTAAAATGGGAAAATGACATGGGGAGAACCTGGTTAGTTAGGACGTGGAGGGAGGCCTTAGCTAATGGCTTATCTTTCTCGCAAAATGCGACCCTCAGGGAAAATTTCCTTAAGGTGGCTTTCAGATGGTATTTATTCCCAACTAGATCAGGTGATAGAGGTGACCCACTATCCAAACTCTGCTATAGAGGATGTGGCGAACTTGGGACATACCCACACATGTGGTGGGACTGTAGAAACGTTAGGGAGATTTGGAGTCATACATCTGCTCTTCTGAGTGATATTTTCCAAAAACCAATAACTTTGTCAATGGAGCAGGCCTTACTCCACTTCCCGATCCCAGGAATTTCCAAGCACAATAATAAGCTAGCTAGGTGGATATGTACAATTGTTAGACTGGGCATAACCCAATTCTGGAAAGAAACCCCCCCTAGTTTTGAAATGATAAAACAAAAAATGATATTTCACTTCGATATGGCGAGCTCCACAGCAGAATATCTAGATGATAAAAAAACATTCCTTCAACAATGGGAGCCCTTTATACATTATTATGAAGCCCTGAGGAGGAGAGGGGGGGGGGGGGCAGGAATGGACCGGGCCGGGCAATGCATTTAAGAAACAGCACCACTATCCCCCCTGGGGGTAGAGACAACTTCAAATCTGTATATTGTATTACATGTGATTGTAGAGTCTTTTCAATGTACTGAGTGACCTCTAAATGCTGGAATTTGTGACCAATGTTTATTATTTATTGTAAATGTTAAAATTTATGAATAAAAATATTTTCAACATAAATAGGGCAATACATGCTGTATGTTTTTGTTTTTTTTCTGTTATGATCCTCTGATATATTAAATTGATTTGGATTATAAAGAAATACTATAAAAAAATAATGACTTAGAAATCAGTTTACGAGCCTACTTAGGTTTAGCTTTCATCAAAGAATACTAAGAGAACAAAGCAAATTTTAAGATAAAAGTGAAGTGGAAAGTTGTTTAAAATTGCACACCCTATCTGAATCATTAACTTTACTGTCCATTCAAATTCCCAGTAAGGCACCTCTTCTTCATCAATCACTTGGCTTTGTGTAAAAACAACCAAACAATCTAAAAGATAAAGGAAGGGGCGCCTAGAGGTGCAAATCTTCCCCTCCAAACTGTCCTAACTGCTGATTCAGCAACATGGCAGATGCACATCAATTGGGGAGTAGTTTCAGAACTTTTTTCTTTCTCTATTATTGTAGAAGACTTGAATCATGAGGCACCACTTCTATCTTGCTTACAGCAGATTTTAAATAAAAAAAGAATTCACACACTGGTGTGCTATTCCTAGGTTAAAGGGACGGACTAGTCAAAAATACACTTTTGCTTTGTTCTCTTGGTATTCTTAGTTGAAAGCTAAACCTAGATAGGCTCATATGCTAATTTCTAAGTCCTTGAAGGCCGCCTCTTATCTGAATGCTTAAATGCAAGTCTGTCAAAAGAACTGAGATAAGGGGGGAGTCTACAAAGGTTTAGATACAAGGTAATCACAGAGGTAAACAACATAAATTATGCTTACCTGAGGTGCTCTTTGCCTCCTCCTGCTGGCCAGGAGTGATATTCCCACTAGTAATTGAATGACGTTGTGGACTCTCCATATCTTAGGAAAGAAAAAGGGATTATCTATCTTTTTAAACAGTAAAAATTCTGGTGTAGACTGTCCCTTTAAATACCTTGCTAAATGAAAATGATGGATTGCCTCAGTGTGACCACATCTGTCATGTGTAGAGCTCTTGTCTCAGGATATGTCTAATGATAATTGTCCTTGCATGCACTGGTCGGTTTACTGCATGTTATAGGGTACAAAGCTTAAAAGGGACATGAATGTCAGAATTAATCTTTCACAAATCAAATAGAGCATGCCATTTTAAGAGATTTTTTTAAATTTACTTCTATTATAAAATTTGTTTTGTTCACTTGGTATTTTTGTTTAAAAAAACAAAAAAACAAAGCAAGCACTCTGACAGGCTTAGGGGCAGTAATGCACTACTTGGACCTATCCGGTGATTGGTGGCTACACACATATGCCTCTTGTCATTGGCTTACCAGATGTGCAGCTAGGACCCAGTATTCTGTAACTGACTGAACACCTTTGCATTTAGAGCATTGTTTAATCATGTCCCTTTAATTTTGTAGTTTTCATCTTCAATTATCTAATTCATTTGTAACTGCAAGCCAATGCTATAAACAATGCGGTTAAAAAACGTTTAATGTGGCAGCCTTCAATTATACTATGTACTTTAATAACCAAAATAAAGCTAAATTCAAAAATATGAATCATTCTATAATAGATTTATCTTGTTCACATATTTCAAATAAGATGGTAGTTTCACAATTTACTGTTTTAATTTGATTACCTGACATTCATTTTGGATGAAGAAAATACAGAAGGTTTGAATACAGATCTATCAACCAGAATACTCTTGTTAGTCGTACTAATACGAGTGGAGGATCTCTTGTTGACAGGTGTACAAGCAGGGGATACCTCATGCGCCTTTGGCTTGGGGCTCTTTAAAGACACCCTGCCCTTCAGAGTTTTCTACAGGATAAAAAGGTTACTTAGTGTATTCACGTATATTCAGTTCTTTAAGCAACAGTAAAAGTTATTTGATCAATGTACTATTACTTTATTTTATATAGTTACGCAAAATTCCATAGCGCTGGATTTAATATTTTATATATAATCTTTCTATAAAATTAACTTTTTAATGCCGTTCTATTCCGTCATAAATACACTGGGCTTTAAAGCCGTTATGACGGAATAGAACGTCATAGCTAACGGCTATTCTGAACCCTTCTGTGCTTCCAGGATTTGATTGCGGTCTGCTGGGCGTTCTTAGGGTTGTAGGGACGCCCCCCAGACGCAATCCAATAATTGAAATCTCACGATCGTATGCATGATCGCGTGGTTTCAATTTGTCTACATTGGAACAGTTGTTCCGGTGTAGGCACTTTAGCCCTGTCACGAAAGGGTTAAAGCCTCTGAATTTATACAGATTGAATTGGAATCACATGGCTAACAACAAATACAGTATGTTTCTTACATTAGCCTGAAATTTTTAATTAAAAAAAATAAATCAAATGGAAGTGAAGCTTTATTTCTCTCACAAGATAAAACAACAAACAAAAAAACCCTCAGGTATAGGAAAAGATATAGATGTCATGAACATATTTTTTTATGGCAATAAATAAGCAGGCAACATTGTTACAGAAATAACAAAAACACTACCTTTGAACTGCTGACAGGTGTTTTCTCAATAAGTTTAAGAAGGTTTGTTTTCTTGGCTAACATCTGTAGTAAAGAGTTGAATCAAAATTTTAATTATCATTGGTATACTTGAGTGAGGATTTTTTTTTTTAATTATAATCTGTAATTTCAAGTTATGATGTAGATAACACTAGATGACCATCACTGCTTAATATTTTTTTTTTCCCACTTAGAAATATAAAAAGTGTGCACTCATTTTTAGATAAATATCTACAGATATATCATTCCTGTGAGAGCAGTTGTCAACCTACATATAATATCTGCAAAAACAAGGAAAGCAAATGAAATTATACATTTTCTTAAACACGCATTTTTACAAGATTTTCTATCATCTTGATTTAAAGCTAATCAGAAATTATAGGTTAGAAAATTGGAATTATGATGCGTATGTAAAATTTGATTTTAAAATGGATTTATCAATTTCCTAACATACAACTAACACAAGACTTGCATCATATAGAAACGACTAAAGTAGTAAATAGAGAGCGTTTTATCATCATGAGTGGCTAAATGTTTCTTCTTATGGTACAAGTTAAATGCCTGACTAAGCGTGCCGTCTTGTTTTGAGTTACCTTCACCTCTTGGATGGAGCTGCCCACTGCATCCAGACGTTTTTGCTTTCGTGCCATGTACTTGTCTATGGATTCCATTTTTTTGAAGTGAGCCTCGTGTAACTTTTTAAAGTCTGTTAAAAGAAAAAAGAAAGAAGATTAATACTAAAACTGTGAATAAACATAAGAAAATAGATTTCATATGCCTGCAGCTATCAACTTACTTGGTGTGGTGGGTTTTGATCCAGGTTTAGACAAGCTTCCAGCATATCTTGGTATCTTGCCATTAGGGGTGGCCCCATTAGCAGCAGAGGCTGTTAACACAGAAAAGTATTAGTGTTAGTTAGATCTCTGGATTATGCAGCAAAAACGAAAGTGGTAAGCAATTGTATATATTAAAAAAAAAAAAAAAAAAAAAAAAAAAAAAAAAGGACAAACCCTAAAGAATATTGCAGCAAACGCTTAAAGTTGTGGCCATAAAAAAAATATAAAGTTGGTTATAAAGGGAAATGAGTTGTTGCTGTCATTTTCAGGACAGATCATCATTACAAAAACACCTTTACAATTAGTTATTTGGCATTTGCCTTTTTTGTTAAAGCTCAAGTAAATAGTTTATTTTTAAACAATCTTGAGAAATTGTACATATGTAAACCAGAGCTTAACAAATCCATTACTATAGGTCACTATGGGGTCTAAAAATTAGGTGTGGCTCTGACAAGTTGGCCCAATAGGAACCAGGGGAGCTAAGGAAGATAAATGTTTCCTGATAGATAAGTGGTAACACAAAAAGGTATATATAATATAACATGTACATAAAAGATCATGGTACGGCCCATAACAATATTGTTCCTAACACACACACTGTTGTTTTCTAAGGAGAATACGATCTACTATAAAGAAATCCTCTGACAAATTTTGAAGGGAGATCATGGGGAGAAAAAATATAAAATAAAATATATATATACCCGGCTACTAATTGTCTAGTGTTGAAGAAACGTCGCCCAGCCCTGATGTAAAGAGACAACACTTTGAAAAACACCATTTAAAAAGGTACAGTCTAGACCCAATACATAATTTTAATTACTTGTTATTACATACCAAAAAAGCATCCTACAACTGGTCCCACATCTATAACCTTGTAAGAAGTACATGAAACATTTATGTTAGGAGCCGAAAATGGCCACCAAGCTCTGCCCACCTATTGTGTATATATTTTGGTATGTTAAGTTTCTCCAATAAAGATCGACTCGTGGATACGGTTTCCTACTTGCACACACTGATTTGCGCATGTACAATTTGAAACAGCTAACTGAAAAATATTAAACATGCATTGCTATACAATCATACAAAAAAACAGCAAACTGAAGAAGAAAGCTTTTAGAAGTAGTGAGTCTAGAGTGTCCCTTTCTAGTGGAAATGTCCAGTCTTGTGTGTTAAAGGCACTGAAATAAATCAAACATAGGATTTGAGGACAAGAGTTATTTTGTTCCATTTACACAAACATACATTTAGATCGGCTTGGACTCCTTTTCTTGCTTTGTGAAGCAGCCTGGTTATCTCCCTCAGACTCTGTCCAGGATCTTTTTCTTTGTTTTGTTTCAGAAAATGGGCTTTTCCTTTTTACTTCAGCTTTCTCCTCAGCGTGGTCTCTCTTCAAATAAGAAACAAACTCTTTTTACCATTAACAGGCAGCTGACTAACATTAAATTTAGCAGACTATTATTTAATCTAACATTCAAGTAACATTTTTTTTATACTTTAATCATTTTAGGGTCATGCACATTGATTTGATATGTGGGTCTGGGTTACCAGTGTAAAGCACTGCAAAGGAATAGCCATATCCTTATTATATCTTAGGGTGACCTTGGGTATGTGGGCAGGAATATGTAACGATCATGTCTGACAGTGCCAAATATCCTAAGAGTTAAATTTACCTGTTGGTGACCAATCTCCAAGGGATTAATCACAGGTTCATTCACTACATCATCATCATCTTGCAATTTCAATAAGATTTCACTTTGGATGGTCTTCTGGTCCTTACCACGACGGTGAGTGACATGAGATCCAGTAACTTGACACTCCTCTTGGCTACTATTTAATTCATCAGCATCAGAAGAATTGGTCTCTGAATCCTAGTAAATCAGAATCATTTTAATATTTTTTCTAGTGTATACCCAACGTCTAAACAGGACTAATGTCATGCAACAAAATGGATGGGTTTTTTTAGTAGATGAAAGCTTAAAATATATTTGTATCTAATTGCTCCAATAAAAAGTATTATTATACCTCACTTGTGTTCATTTCTTAAAACAATAGTATTTTCTCCCAATTATCAATAGCTAACCATGGCTCGCTATGTGTAGTATGTAGCTGGTTTAGTCAAAGAGCAGCCTTTTGCAATATAGTTTGGTAACAGCATTTGACTGCCATCTTCTCTAGAGAGTGAAGCATTTTGTTAATAGCAAAAGCACAAGTATTTACCAGCGAAATAAATAGTAAAGTACACTGCAATCATTTGTTTTTATTACATTAAATATACAGGAATTTTGAGTTTGTTTTAACTGCCAAAAACCTTTGTTAAAGTGACATCATGGTTATCAGATATGTTTACATTAGAATAAGCCGAGTATGCTAGGGGTTAAACATTAGATTTAGGAGACACAAAGAATATGGTGGAGCCAGGGAAGGGCATTTGTTTACAAGCATGCAGAATAATCTAAAAAGGCCAAGTATAAAATACCGTCAGCCGAGGCTCCCACCTATGTCAAGCACAGAACATGCGCACTGCTATGGAATAAAAAGACATTACTGCTGTAATCTAGTAATACTTTAAAATAAGTTCAGGCTTGAAATACTGTATCTGCCCTTTGGGCGCTCTAATATGAATTAATAAATGTTTGAATTAAATAGAATTTTTCATGAAAATTACTTATGTTTAAATCTGTGCTATGTAGATTAAGCTGATCTATTGAACCAGGCTCTACTTAAAGGGATATGAACCCAAATTTTATCTTTCAGGATTCCGATAGAGCATGCAATTTTAAGCAACTTTCTAATTTACTCCTATTATCAATTTTCTTCGTTATCTTGCTACTTTTATTTGAAAAGCAGGAATGTAAGCTTAGGAGATGGCCCATTTTTGGCTAAGCACCTGGGTAGCGCTTGTGGATTGGTGGGCAAATGTAGTTTCATTTGCCTTTAAGTGCAGTTTGTAGTATTTGAATTAATATAGTTATATAAAACCATTTTGTTTTTTAAAACTTAAAACATTTTACACAAAAAAAAATTAAAATCACTGTAGTTCTGTGCTGTGTGATATGTGGAGCTACAGCAATGTCCTTCGTACGGATCCAGGATCCAAGAGTGGAAAGGGAGATATTTTTTAGAATTAAATACTTCCAAAAAAAAAAGGACCATTTTGAAATTAAGGAATATTGGTAATTTTTAAAATAAAAGTTATACAAAGTCTGATTTTGTTTTTGGGTGGGGGCTATAAAAAAAATGATATGATACACACATATATATATATATATATACACACACACACACACTTCCTAAATGTGAATATCAATATATAACAATACCTGTGCACTAGTATCTGCTCTGGTCTCCGGGTGGAAATGTGCCTTTAAAGCCTTCAGGAGTTTATCAGCCTATTAAGAAACAAAATAAATACATTTTTCAGTGTCAAGCGAAACACTTAAAAACTTACATATGATTTAAGGCTGTGGTTTCAGAAGATCTAGTAATCACTCAGACATGTGCATTGGGCTATTTCATTAGCACACAAAGTCGTCCACTATCGACATTTCACTCTTTTCAGAGGGGGATTTCTTCTTGTGAAAGTGCAACACATTTAGATTTGCACTTTCACCAGAAGAAATCCTGCTCCGAAAAGAGCCAAATGCCGCTAACGGCAGACTTATTCTTTAGAGTATGTATTTTTAACACTAGCAACTTTGTGTTTAATCCTCAAAAAGGGTTGCAGGGGTTAAATACAGAGTTTCAGGGTCACTAGTGCTAAAACAAATTAGAAGGTGTCATTTTTTTCACTACAATGCCTCTTAAACTACTCAATTTACTTTTTTTCCTACAAACAATTGTTATTAATGTAGTTGACTGTCTTAATTAAATGGCCATTAAAGTGCAAATATTACATTTGCTAATTTGATAGAACATGTAATTTTAGCACCAGCGACACAGCAAGCTGGTTGTGTGACTGCCGCTGCCCATTGGCTCACCAACCATGTTCCCTCAGAATCAGCAGTACTATGTGGCTCATGTGCAGTACTTTAACTATGTGTTTAACTTGTTTGCACAGGGTTATATGATGCACAGACATACCAATGAATTTAGCACATGTCATTTTTGCTCTATAGTGTTCCTTTAAGAACTTCTTCTGATTAGCTAAGGCTATTCAGCCTCTGGCAGATAAATACAAAAGTAGACTGAGTTCAGGGAAAGAAGCTCTGGCTGCAGTAAAGGCAACTGCATTGTTAATATACAAATAAAATAAAAAACATAAAAACATTGTATAGGCTGGAACATACATTAAAGGGACAGCCAACACAAAAAAATTTTTTGTTTAAAAAGATAGATAATGCCTTAAAGGGAAATGAAACCCAAAAATTTTCTTTCATGATTCAGATATAGAATACAATTTTAAACCACTTTCTAATTTACTTCTATTATCTAATTTGTTTAATTATCTTGGTATCCATTTGTTGAAGGAGCAGTAATGCACTACTGGTTTCAAACTGAACACATGGGTGAGCCAATGACAATCAGTTTATATATGCAGTAACCAATCAGCAGCTAGAAACTAGATTATTTGATGCTCCTGAGCTTTCCTAGATAACATTTCAGCAAAGGATAACAAGGGAAGGAAGCAAATTAAAAGTAGTACATTGGAAAGTTGTTTAAAATTGTATTATCTATCTGAATCATGAAAGAAAATGTTTGGGTTTCATGTCCCTTTAACTACGGTACCCATTTCCCAGCTTTGCGCAACCAACATGGTTATATTAAGATACTTTATAACCTTTAAACATCTACATTTCTCTCTGTTTCTAAGTCCTTATAGACAGCCCCATGATCACATGCTTTGTATTTGCTTTTCACATCAGGAGAAGTTAGTTCATGTGAGACATATAGATAACACTGTGCTGACACCTGTGGATTCTAACAACACAGCAATAATTGGCTTAAATGCAAGTCAATGGATAAAGTCATGTGATCTGGGGCAGTCAGAAGATGCTTAGAAACAAGGTAATTAAAGAGGTAAAAAGTGTATTAATATAACCATGTTTTCTGTGCACAACTGGGGAATGGGTAATAAAGGGATTATCTATATTTTAAAACAATAATAATAATAAAAAAAAAAAGTGTACTGTCCCTTTAAAGTTAAAGGGACACTGAACACAAATTTTTTTTCTTTTGTGATTCAGATAGAGCATGACATTTTAAGCAATTTTTTAATTTACTCCTATTATCAAATTTTCTTTATTCTCTTGGTATCTTTATATGAAATGCAAGAATGTAAGTTTAGATGCCGGCCCATTTTTGGTGAACAACCTGGGTTGTTCTTGCTGATTAGTGGATAAATTCATTCACCAATAAAAAAAAGTGCTGTCCAGAGTTCTGAACTAATAAAAAAAGCTTATATGCCTTTTTTTAAATAAAGATAGGAAGAGAACGAAGAAAATTTGATAATGGGTGTAAATTAGAAAGTTGCTTAAAATTGCATGATCTATCTGAATCACAAAGACAAAAATTGGGTTCAGTGTCCCTTTAAAGCATCACTTCTATGTTCCTTTAAAGGCACATAAGGCTACAATTCAGAGTCATTATTTTGCAAGTCACAAGTAAGTTTCAAGTCTTTGCATTGACTTCTCAAGTCAAGGCCAAGTCGCAGAGTATTAATTACTATAGTAAATGTATACTAATTTACATCAGGAAGGCTTTAAAAATATGTTTATCACTTCCCTGTTCAAGTTCATGTGAGATTAGGTATAGACTAATTTTTACAAAGGGCACCCATCTATTTCAGTCCAATTAGCCTAGGGATGTGCTTGATAGCGAGACAAATTTAACCCCTTAGTGACAGACCATTTTTCAATTTGCTTACCCTTAAGGGGACACTGAACCCAAAAATTGTTTCTTTCAAGATTCAGATAGAGCATGAAATTTTAAGCAACTTTCTAATTTACTCCTATATTATCAATTTTCTTCGTTCTCTTGCTATGGAATGTAAATCTTAGCAGCCATCCCATTTTAGGTCCAGAACCATGGATAGCGCTTGCTTATTGGAGGCTTACATTTACCCACCAATAAGCAAGCATAACCCAGGTTCTCAACCAAAGATGGGCCGGCTCCTATGCATCACATTCCTGCTTTTTAAATAAAGATAGCAAGAGAACGAAGAAAAATTGATAATAGGAGTAAATTAGAAAGTTGCTTAAAATTGCATGCTCTATCTGAATCATTAAAGAAAAAAAATTTGGGTTTAGTGTCCATTTAAGGACCAGGGCTATTTTTACATTTCTGCGGTGTTTAGCTGTAATTTTCCTCTTACTCATTTACTGTACCAACACATTATATACCGTTTTTCTCGCAATTAAATTGACTTTCTAAAGATCACATTATTTTCATCATATCATATATAAATTTACTATATATTTTTTTTTTAATTATAAAATATGATGAAAAAAATACCCCCACACTTTTTCTAACTTTGACCCCCAAAATCTGTTACACATCTACAACCAACAAAAAACACCCATGCTAAATAGTTTCTAAATTTTGTCCTGAGTTTAGAAATATGCAATGTTTACATGTTCTTTGCTTTTTTTTTGAAAGTTATATGGAAATAAGTACAAGTAGCACTTTGCTGTTTCTAAACCATTTCCCCCCCAAAATTAGCGATAGTTACATTGTAAAACTGATATCTGTCAGGAATCCCTGAATAACCCTTCACATGTATGTACTGTATGTTTTTTAGTAGACAAACCAAAGTATTGATCTAGGCGCATTTTGGTATATCTCATGCCACCATTTCACTGCCAAATGCGATCAAATAAAATAAATTGTTCACTTTTTCACAAACTTTAGCTTTCTCACTGAAATTATTTACAAACAACTTATGCAATTATGGCACAAATGGTTGTAAATGCTTTTCTGGGATCCCCTTTGTTCAGAAATAGCAGACATATGGCTTTGGCATTACTTTTTGGTAATTAGAAGACCGCTAAATGCCTCTGCACACCACACTTGTATTATGCCCAGCAGTTAAGGGGTTAATCAGGTAGCTTGTAGGGTTAATTAATTTTAGCTTTAGTGTAGAGATCAGCCTCCCACCTGACACATCCCACCCCCTGATCCTTCCCTGACTCCCCTCAAACAGCTCTCTTCCCTCCCCCACCTCACAATTGTCACCGCCATCATAAAGGTGTTAATATTTTATCTGAAGTGTAGGATCCCTTATTACCCCCCAACAGCTCTCTAAGCCTCCCTTCTCAACCTATTGGCCGCCATCTTAGGTACTTGCAGCTGTCTGCCAGTACCCATTTACTACTACCAAATTTGCCCCTTTTTTGTCTTAAAAAAAAAAATTCTGTAATGTAGCTGCCCACCCTTAATACCCTACCCTACCCGCCCTCCCCCCTTCCCAAACATTTCCCCCCTCCCTTCTTCGACTCCAGTATTGTAAACTGAATGTAGCGTGTGCCCACCCAATATGCAAGTGAGAAAAACTCCAGTGTTAGTAACATATTTATAGGGAGAGAGAGAAAGCGACATGAAAGAGAAAAGAATATTTTATATTCTGCTTTTTTCTTTTATTAATTTTATTAAGAGCATATAAATAGAGTAAAATAAAAATGTATTAGAGTCAAAAAGCAACACACAAACATCTGTGCAAATCATTTTACTCTAGTAAATCCAACACCGAAATGACACATTACACTGTAAGACATAAAACACAAAGAGGGAGTCACACTGTGTATTAAACCCCACAAAATTGCATAGTATACAAAATCAAAACTCACCACAAGTTACACATCCAAGAATGGTTTTAGGTAAAATAAAAAATAATCTAAAACATAAAAAAATGCAATTATTTAATATTTTGGATGGCACAATTCCAACAAGTAGTTGCAGAATTCTGTATGGAGTGTCATTCCAAACACTGCAGGACAGACAGCTGTGAGGCTTCTAACCATCCCTGCAATGTGCCACTCTATGGTGTGTAACTGTAGCGAGTTGTGATTTGGTTGAATATTCTACACTGTTTTGTGAATATTAATGCACAATGTGACACATTTTTCATGTTTCCTGTCTTACAATAATAAACATACTTTAAATTATTCAAGCTCAGAAAAATTGTATTCTTCTTGGGGATGTGTGTTACACAAAGGGATGAGAAATGCTGGTCTAATATAAAGAAAAAACAACTATGTATAATAGATGCTGGTGACATAAAATAAAGCTATTAAAATGTTTTAATACAATGCAATGCAGAAGTCTATAGCTTCAGCACTAGGGTCAAGATAGTTATCATGCAATACTCACTGAGTTAAATGGTTATTATAAAAAAAACACAATATGCACTCTTTGGGGTCGATTTATCATGCTGCGGCAGACAAGGGTGTACATATGCACCCCTGCCCGCCACAGCTCGCCTCTTGCGGGCTTAATTCCGCTGCCGGAATTCAGCATTGCACAAGAACGCAATTTTGCGCTCTTGTGCAACGCTGCCCCCTGCCCGCACACAGTCAATCACGCGCGGGCAAGAGCTGTTAATCTCCCCGGTCGGATGAGACCGGGGAGATTGATATTCACCACCTTAGAGGTGGCGAAAGGGTAGGGAAGCAGTGGTCTAATGACCGCTGCTTCATAAATACAGACTGCAGGTTCTCTTGTGAGAACCTGCAGTCGTAGGGGTTCAAAAGGTTTGTGAAGTCTTTATTAAATCAACCACTTTGGTTAGAGAATGTAATTTTATCACTAGGAACCTTTCAACTCTGTGTGTTTTACCCCCACAAAGGGGTTAAACACACAGATAACGTACCGCTTGGGAGACAGAAAACTGCTGGTCCAAAGCAGAAACTGACACTGAGCCAAACAGTATCACTAGTTGAACAGCTGGGTTGTGCTACTAGCACTGCAGTTTCTGCTAGAAACCAACAGTTCTCTGCGACTGCCAAGCAGTACTTTGTGTCTAACTCCCCGCAAAGGGGTTAAACACCATTGTTAGAGTTGCAGGGTCAAAAGTGATAAAATTGCATGCTGTAATGAATGAGAGCATGCATAATAGCCCTTTAAAGCGACATAAAAGTGCAACATGAAAATGCTCTGATGTGTTTAGATTATTATTGCATTGTTGCTAACATATCCTGCCCAGGAGTTAAATACATAGTTAAAATCCGTTCCAGAGCAGCAATGCACTACTGCAATCTATCTGAACATGTCTGGTGACCCAACAGTAAGAGACATATGTGTGCAGCAGCTAGCACCCAGTAGTGTATTACTGTTGATGCAGAGCCAATCTATGTATGTTTTTCAAGAGAAGATACAAAGAAAGATACTTTAAATAAATTTAAAAAGTACAGTATCTTAAAAAGTTAATGTCCCTTTAAGAGAAAAAAAACAACATTTCAGGGTTAAACGCTAAGAATTTCATGCATTTGTTTTCCAAATCAGAAACAGTATTATCCCACTATGCTGGAGATCCCTCCAACTTTCAGACCATCCATCTTATACCAACTCTCCTGTAAATAGCTTCTGCCCTGTCATATATGTCCATCTCACAGATCCTGTCCTATCATTACCTCCCTCCCACAGGGTCTGACGTGTGATGCTGTCCATCGCATAGGTCCTGTCATTACCTACATCTCACACAGTAGCCTTTCTCAGTCCGTTGTCCATTACCCCATCCAGATTTGCCTTTCTCACCTTGAGATTAGCTTTGAGGCCCACTTTCTTCGCTAACTTCTGCAGCTCGGAGTATTTCAAGGTCTCTAATTGCTGTATGGATACCGCTTCCATCGTTAATCACTAAATCAGTCTGTACCAATATGTCGTATCAATAACCGCTGCTACCAACTACTGAAACTACTTGCGTTTGAATGTGCTTGTGCGCGCACAATACATGGTCAATCAACGGCCACAATTCAAACGAAGAGTCAAAATCATCCTATTGGCTAACTGGCATAACTACAACCAATCAGCAGTTTATGATTTAGTTTAGTAAACAGAAATTACCACGGATACGTCATTTTTTCTGCGCTCTGATTGGATATGATAATGCTGACATCTTTTATCGAGTGTATGAATATTTATGACCCTGAGTAAACACAGCATAGAGGTTTACGGGTCTCTGCTTGCAGTTATTGTTTGTTACTTATAAGATATTGACTAAACCAGAATTTATATGTTTGGATGAAATAAACGTCTCTTTACATTTTATTATTGCTGTTATTATTTGGCAAATGTTTTCTTTTCTATAACCGTGTCTAACCAATCAGAGCGATAGGCGGGGTTGGTATAAAAGCAAGCGGTAAGGCGGCAATTATGGTTGGTTTCTCTGGCTGTATTTACGATTGCTGAGCAGAGCTATGGATAAAGCAAACTTGCCAGTGCCTGAGCAGCACGGGTGTCTGCGGCCTGAGGACTGCGCGGTATTCATGTGCAGAAACTGTTACTCGGTGCTAGGAGATTCCCTCAGCGTGTGCACGGAAGAGCAGAGTCTTGGCGTTCTAGCCTGCCTGAGTGAGTGCTGCCGAGAGCCTTGGCGTTCTAGCCTGCCTGAGTGAGTGCTGCCGAGAGCCTTGGCGTTCTAGCCCGCCTGAGGGAGTGCTGCCGAGAGCCTTGGCGTTCTAGCCCGCCTGAGTGAGTGCTGCCGAGAGCCTTGGCGTTCTAGCCTGCCTGAGTGAGTGCTGCCGAGAGCCTTGGCGTTCTAGCCTGCCTGAGTGAGTGCTGCCGAGAGCCTTGGCGTTCTAGCCTGCCTGAGTGAGTGCTGCCGAGAGCCTTGGCGTTCTAGCCTGCCTGAGTGAGTGCTGCCGAGAGCCTTGGCGTTCTAGCCTGCCTGAGTGAGTGCTGCCTAGAGCCTTGGCGTTCTAGCCTGCCTGAGTGAGTGCTGCCGAGAGCCTTGGCGTTCTAGCCTGCCTGAGTGAGTGCTGCCGAGAGCCTTGGCGTTCTAGCCTGCCTGAGTGAGTGCTGCCTAGAGCCTTGGCGTTCTAGCCTGCCTGAGTGAGTGCTGCCTAGAGCCTTGGCGTTCTAGCCTGCCTGAGTGAGTGCTGCCTAGAGCCTTGGCGTTCTAGCCTGCCTGAGTGAGTGCTGCCTAGAGCCTTGGCGTTCTAGCCTGCCTGAGTGAGTGCTGCCGAGAGCCTTGGCGTTGTAGCCCGCCTGAGTGTTGCTCAGAGCCTTGGCGTTCTAGCCCGCCTGAGTGAGTGCTGCCGAGAGCCTCGGCGTTGTAGCCCGCCTGAGGGAGTGCTGCCGAGAGTCTCGGCGTTGTAGCCCGCCTGAGGGAGTGCTGCCGAGAGTCTCGGCGTTGTAGCCCGCCTGGGGGAGTGCTGCCGAGAGTCTCGGCGTTGTAGCCCGCCTGAGGGAGTGCTGCCGAGAGTCTCGGCGTTGTAGCCCGCCTGAGGGAGTGCTGCCGAGAGTCTCGGCGTTGTAGCCCGCCTGAGGGAGTGCTGCCGAGAGTCTCGGCGTTGTAGCCCGCCTGAGGGAGTGCTGCCGAGAGTCTCGGCGTTGTAGCCCGCCTGAGGGAGTGCTGCCGAGAGTCTCGGCGTTGTAGCCCGCCTGAGGGAGTGCTGCCGAGAGTCTCGGCGTTGTAGCCCGCCTGAGGGAGTGCTGCCGAGAGTCTCGGCGTTGTAGCCTGCCTGAGGGAGTGCTGCGGCGTTGTAGCCCGCCTGAGGGAGTGCTGCGGCGTTGTAGCCCGCCTGAGGGAGTGCTGCGGCGTTGTAGCCCGCCTGAGGGAGTGCTGCGGCGTTGTAGCCCGCCTGAGGGAGTGCTGCGGCGTTGTAGCCCGCCTGAGGGAGTGCTGCGGCGTTGTAGCCCGCCTGAGGGAGTGCTGCGGCGTTGTAGCCCGCCTGAGGGAGTGCTGCGGCGTTGTAGCCCGCCTGAGGGAGTGCTGCGGCGTTGTAGCCCGCCTGAGGGAGTGCTGCGGCGTTGTAGCCCGCCTGAGGGAGTGCTCTCGCGTTGTAGCCCGCCTGAGGGAGTGCTGCCGAGAGTCTCGGCGTTGTAGCCTGCCTGAGGGAGTGCTGCCGAGAAATAAAGGGTGGGCCGTGGACTCACCGTATCCGGAAATAAACTTATCAGCTAAGCATAAATTTTTGTTTCCTTTCCTAAGATAAGGTGAGTCCACGGAATCATCAATTACTGTTGGGAACCAATGCCCAAGCTAGAGGACACAGATGATTATGGAGGAACAAGACAGGCAACCTAAACAGAAGGCAACCAAAATTTCACCTCCATGTACGAAAGCAAAGAGAATGACTGGGGATTGTGGGAAGGGAAGTGACATATAACAGCTTTGCTGTGGTGCTCTTTGCCGCCTTCTGCTGGCCAGGAGTGATATTCCCAACAGTAATTGATGATTCCGTGGACTCATCATATCTTAGGAAAGAAATTGGGTTTAATATGCATTTAAATGCCGTTTCTAATTCATGCTATTTAGATTTTGACTTTCATGTCCCTTTAAATATCTCTTTCTGTAATTTCAATCTGAAAACTGGAATTCAAAACTCCCACCTTCCTGCATGTTGCGTAGCAATTGCTTAAAGTGATGGTAAATCCTAGCGTTTGGGAAACGCTAGGATTTACAATCGTAACAAATAAAGGGGACTTTCATTCATGAAGTATAAAATACTTCATTCTGAAAGCCCCTTTATTTGTTAGCAGCGTTTGCTGTGCTGAGCTGCTAAAGGCAGCCCACGGCAGAACGCTATTTGGCTGAGAGGTGACGTTTCCACCTCTTAGCCAATAGCCGTGCGGGAAATACAGCTTGGCGCCAGGTTTTGTGGCGCCAAGCTGTATTTCCCGCACTGCTATTGGTTAAGAGGTGGAAACGTCACCTCTCAGCCAAATAGCGTTCTGCCGTGGGCTGCCTTTAGCAGCTCAGCGCAGCAAACGCTGTTAACAAATAAAGGGGCTTTCAGAATGAAGTATTTTATACTTCATGAATGAAAGTCCCCTTTATTTGTTACGATTGTAAATCCTAGCGTTTCCCAAACGCTAGGATTTACCATCACTTTAATCAGTGTAGGAGCTTATTTATATCTGCTCCTATTTGACAACAGTAAAGAAGATAAATACATGTGATACTTTTTCAAAGGCTGTCACCCTGCAATGAAAATAATGCAAATTGTTATAAAGTTTTCAAGTTAACAATTTTATTTTAACAGACATTTTGCACTGCTGTAATTTACTTTCTGATACTTGTATAAAAATATACTGTATGGCTCATTTTAAGGATAATGCCCTATTCTAAATAGTTAATCTAAAGTAGCAATAAGGTTTTCACAGAAAAAGGTATGTCACGTCTCCATAACTGATTTCTTCGTAATCATTCTAGCAAGTGCTGATAAATCCTTCAAATTTATGAGATCAGTATATAGAAGGCCACCCTTCTACCCCTCGTGTATTACCTGGCCATACAGCTCTACAAATTTGAGTACAGCATGTGCTTGCAATTAGGATTTTTTTTTCTTTTCTAGTTTACTAATTGTAAAAAAGTATCAATTCAGTAGTGACTGAATGAAAACTAGGTGGTATCCTGTATGTCTGATTATGGGTTCTTCAAATAAGACACTAAAATAGCACAAATGCCTTTATTAGCCACCTTGGTGCAAGTCATAACAATGGCAAGTCTAGTGTAAGCATTTATCATTTGAAGTTAAGCCCCAACATTGCATCAGTCGTATGTATTGGTCCTGTTTTTTCAGTAAAACATCTTGACCATTTTTTTTTTTTTTTTAATATTTCTACAGAGCAGTACTTTATTAGCAAGATGTCGGAATCATTATTGATCATCCGATAAACAGGTTAGAGAGACCTATGGTCCTATTTAACACTAATTTTTAATATTTTTTCTTCCTTTCCCCAGGAGTTACAGATGATGTGAATGTAGGAGAATCTTTACTCTTTGGAAAGGATGGTGTACTGAAAGGGTGGTATGTTTTTCAAGTGTATTAGAAAAACTTGTCCAAAGAACTGGAAAACGTTTAGCTTTTTTAAAATTTTTTTTATCATCATCACTATGTTAACACAACCCAAGGTATTGATCTAGGCCCATTTTGCTATATTTTTTGTTTGTTTTTTGTTTAAAGTGTGATACCTTTAATTGGTAATGTGGTATGTCCATTAAAACAAGGAATAGCAAATAACCATCGCAAGATAGAGTCCAAATAATAAATAACAACTGCATAACTGGAGCATAGATGTGTATATATAAAGTGAACCCAGAACACAGGGCCATATGTAGCTTTTTCACTGATATTTTGGAAAAACTCCGTTTAGAAACATAGAAGTTGGCCAAAGAATAGGAGAGCTTGAATCTGCAGGGACTCTCAACATGGTGTTATAATAGTAGAGCAACATAGGGAGCTCAGTGTCAAATGGCTGCTAAGTAACATATATGGCGTGGGATGTGTGAGAGT
Source organism: Bombina bombina (assembly GCF_027579735.1). Classification (NCBI taxonomy): domain Eukaryota; kingdom Metazoa; phylum Chordata; class Amphibia; order Anura; family Bombinatoridae; genus Bombina; species Bombina bombina. Next base: position 231,976,643 of record NC_069499.1, read on the forward strand.
TACACCCAGATGAGGCCCAACACTAGTTCTTGTTATAAGAAAGTTAGGTAGACACTGATAGTAACATAGGAATATGGTAGTACCTCCCCTAAAACACTTGATTATGGTATGGTAGGTCCTAACTATTTAAACACACAATCTCACGTGAGTATAACTGGAAATAAATTTGGATGCACTGTCCGCTGGCAGAGAACATCCATGGCCAATCCCCTCAACATAATCCCATCATAATGTGTCAAATACATGTTAGGCCGTCTAAACATGACGGCAAAGAAAAACCTAGTCAGTTAGCCCTAACCACAGTTACGTCCTCTCCATAGAGTAGACTTTGATTTAGCGCAGTGTCTCGAACTTAATATTAATTATTCAGCATATGTCAAAAGAGTTGCAAACATCTCAGAGAACCATGGTATAAGTTCCTTCAGTCGGCAAGAGTATAGTACGTGGCAGCTCGTAGCATATGGAGCTGCTAATAATGCACTCTGGTCAAACAGCTCAGCCTATCCCACCTTTATAGACAGACCATCCAGCTCTCCCGAAAAACACTTCCCTGCACCAGGGCCTGTATATGACTCGTTGCTCATCCGGTAATATATCCTTTGCACCTAATGGGGATGTCAAGCTAATCCTAGGGTCAGTAACGGTGGTTCGAATGATAGCAAGATGACTTCCCAGGAACGGGGTGTAGTTCTCCGGTACTGTCATGTCGCTCCAGGGCTCAATGTTATTATCAATCATAAGCAAGCAGTGACATTTGGTATCCGGTGGTGCGGTCCCGTCATCAAATCATTGGTCTGTCCAGTGCTTCACTGCTCCATAAACATCCGACAGGGAAATAACACCTGACTGAGCAATCTTTTTTTTTTTTTTTCTGCTATAGGAAGATTGACCAGGGATTGGCAGTGTTCTAAGGCTTGCAGGTTATCTTGCTGATAAATTTTGTGTGATAGCGTTGTCCCATCGCCAAGTATGAGAATAGGCTGTACAGGCGTCTCTCCCCCGTATCTACCCGGGTTCTATCAAATCCAGCTGTCTCCAGAGTCAGCTTCTGTGTCATACGCAGTCCAGTCTCAATCTCGGGATCAGCAGCTTGCATGGCACACGCCAAAATAAGGTCCTGTTTCAATCCCAGAAACAGGGTATGTAGGACGCCCAACAGTTTACTCTCACAGTTAGATAGCGCTAGCATGATGTCCACACGTGGGCTGAAAGATGGCCGCTCCTCAGCAGATGCAGTGTAAGGCTCCATATAGCGTTATATATTTCCTCTTTCAGCACCGTCTCCTACTTGCTATGTTGTATACTCCTGTTCTATGAACAAGCAGACATCCAAATTATCTAATGTACATTTAACTGAACGGTCAAATATAGAGGTAACTGTAAGATATAGCCAGACAGAGCTATAGTAATGTGCGACCGTTCAGCTCTGATGCAAGCACCACCCCCCCCCCAATTTTGCTATATTTAATGCCACTATTTGGCTGCCAAATCCGATCATATAAAAAATTTATTAACTATCACTAAGTTTGGGTTTCTCACTGAAATTATTTACACACAACTGCAGTCATAAGGGAAATGGTTGTAAAAGCTTCTGAGTATCACTTTTATTCAGAAATAGCAGACATGCATGGCTTTGCAATTTTTTTTTTTTGGCAACTGGGAGGCCGCTAGTTGCAGCTGAGCAACAGTTCAAAAATTCAGTGAAGGGGATAATCCGTTAACTTACAAGTTTAATATTTGCTCTAGTGTAGGGATGGTCACCACCATCTTAGGTACTTGCAGACAGTCTGCCAATATGCAGTTTTTAGGACTTTTGTTTATACATTTTTATATTATTGTGGTGTAGATTTCCCCCCTCAAACAGCTCTCTAACCCTCCCTCTCCTCACCGCCATATTTGTTCTTGGCAGTCAGTCTGCTAGTAACAAATTAGTGTTTTTTTTTTAGTTCATTTCCTTTTTTCTGTAGTGTAGGGTCCCCCTCCAGCCTATATTGTTCCACAGTGTAGGGCCTCATCCCTCCCTCTCCCCTGCCTAATGCTTCTGTTGTAAGGAACCCAGCCCCAACTCAACACCAATGTACGATTGTTACAGAGAGTGACACAGACAGGGTCACTATGTAAGGATCCAGTGATTTGGTTACATATTGTAAGGGAGCACAATCAGATGCTCTCTGCCCCCCCCAGCTTTAATCTCTGTCTAAGCTGACAGCAGGGACCACAGCATGCGCCACAGTGTTTGACGTAGGTACTACAGTAAGCTGGGCAAAGTACTGTGTGACCATATTTGCACAAAGGATTAACAGGTTTAGTAACTTAAAAGTAGCATTCCTGATGCGTTTTCAGTGCCATTCCCACTGAGGGATGTCGAAAGATTAGACAACAAGCACCTCTTGTAGTCGCATACACATGCCCAAGTGCTTCTAGTCCCATAAAATCCTTACTAACCCTTTTTAATGCAAGTGTATAACAACATATTACAATTTTAAATATTCTGAGGAAAATGTTCTGAGTTATACACTTGTATTAAAAATAAAACACTTTATATAGTTATTAACTTCAAAATATATTTTATTTTTACTGAAAAAAGTTTCTTCTTCAAGTAACAGCAGGCCAAAGCCTTTTTGTAAACCTAAAAAGCCAGGCACTGGAATTACAGCAGGGACCTCATACACATACAAGCATACATGATTCGAATGCGGAAAAAGGCGGCACATGTGGCGTTTTAGCTGTTTTCGGAGCCACATTTATGCTTGTGAAAGTGCAATACACTAAAATCTAGATTTGCACTTTCCCAATAATAATTGCAGCTCCAAAAAGAGCCGCTTGCGGCAGCCTTCTTCCTGATTCGTTACGGAACAATGTACACAAATCCACATATTTTGTATTGTATGGATATATGGCATGTTCCACTAGGATCATAAAACCTAATTTTGACTTTGCTGTCACTTTCATAATTTCAGTGTTCCTTGGTATTTAAATGCATATATTTCCCTTTTTTTTTTTTTTTTGACAAAATATAAAAATGTCATGCTAAGGAAAAATCTCTTTCCAGTGCCTATCATCCACTGCAGTGCCGTACATGTGGGAGCAGCATTGGTTTCAACATGTATTCTGCATTTCGGACCTACGCTTACCTTCGGGGCTTGTTCTGCATCTTCAAAGACAGTGTTTCTTGGTAAGGAACAGTGTCCCTTAATGCTGTTCACTACTGGGACATAATACCCTCAAAATCTGTCACGCATCTATAAAAAGTTTTTGCCTATAAACTAATGTGAAAGCTTTTTAAATTGAAATTGGATCTCTTACAGCCTTCTCGTTAACTTCCTGCTAATGATTACTCGCTGTTAAGGAAAACTCCAATAGTTCTGACACTAGTCTCAGAATTCCTAATAGTTTGGAATAAGATCACCTTTAAAATGTGGTTGAGAACTAAAGCAAGCATTTCTGTTTCTCTGCAGCTCACAAATGTAGGGGTGCTTCAAGAGAGGACTTAAGTGGGCGTGAGCATTTGACATCTTCGTTAGCTTCCGAATTTGGAAGTAGGCAGCCGCTCGTGCAAATCCAGATCTTAGTGTGATGATCTTTCACAAGAATCAATCCAGCACTGAAAATAGCTTAAGTCCGCAATCGGCCACCTATTTCTGCATTCAACAGCTAACAAAGGTGGGGAATGCCCATACCTAGAATTAAGGTTCAGAAGCTAAATCTGTACTTGAAATGCTAAAACTATATCAGGACTTGTGTCCCCTGAAAGTTATTGTAGCACTGACAAATCACAATTGTATTAAAGGGACTGTCAACACAAAAATTGTTGTTTAAAGATATATAATGCCTTTACTACCTATTCCCCAGCTTTGCCCAACCAACATAGTTATATTAATATGCTTTATAACCTTTAAACCTCTACATTTCTGCCTGTTTCTAACCCACTAAAGACAGCCTCTTATCACATCTCATATTAGCTTTTCACAACAGGGGAGTACTAGTTCATGTTAGCCATATAGATAACATTGTGCTCACGCCCCATGGGTTGTGCACAACACAGAACTAATTGGCTTTAATGCAAGTCAATAGATAAGTCATGTGATCAGGGGCCTGTCAGAAGAGGCTTAGACACAAGGTAATCACAGAGGTAAACCATGTTAGCTGTGCAAAACCGAGGAATTGGGTAATAAAGGGATTATCTATCTTTTTAAACAATAACCTTTTTTGAGTTGACTGTCCCTTTAAGTAATTTTAACTGTAGATTAAATGCACTGCTGTGCATTTCAAAACAGGTTTTGTTCCTTGTAATTTGTCCGGTCTGTTAATGGTACTGTATCAGTGTTGAATTCAGATACCCACAGATTCACGTTAATAAAAAATATGGCTAGGTCTGAGGAGATTGCCGACATGGAGTTAAAAACATAATCAAGCCAGTAATGTAATTGCAATAAATGCAAGTAAATTTAAATTGTAACTTTTTCTCCCCCCTTTTTTAGCTATCTTTTAAAATCGAAAATGATGACATCAGGACATGAATTACGGTTTGAGCTCTCAAGCCTGCAAGGACACATAAAACAAGTAACGTGACCACTCTATACTTGAAATTAACAAAAGTATAAATTCTGATTCTGTTACAGTATTTGGAGAAATGGATTGCTTTCAACTTTTTCTAGCTCTATCAAACATCTTGGTATTTCTTTCTAATTACACGGTGAGTCCACGGATCATCATCAATTACTGTTGGGAATATCACTCCTGGCCTGCAGGAAGAGGCAAAGAGCACAACAGTAAAACTGTTAAAGGGCCAGTAAACATAGAAAATGTTATATAATTCTGCACATAGTGCAGAATTATATAACCTTATATTAGTGCTAGCTTTATGTGATCTAATATTCCCTGTCAACTTTTTTTAAAAAAGTGTTTTCCAGACCCGCTCTCTGTCCTCTACTGAGCGGGTTTGTTTTTTTACACTGGCCAGCTGTCTAGTCAAAGCCTGGCCCGACTGCGCCATTACACTCAGTGCAGCTCGCTCCTGCTCTGTCTGACAGTGGGAGCGAGTTGCACTGAGTGTAATGGCGCGGTCGGGCCAGGCTTTGACTAGACAGCTGGCCAGATGCGCGCAGTGTAAATAACAGACCCGCTCAGTAGAGCACAGAGAGCAGGTCTGGAAAACACTATTTTTTAATAAAAGTTCACAGGGAATATTAGATTACATAAAGCTAGCCCTAATATGTTATATAATTCTGCACTATGTGCAGAATTATATAACATTATTTTCTATGTTTACTGGCCCTTTAAGTATCTCTTCCCTACCCACAACCCCCTGTCATTCTTTGTCTGCAGTGCAAGGAGGTGGTGAAGGTTAGGTGTCTGGCAAGAAGCTATCTTCAAGATTTTATTATTTTAAAGCAGTGTAAGTTTGCTCTGATCTTTTCTGGGGTCTAGCCGTAGTACACGTCAGTTTCTTCAGTAGGGCAGTGGTGGCTTTTGAGCACTTGGGAACTTTTGAGGTACAATCCTCACTGCACTTTCTCAAGAATTTGCTACCCTATTCAGAAAGCCGGAGTAAGCTTACTCAGATTATGACACTGAACCCAATTTTTTTCTTTCATGATTCAGATAGAGCATGCAACTTTCTAATTTTACTCCTATTAATTTTTCTTCGTTCTCTTGCTATCTTTATTTGAAAAAGACATATGGACAGAGCTTGTTTATTGGTGAGTGGATTTATCTGCCAATCGGTATTAACAACCCAGGTTGTTCACCAAAAATGGGCAGGCATCTAAACTTGCATTTCAAATAAAGATACCAAGAGAATGAAGAAAATTTGATAATGGGAGTAAATTAGAAAGTTGCTTAAAATTGCATGCTCTGAATCACAAAAGAAAAAAATTGGGTTTAGTGTCCCTTTATGATGTGTCATATTTATTTTCTTGAAAGAGGGAGAATATTGGCACTTCTGCAGCTAAATGTTGCTTATGAAAAAGAAGGGACGTTTAATTTTACCCTGTGGTGAAAGGGTTCATATCAGACAGTTTGACAGGGCACTGTGGACTGTGCTGGGGAGAAACTTTATTTTTGGTGGCTCAGTAAGTGCAAGCTCCAGTTAGGATCCGGGCTGTGTTTTTAATACAATTAGAGGAAATTAGTGTGAGAATCGGCTCCGTTATGCCGACGGATCCGCTCGTTACTAAAAGGGGGAGAATCCCTGTTAGGAGGCGGGTATTGCCATTTGCATGCTTTCCAGGGCTCATGTCGACTGTTGAGTGACGCAGTTGTCAGCTCCGTTGTCAGTGCTGCCATTGTGAGTCCGGATCGGATTGTTGGCTATATCTCTTCATACTACTGGCCAGGTAGGCACCTCAGTAAAAGACTGCTGAGGTGTTTTGGTGCCTGGGGAATAAATTGAGGGCTAATTTCTGTTAACTAAAAGTCTAGAATATTTAAAGGCGCAGTAAAAAAAAAAATTCTGTAAGTGGAAAAAAAAGTTTTATTTTTCACTTGTCACTTTTATTAAAATGGACCAAGATGACTTAGTCTTACATGTCAACTTTGTTATGATTCTCAGGTGAAACCTCCAGTTCCTTTTTGTTCCTCTTGTATAGAGAACGTTACGTTTTATAGAGATTTTATTTTATTTTGAGCCACCATTAGCTAAGTGGGATACTGTCCAGGTGTCTTTCTCCTCAGGCATCCCAATTTGTTCAGTCTCCACAGGCAGTGCCTGTGTTTCCTCTCACAATCCGACAGGATTTTCTTTGCAGGATATTGCTACTCAGGTATCCTCTGCGGTATCTGACGCATTATCTACTTTTCCCATGTTACAAAAGGGGCGTAAAAGGAAACTTAAGGAATCGGTAAATAAGATTTCTGATCTGGTTGTAGCTACCCAGGGAATTTCGTCTGTCTGAGGACGAAGATACTTCGGTAGCGTCTGAGGGTGAGATCTCAGATTCAGATAGTACAAGTCCATCCCCTGATGCTGAAGTGGTATCCTTCAGATTTAAGCTAGAACACCTCTGTATGCTTCTTAAGGAGGTTTTGGCTACCTTGGATGACGCTGACATGACGGTCGTGGTCAATCCTAAGAAGACTTAAAAAAATAACCCAGAAGCTATAACTCTGAGTAGCTTTATGTTCATAGATAAGTCACATAATAAACAAATGGCAGTCATATAGAACTGTACAAGGATTGTGCCGTAAATGGGAGAGCCACTAGCTCTTCGCCCTCTTACCCAACTTCTGTCGTAACGAGCAGTGTTGTCTGCTTCTCTGAGTGTCCCTGGTAACCTTTGTGAGACTGGCGTCCCTGTAGATCTCGTGTGTTGGCTCCTCCTATCGGTGTATTTGCTCCTATCCAATCCCAAATCGGCATAGCGTTGATCCGCTCCGGTCTCCACTGCAGGCGGGTATGGGTATGGCGAATCAGCTGGTCCAGGTCAGGATATAAAAAAGGAAGGATTCGCCAAATTAATAAAAAAATATTTTTTTTCATTATTGAAAAGAATAAAAAACAATCCAATGGAGTGCTGCAACAGCATGCAGAACATACATACAAACCTGGCGTAGCACTATACGGCTTAAGCGTTTCGACTTACACAGCCGTAGTCATAGCCTAAAATTTACTACGCCCCTTGTGGATGATGTCCTATAGTGGATCAAACGTAAACTCTACTCGTAATTAACACATTAAAGCCCAAATACATGAGAAACAGAACACACAGAATCTGCATTTATATAGCGATATTAAATAAGAATACTCCTCCGTATAGAACTAAAAACAGTGAGAAAACACTTGGTGTCCCATCAGATGTCACCTAAATACAAATGCAGATAGGAAACAATGATACATCATAGTACTTATGTCAATAAAACAATTCATGATTAGTACATATATACATATGACTAGTACATATATACATATGCTATCTGTCTATCAGAAATGTTGAGACATCTAGATATACTATTTACCTTTTAAGTATATTAACATTACTAGAAGATCTAAAAACAGAGTTATAATATAGGCATGGAAGCATACATAAAATAAAAAGTAATTCAACTATTGCCTCGTATGTTAACAGTCAATTCTCCCAAGTCGGCACCCCTAAGATAATAAAGTGCTAAATAGGCTTGGGATATAGATGTCCATATATGCAGCTGAACTAACAGACCTAATTAATTATAGCATATGGGAGCATAAATAATCTAGAATTAATTGAATAAGTCTTCATAAATGATGGAAATGCCACGTGTGCAAATAAAGGGAAAACTTTTAAAGATTTAGGTCTCTAGGATAGCGTAGATGGACATCTATATTAGGCACAGCGAGAGACCTGCACACCTGGTCCTAGGGCGAAAATCCCATGGGCTGTGGGAGGGAATACTAATCTTTCACACAGAAAGTAACATACATTACATACTATGTGGTAGGGATAAACAAGGCCATGTGCAGGTGTCTCTCTGTGCCTAATATAGACGTCCATCTATGCTATCCTAGAGACCTAAATATTTACAAGTTTTTCCTTTATTTGCACACATGGCATTTCCATCATTTATGAAGACTTATTCAATTAATTATAGATTGTTCATTTTCGCTATAGTTAATTAGGTCTGTTCGTTCAGCTGCATATATGGATATCCTATATCCCAAGCCTATTTAGCACTTTGTTACCAGTCAATTCTCCCAAGTTAGCACCTCTAAGATAATATACGAGGCAATAGCCAAATTACTTTTTATTTTATGTATGCTTCCTTTGACTTCATATGCTTCCATGCCTATATTATAACTGTTTTTAGATCTTCTAGTAATGTTAATATACTTAGAAATGTTGAGACATCTAGACATACTATTTACCTTTTGGTAGACGGATAGCATATGTATAGATGTACTAGTCATGAAGTGTTTTATTGGCATAATTAACCCTTTCCTGACGGGGTTAAAGGGTCTACATCGGAAAATCGTGAGGTTTCAATTTTTGGATAGAGTCTAGGGGGCGTCCCTATAACCCTAGGAATGCCTTCCAGACCGTGATCAAATCTGAGAAGCACAGTAGGCTTCAGGACAGCCGTTAGCTATGACATTCTATTTTGTCATAACGGCGTTAAAAGGTTAAGTACTATGATGTATCATTGTTTCCTATTTGCATTTAGTGCCATCTGATGAGACACCTAGTGTTTTCTCACTGTTTTTAGTTCTATACGGAGTAGTATTCTTATTTAATATCACTATATAAATGCAGATTCTTTGTGTTCTGTTTCTCATGTATTTGGGCTTTAATGGCTTAATTACGAGTAGAGTTTGTTTGATCTACTATAGGACATCATCCACAAGGGGTGTTGTAAATGTTAACTAATTACTAACCTTCTTGGTTGTTTTATACCCACGTTATTCTTGGCACCATTAGGCTATGACTACGGCTGCGTAAGCTGTCTAGTACTTACGACAGTTTTGTTTGTATGTATGTCCTGCATGCTGTTTCAGCACTCCATTGGATTGTTTTTTTATCCTTTTCAATAATAGAGAATACTTTTTTATTAGTTTGGCAAATCCTTCCTTTTTTTGTATCCAATCCTTAGAAGTCCAGTAAGCTGAACAAATACTTTGACGTTCCCTGGAGGTTTTCCCTGTTCCACACCGTGCAACAGAGATTATTGCACAAGAGTGTGAGAGACCTGGTATCCCTTTTCTCTACACAAGTACCATCCTTCATGATGGAAACTATACGTTCCATTCTTCCCTTGGTTCAGGAGGGTCAGTTTATGACAATCATAGATCTAAAGGATGCGTACCTGCATGTTCCTATCCATAAGGACCATCACAAGTTTTAGATTTGCCTTTCTGGACAAACACTTCCAGTTTGTGGCTCTCCCATTTGGCCTTGCCACAGCTCCTGGATTTTTTTTTAAAGGTTCTGGGGGCTCTGTTGGCGGTTCAGGTCGCGGGGTGTTGGAGTGGCACCATATCTGGACGACATTCTGGTTCAGGCGCCGTCTTTTAAACAAGCAAAATCTCATACGGAGATCTTGTTGTTTTTTGTTCGCTCCCATGGTTGGAAGGTCAATCTGGGAAAAAGTTCCTTGGTTTCCAGCTACAAGGGTAGTATTCTTGGGGACCATAATAGACTCCAGTTTGCTCGGTTCCACCTCAGACCTCTGCAGTTATGCATGCTCAGGCAATGGAACGGGGACTATGCGGATCTGTCTACGCGAATAGATCTGGATCAGGTGACAAGAGAATTGCGTCCGTGGTGGTTGTCTCAGGATCACCTTTCCCAGGGGATTTGCTTTCGAAGACCTTCCTGGGTAATTGTGACCACGGATGCCAGCCTGCTGGGTTAGGGAGCATTCTGGGGCTCGTCGATAGCTCAGGGTCTATGGACTCGGGAGGAATCGGATCTCCCCATAAACATCCTAGAGCCCAATTTCTTCTGTTTGAAAAGTTTCTGAACTCTCTGCCAGTGCGAATCTCCTTATCTTGTTTTTCATTCTGATAAGGTGGTTCTATGTACTAAGTTTGGTTTCCTGCCTAAAGTGGTTTCTGTCAAATATTAATCAGGAAATCGTTCCTCCTTTGTGTCCTAATCCTTCTCATAAGGAACATTTGTTGCATAATCTAGATGTTGTGCGAGCTCTAAAGTTCTATCTTCAGGCGACTAAAGACGTTTGTCAGTCGTCTGCATTGTTTGTTTTTCTGGGAAGCGCAAGGGTCAGAAGGCTACAGCTACTTCGCTTTTTTTTTGGCAAAAGAGTGTTATTCGTTTGGCATGTGTGACTGCTGGACATCAACCTCCTGAGAATATCACAGCTCATTCCACGAGAGCTGTCTCTTCTTTGGCTTTCAAAAATGAAGCTTCTGTGGAACAGATTTGCAAAGCTGCAACTTGGTCATCTTTGCACACTTTTCCAAATTTTATAAATTCAATACTTTTGCCTCGGCTGAGGCTTCTTTTGGGAAACGGGTTCTTCAAGCAGTGGTGCCTTCTGTTTAGGTTCCCTGTCTTGTGCCTCCCTTATCTGTGTCCTCTAGCTTGGGTATTGATTCCCAACAGTAATTGATGATGATCCGTAGACTCACCATGTCATTAGAAAGAAAATAAAATTTATGCTTACCTGATAAATGTATTTCTTGACACGATGAGTCTACGGCTCGCCCTGTAATTTTCATAGATTTTTTTATGTATGTGTATATGTATATATATATATACACACACACACCTGCACCTTGTGTTTCTTCCTTTCTTTCCTTTGGTTGAATCACTGGGGGTTGTGGGTAGGGAAGAGATAATTAAAAGGGACACTAAACCCCAAAAAATTATTTCATGATTCAGATAGAGAATACAATTTTAAACAACATTCCAATTTACTTCTATTTTCTAATTTGCTTCATTCTTTAGATATGCTTTGTTGAAGAAATAGTAATGCATATGGGTGAGCCAATCACACGAGGCATCTATGTGCAGCAACCAGTCAGCAGCTACTGAGCCTATCTAAATATGGGTTTCATGTCCCTTTAAGTTTTACTGTGGTGCTCTTTGCTGCCTCCAGCTGGCCAGGAGTGATATTCCCAACAGTATGCACTAAAAGGACCATTTAAATAAAGTGAAATTAATCTTCAAATACATAACAAATATAAGGGACATTAAACACATTGTAAATTACATGATTATGAAACTTTTATATTACATATATAATTTTGCAATGAAAACGGCAACTTTATTTTGTCAAATTAGTATGTTTTATGTTCTTTTCACTGATCTCCCTGTCTCCAAGAACAAAAGAACCCCTGTTTAACTGTTCACAAACTAATTCACATATTGCACACTCTGTTTGCACATGTGCCGACTGGGGTAGACTGCACTCTTGTATTCCCTTAAAGGGACAGTCTACTCCAGAATTTTTGTTTAAAAAGATAGATAATCCCTTTATTACCCATTCCCCAGTTTTGCATAATCAACACGGTTATATTAATGCACTTTT